>NW_024070189.1:50193206-50282322 GCF_014754425.2 Oryx dammah
AAATGCCCACCAAACCAAACAAAAGAGGAAATAGGGAGTCTACCTGAAAAAGAATTCAGAATAATGATAGTAAAGATGATCCCAAATCTTGAAAACAAAATGGAGTTACAGATAAATAGACTAGAGATAAGGATTGAGAAGATACAAGAAATGTTAAGGACCTAGAAGAAATAACAGAGTCAATCATTAGTGAATAATACAATAACTGAGATCAAAAGCACTCTGGAGGGAACAAAGAGTAGAATAACTGAGGCAGAAGATAGGATAAGTGAGGTGGAAGATAGAATGGTGGAAATAAATGAAGCAGAGAGGAAAAAAGAAAACGACTTAAAAAAAATGAGGACAACCTCAGAGACCTCTGGGAAAATGTTAAACACCCTAACATTCAATCAGATGTCCGAGAAGAAGACAAAAAGAAAGGGTATGAGAAAAAACTTGAGGAGATAATAGTTGAAAATTTCCCTAAAATGGGGAAGGAAATAGCCACCCAAGCCCAAGAAACCCAGAGTGTCCCAAACAGGATAAACCTAAGGTGAAACACCCCAAGACACATATTAATCAAATTAACGAAGATCAAACACAAAGAGCAAATATTAAAAGCAGCAAGGGAAAAGCAACAAATAACACACAAGGGGATCCCCATAAGGGTAGCAGCTGATCTTTCAATAGAAACTCTTCAGGCCAGAAGGGAATGGCAGGACATACTTAAAGTCATGAAAGAGAAAAATCTACAACCCAGATTACTATACTCAGCAAGGATCTCATTCAAATATGAAGGAGAAATCAAAAGCTTTACAGACAAGCAAAAGCTGAGAGAATTCAACACCACCAAACCAGCTCTTCAACAAATGCTAAAGGATCTTCTCTAGAGAGCAAACACAGAAAAGGTTTATTATAAACTCGAACCCAAAACAACAAAGTAAATGGCAATGGAATCATACTTATCAATAATAACTTTAAATGTAAATGGGCTGAATGCCCCAACCAAAAGACAAGGACTGGCTGAACAGATACAAAAACAAGACCCCTATATATTCTGTCTACAAGAGACCCACCTCAAAACAAGGGACACATACAGACTGAAAGTGAAGGGCTGGAAAAAGATATTTCATGCAAATGGAGACCAAAAGAAAGCAGGAGTAGTAATACTCATATCAGATAAAACAAACTTTGAAATAAAGGCCATGAAAAGAGATAAAGAAGGACACTACATAATGATGAAAGGATCAATCTGAGAAGATATAACAATTATAAATATATATGCACCCAACATAGGTGCACCACAACATGTAAGGCAAATGTTAACAAGTATGAAAGGGGAAATTAACAGTTAACACATTAATAGTGGGAGACTTTAATATGCCACTGACACCTATGGATAGATCAACCAAACAGGAAATTAGGAAGGAAACACAAACTTTAATTGATACAGTTAGATCTAATTGATATCTCTAAGACATTTCACCCCCAAACAATGAATTTCACCTTCTTCTCAAGTGCGCATGGAACATTCTCCAGGATAGATCACATCCTGGGCCATAAATCTAGCCCTGGTAAATTCAAAGACATTGAAATCATTTCAAGCATCTTTTCTGATCACAATGCAGTAAGATTAGAGGTCAACTACAGGAAAAAACTATTAAAACTACAAACATATGGAGGCTAAACAACATGCTTCTGAATAACCAACAAATCATAGAAGAAATCAAAAAAGAAATCAAAATATGCATAGAAACGAATGAAAATGAAAACACGGCAACCCAAAACCAATGGGATTCAGTAAAAGCAGTGCTAAGGAAAAGGTTCATAGCAATACAAGCTTACCTCAAGAAACAAGAGAAAAATCAAATAAATAACCTAACTTTACACCTAAAGAAACTAGAAAAAGAAGAAATGAGGAACCCCAGGGTTAGTAGAAAGAAAGAAAGAATAAAAATTAGGGCAGAAATAAATGCAAAAGAAACAAAAGAGACTATAGCAAAAATCAACAAAACTAAAAGCTGGTTCTTTGACAAGATAAATAAAATAGACAAACCATTAGCCAAATTCATCAAGAAAAAAAAGGAGAAGAATCAAATCAACAAAATTAGAAATGAAAATGGAGAAATCACAACAGATAACACAAATACAAAGGATCATAAGAGATTACTATCAGCAACCACATGACAATAAAAAGGACAACTTGGAAGAAATGGATGAATTCTTAGAAAAGTATAACCTTCCAAAACTGAACCAGGAAGAAACAGAAAATCTTAACAGACCAATCACAAGCATGGAAATCAAAACTGTAATCAAAAATCTTCCAACAAACAAAAGCCCAGGACCAGATGGCTTCACAGGTGAATTCTACCAAAAATTTAGAGAAGAGCTAACACCTATCCTACTCAAACTCTTCCAGAAAACTGCAGAGGAAAGTAAACTGCCAAACTCATTCTATGAGGCCACCATCACCCTAATACCAAAACCAGACAAAGATGCCACAAAAAAAGAAAACTACAGGCCAATATCACTGATGAATGCAGATCCAAAATCTCAAAAAATTCTAGCAAACAGAATCCAACAACATATTAAAAAGATCATACATTATGACCAAGTGGTCTTTATCCCAGGGATGCAAGGATTCTTCAATATTCACAAATCAATCAATGTGATACACCACATCAACAAATTGAAAGATATAAACCATATGATTAATTATCTCAATAGATGCAGATACAACCCTCCAGAAAGCAGGCACAGAAGGAAAACACCTCAACATAGTAAAAGCCATATATGATAAAACCACAGCAAACATTATCCTCAATGGAGAAAAACTGAAAGCATTCCCCCTAAAGTCAGGAACAAGACAAGGGTGCCCACTCTCACCACTACTATTCAACATAGTTTTGGAAGTTTTAGCCACAGCAATCAGAGAAGAAAAAGAAGTAAGAGGAATCCAAATTGGAAAAGAAGAAGTAAAACTCTCTTTGCAGATGACATTATCCTCTACATAGAAAACCCTAAACACACCACCAGAAAATTACCAGAGCTAATCAATGAATATAGAAAAGTTGTAGGATATAAAATTAATACACAGAAATCCCTTGCATTCCTATACAGTAACAGAAAAAAACAGAAAGAGAAATTAAGGAAACAATTCCATTCACCATTGCGAGGAAAATAATGAATCAATCTAGCTAAAGAAACAAAAAAGACCTATATATAGAAAACTATAAAACACTGATGAAAGAAATCAAAGATGACACAAATAGTTGAAGAAATATACCATGTTGATGGATCAGAAGAATCAACGTAGTGAAAATAAGTATAAACCCAAAACAATCTATAGATCAATGCAATCCCTATCAAGATACCAACAGTATTTTTCACAGAACTAGAAAAAGTAATTTCACAGTTTGTATGGAAATACAGAAAACTTCAAATAGCCAAAGCCACCTTGAGAAAGAAGAATGCAACTGGAGGAATCAACTTGCCTGACTTCAGACTATACTACAAAGCTACAGTCATCAAGACAGTATGGTACTGGCACAAAGACAGAAATATAGATCAATGGAACAAAATAGAAAGCCCAGAGATAAATACATGCACCTATGGACACCTTATCTTTGACAAAGGAGGCAAGAATAGACAATTGAATAAAAACAATCTCTTTAATGGTTCTGGGAAAACTGGTCAACCACTTGTAAAAGAATGAAACTAGAACACTTTCTAAAGCCATATACAAAAATAAACTCAAAATGGATTAAAGATCTAAATGTAAGACCAGAAACTATGAAACTCTTAGAGGAAAACATAGGAAAAACACTCTCTGACATAAATCACAGCAGGATCCTCTATGATCCACCTTTTAAGCAAAAATAAACAAATAGGACCTAATTAAACGTAAAAGCTTTTGCACAACGAAGGAAACTATAAGCAAGATGAAAAGACAGCCTTCAGAATGGGAGAAAATAACAGTGAACCAAGCAACTGACAAAGAATTAATTTCAAAAATATACAAGCCATTCATGCAGCTCAATACAGAAAAATAAATGACCCAATCAAAAAATGGGCCAAAGAACCAAACAGACATTTCTCCAAAGAAGACATGTAGATGGCTAATCAACAAATGAAAAGATGCTCAACATCACTCATTATCAGAAAAACGCAAATCAAAACCATAAGAGGTACCATCTCACACTGGTGAGAATGGCTGCCATCAAAAAGTCTACAAACAATAAATGCTGGAGAAGGTGCAGAGAAAAGGGAACCTTCTTACACTATTGGTGGGAATGCAAACTAGTACAGCCACTATGGAGAACAGTGTGGAGATTCCTTAAAAAACGAAACAGAACTGCCATACAACTCAACAATCCCACTGCTGGGCATACACACTGAGGAAACCAGAACTTAAAGAGACACATGTACCCCAATATTCATAGCAGCACTGTTTACAATAGCTAGGACATAGAAGCATCCTAGATGTCCACTGGCAGAGAATGGTTAAGAAAGCTGTGGTACATATACACAATGGGATATTACTCAGCTATTAAAAAGAACACATTTGAATCAGTTCTAATGAGGTGGATGAAACTGGAGCCTATTATACAGAATTAAGTCAGAAAGAAAAACAACAACACAGTATACTAATGCATATAAATGGAGTTTAGAAAGATGGTAACAATGACCCTATATGCGAGACAGCAAAAGAGTCACAGATATAAAGAACAGACTTTTGGAGTCTGTGGGAGAAGCCGAGGGTGGGATGATTTGAGAGAACAGCACTGAAGCATGTCTATTTCCATATGTGAAATAGATCACCAGTTCAAGTTCGATACATGAAACAGGGCACTCAATGCCGGTGCACTGGGACAACCCTGAGGGATGGGATGGGGAGGGAGGGAGGCGGGTTCAGGATGGGGGACACATGTACACCCATGACTGAGTCATGTCAATGTATGGCAAAAACCACTACAATACTGTAATGTAATTAGCTTCCAATTAAAATAAATAATTTTTTAAAAAAAAGAAAGGATAATATCTCAACAGATATCTTTGCCAGCCAGGCTCCTCTGTCCATGGGATTCTCCAGGCAAGAATACTGGAGTGGGTTGCCATTTCCTTCTCCAGGGGATCTTCCCAACCCAGGGATTGAACCCGGGTCTCCTGCATTGCAGGCAGACACTTTATCCTCTGAGCCACCAGGGAAGCTAAGTAGTTCACAATAAAGCATTCTAAATCTGTTTAACAGTTTTGGAAGTGCAAATCTAAGATAATATCTGTAACCAAATTATTGAATCTTGGTAAATTAAACAGTACTCTGTATAACAATGAAAACATATTTTTGTTGGAGTCATCTATTACTTTCATAATTTTCACTAAAAAAAAAACATATTTTATTTCAGTGGTTTATTAGCAAAGACACTTATATAAATTAAATGGCCTTTAAAATTTTACAATGCCCTTCTTTGACAGGCAATTATTTCATGCAAGCTGATTAAGTTAAATACAACAAGGCAACAGAGTGAGTGAATCTACTTCATTCTAGCACTAATCCAAAAGTTCATTCATGAAAAGTTCTAAAATTCTACAGTAAGTAAAGTCAACATGTGAATATCAATTTCAAACTAATGTTTAAAATATTGTTATGTTGGTATTTAAGGAGTACAAGCATTAATATTAGTCATTTCAACTAACATTCATTCCTCATGATCCCTTTTATTTTTAATCCCTATTTATGTTTTTTTTTAATCCCAATCTATGTTTTTTTTCCCCTCTTTGTTTTTTTTTTTTTTTTTCCTGTTGTTTCTTTTACTTGAATTCTTTGTACTTCTAGTTTTGATCAACAGTCACATGCCCTTTCTCCAGGTCTTTTTTCTTTGGTTGTGTCTTGTGGCTTGTGGGTGCCATCCAAGGATGGAACCTGGGCCATGGCAGTGAAAGCGCTGAGTCCTAACCACTAGACGGCCAGGGAATTCCCCATGTCCTTATTTTTTATTTAAAAGAATTAACCTGACATGTGGGTAATAATAAATACACATAAATATAGCATGAAGTTGGAAAGACCCATGGAGCCTAATGTTTCATGCCAATATTCACTTCTCTAAAATCCTGCCACCATCTTTGATATTCTTAGGTTTCCTCTTGTTGAGGCTGTTGAGTTCCTCAATCTTGGCATTTTTGTCACAACTCCTCAACTTCTCAGCATTTGAAGATAACACATTTGACAAATTTGGTACCTCAAGTAATTTGTTTTGTAATTATATCTCGTATCTATTGAACCTTAATTTCAAATGTTAGTAGACTTAAGTTTCATTGTTCTTAAATAGAATGCAGTATTCTTGCATATGTTTTGGTTCATGCTGCATCAATATATGACTTAACAATGAAAGGCATCCCCTACTCTATACCAAGAAGCCAATGGCCACGTAACTTTCTAGTGGATTCTATACTCTGTCTAGTACATCAACTCCAAACACAACTGGGTTCGTAGGATTTGGGGAGTGCTGCACTTCAAGTGCTGCCCCAGTTTTCTACAGATGGTCAGTGTTCTCTGAAGTCCAGATCTTTGTGATGGCACACAAGGACAAGAAGGCAAAGAAACAACAGCGGACCCCACACTCCACTCCTTAACCCCTAGCACTTGCTGGCTCTGCACTTTTTTTGTGTGTTTTAGGAGAGATTTAGCCAGAAGTTTGAAATGCCTAAAAGTACTCCTGTGGAAATCAGAAGTATGAAGTTGGATATAACTGCAATTACTTTAAAAAACAGAAATATCAAAGCTGAAAATAAAGGTTTAGAATTCAATTGTATATAGTTGGCACTGAAGCCATGAGACTGGATAAGCTTGTAGAAAGAAAAAGGAAGAGAAGGACAAGAGTGGAGGACAGGAGGTGGTACAAGTGAAGGAACCTGAGGAGGCATTGTCCAGTGAGATAGGAGGACAAATCAGGAAAATGGTTTCAGAAGGGCCAAGAGAAACAAATACCTCAGGAAGACAGAAGTGGACAACAGTGACCAGTGCAGCTGAGATGAGATGTCAGAGAAGATGCAAGTGGAAAAAAGATCACTAGCCTTTATACAAGAGCCACTGGTGACTTTGCCAAGAGCCAAAATGGAGCGTTCTCTATAGAGAGAAGAACATGTAGGGTAGGGAAGTGAAGACAATGCCTACACATGATTCTTAGGTCGGGACCTGCATATACAGAGTGATCTTAAAGGAAATTATACACAGAATACTTTCGTTATGAAAGTAATGAACACACCAGGGCACCCTATTTTCATTAATTACTCTGTCCAAGAGAATAAGGGGCAGCAACCAAAAAAGTGGCTAAAAAAGATTCTTTTTCCAGTTCTTAAGTGTCAACTGAGAAACTGGAACATCTGTAAGGAAACAATTTCACTCCATTCTCACTCATTAATATGGGCGGATGAAGCCTAACCACACATGGGGTGGCAGAGAGCAGGAGTTCAGTCAGTATCAAAGAACTGGATGGATAGTTACATAAGTGAAATCCCATAGGTCCTTATTAGCTCATGTGCTTAATTTTCTGGGTGGTTTTGAAGACTTAATGGCTAGAGGTATGTGAAGGGTTTCCAACATAATGTCTAGCACATGGCTGGTGTTCATTTTTCCAATTCCTGGTACATCCAAAAATTGTCTCCACACTCAAGTTCAATGGTGAGAGAGAGTATCTATTGTTTAGCAAGATACTGAAAGATGCTTCTTCACCCAAATCCTGACAGCTAAATCTCCATTTAGCCAGGCTTCTAAGGCTCACTGCACCATAATTCTCATGGCATCTGAGTCCTTCCCTTTCTGTAAGTACCTCCAATAGATTCTATGGACAAGAGACATCACAAAAACAACTTTGAAACAAGCAAGCAGACAGGCAGACTCCATCCACCCACCAGCTGCTTTGGTAGCAAGGTTCCCCAATGTGTAAAGTGACAAACTGAAATGGGGGAGAAGGAAACAGAAGAGTCAGAGAAACAGGACCCAAAGGAAAAATCATCTCTATCTGGAGCTCACAAAAGATCTGGGTTACCGTCGGCTGCAAACTGCTGCTCTCCTGGCTGCAAGTCTTGCCGGAAGTCATTCTCCTCATCTGAGTCATCTGGGTGATGGTGATTGTTGTCGTGGATGTTGGCATTATTCTGGGCATTATTATCATTGTCATTGTTGGAGTTCTGATTGCTAACAAGGGCTGAGGAAACCCCAATTCCTGTGCCTGCACTCAGACCAACCCGAGCACAGCCCTGAAGCAAGACGAAACCACATGCTTATTAATTTGGATTAGAATAAAACACTACAGTTTTAATACTCCTTCATTTCATCTTTACATAGAATACTTATATAGCACTTTATGAAATACTTTCACCTATTCATAAAGAACCTCATTTAAGACCCACAACACCTCAAGCAAGACAAAGTTATTAGTCTTGATTTACAGACGATGACATGCACAATGGGAAGGGATCTGCCCAACAGTGCATGACCAGTATGTGGGACAGCTGAGACTTGAGACCCAATCATTTGTCCTCAAGCCCTGAGCTTTCCCTACTATAGAGCACCGCTGAACTTTCCCTACTATATGGCACTGCTTCAACAGTGAGGGTATAACCATTAAGAATTGACAAGAGAGAACCTAATTCATTGAAACATTAAGTTTCTATTACAATAAGTTAAGATTCTATATACATTAAGAAGTTTTAAAATAACATTTTGTACAACTGGGCAACTTCAGATTTCCCCAGATATCCAACTGAATAGAAATAGTAGCAGCAAAAGAAAACATCCAAAATAAGTTCCTAATCCTTACTTATATTTTGGGTTCCTAATTAGAGATCTAATCTTTCAACTAACTACTCTAGGTAATAATTTTTGCTTTAGCTCAGATTTCCACCTTTGCTCTTACCTTAACTTTATAAACCTGATGGAGACAGCTTTCCACTTACTTTTTTCTTTATCTGGAAACCCCTTAGTACTCACTCACAAGAACATACAGCCATCCATTATTATAACCTTTATGCCTTCCTTCACTGAGGCTGGCAGTAAAAAGTCATATTATATCATTTGTAAAGGCATATCATTAGGGAAAAAAATTACTTAGGTTGTTTTCTTGATTACAAAACTCTCAAATGTGACTTACTTTGGGTGGTTCACGAAACATTTGGTCCAGTGAAATAAACTCCAGGCTGGGCAACAATTCAATAAACTGGCCGAAGGAGTCCAGCTTCAAAGCATGGCAACGCACTAAGTTGATATCAACCAATCGAGTCCACCTTGAGTGGTCTGTTGAAAAAATGACATGGCCAGAGAAAATATGTAACCAACACTTTCTCCATTACTCATGAATTTTGCCATAGGTCACAAAGACTTTCAAACCCATTTTCTTTGTGTAAATTTTATCTTATTTCATGATCTCTACCACTTAATGATTCTAAACTATGATGTCTCCTTACCCAATTTTACGAGAATCAGATGGATTGGAAATCGTTAACTTGAAAGTAAGTCTGTCTTCGTTTAAATGTGATTCACTTAAAACCTACATGCCTATTTAACAACAGGACACTAGCTAAAAGAAATGTTGGTGTATTCCTTTAATAAAACATTATGCAGCTACTAAAAGAATGAAGAACTGAATAAGCTTGCTAATATGGAGAGCTCTCCAAAATATTCTCAGTGCAAAATACAAGTTACAGGACAATGTATATACATAGTAAGGTCCTTCTGTATACATAAATCATTTTTAAATGCTATACATGTATAGGCTGCAAATGCACAAAATAACCTGTCCAGAAGAATATACAAGAAACCATTGATGGTGGTTACCTTTGAGAAGAGGAGGCCTTTCATTTTGTACCTTTCTGTACTGTTTGATACTGTTTATCAAGTGCATGTATTACTTTTAGTTTTTAAGTGTTAACAGGAGTTCTGAGTGATGGGATTATAGGCCATTTTTTATTTTCTTCTTTATACTCTTCTGTATTTAAGAAAACAAACAAACCAAAACCCAATAAATGTTATTTTTTAAAAGTGATCTATGCCGGCTACAATCTAAAGTTTGTACTTTCCAATAGCTTCCTGGTGCAGCTGGGCAAGGGGTAGAACGTCTCTTCTCATGGGTGAGACATGGCCATTCTAATGAGTGATCTTAGCAGAGGCTCAGGAGCCCTGCAGTAGGTCTGGAGGTGGGTTTTGTGTGGAGCTGTAGTATCCGTGTGTGATGGCTCCGAGAGCTGCCACTGTTGGTTTGCAGCTGTCACTGAGAGGGCCTGGTTTGGTATGAGGATGTCAAAATGAAAAGTCTCTAGCTCTGACTTTATTAAAGGCTTGCGAATTTAGGTATTTAAGAAGTGCCTTAAAAAAAAATAAATAGCATTACTCTCTTGTGAGGGGCGGGGAGTGGAATAAAACTCCTCTCATAAGGAAAAATACCAAGAGCAAAAGTCACACTTCTGTACCCAAGGGATCAGGCAGGCAGATATCATCTGAAGTAGCCTAAAATTTTAAGGTAATAGAAAATTTCACTACATATTTAGTATGTCTCTTAATTGAAGTTTTAAAAATACATACATACCTACTTTGTCTGTTCAGATGATATGCCATTTTAAGGTAACGCAGAGAAAACAACCATAATATCCCAGGCAACAATTCCTAAGCATAATTTTACATGCCCGGCCCAAAGAAAAACATGTAACAATTATTGTGACTGAATCTATAATCTCGACAAGTGCAAATTTCTAGGCAAAGAATTTCAAAAGTTCAAAGAGGCGTTGAAAGTATTTCCAACTCAGTTATCAAAGGCTCCCAGAGCTTCTATGAACAATCTATATAAAAATCAACATTTTGCATGAGGAATGTTAATTAATGCCATACAGAAAACAAAGATATGTATTATTTTGACACCAATAAAATATACCTGTACTTAAGATATAGTACCTGAGATCCAATTATATGGGTTATGTAGATGGGGGCAATTATAAATTGCCAGATATTTGATACAGGAGAAAACTTCATTGACTGCCTTCATCCCTATATCAGTGATAATACCAGGATTTTCCACCACATCAGCCAAACCATACTTCACCAGATCTGCATTAGCCATTCTGCCTAGAAATAAATTTAAAAAACAAAAGATTCTTAAGTGTCATGGAATCTTGATAACTTGTCAACTCTTTAACATCCAGTATGATTACTCTCTATGATTGTCCTGCTTCATCTGTCCATCGTCAGGTTCAGATACAATCTTAGGTTAGGTATTGTGTACAAATGGTAGCCTTTATTTTGAAAAATAAAAATTTATGTTAAAAGTTAAGGGACAGCTAGATTATTTTCAATCATCTAGAAAAGGAAAAAAGAATGTGAAGCCTTAAAGCAAAACTGATGGATACATTGTACCGGTTTACATTAATAGTGGAGTTTTATTAGCTTTTAAAAAGAAAAATAAAATCTGAAAAATGTAACTCTCTGGGACTTCCCTGGTGGCTCTAGTGGTAAAAAATCTACCCTGCAATGCAAGGGATGTGGGTTTGATCCCTGGTTGGGGAAATAAAGATACTACATGCCATGGAGCAACTAAACTCACACACGACAGCTGGTGTGAGGTGATGCACTGAAAGCTCTCACATGACACATTAACAACGATTTAGACCCGAGAGCCAAATTAATTAATTAATTACTTAAAATGTAACTCTTTCCCTCTGTAAGGATAATGTTTTTCCAGTCAGGTGTGGCCATGTGTAGAGAAGAGTAAACTTTGACCATCTGGATCCATTTTTAGAACTATGGTTCAGTTCAGTTCAGTTGCTCAGTCGGGTCCGACTCTTGGCGATGCCATGAATCACAGCACGCCAGGCCTCCCTGTCCATCACAATCTCCTGGAGTTCACACAGACTCACGTCCATCGAGTCCGTGATGCCATCCAGCCATCTCATCCTCGGTCATCCCCTTCTCCTCCTGCCCCCAATCCCTCCCAGCATCAGACTCTTTTCCAATGAGTCAACTCTTCGCGTGAGGTGGCCAAAGTACTGGAGCTTCAGCTTTAGCATCAGTCCCTTCAAAGAAATCCCAGGGCTGATCTCCTTCAGAATGCACTGGTTGGATCTCCTTGCAGTCCAAGGGACTCTCAAGAGTCTTCTCCAACACCACAGTTCAAAAGCATCAACTCTTTGGCGCTCAGCCTTCTTCACAGTCCAACTCTCACATCCATACATGACCACAGGAAAAACCACAGCCTTGACTAGACGGACCTTAGTCGGCAAAGTAACGTCTCTGCTTTTGAATATGCTATCTAGGTTGGTCATAACTTTTCTTCCAAGGAGTAAGCGTCTTTTAATTTCACGGCTGCAGTCACCATCTGCAGAGATTTTGGAGCCCAAAAAAATAAAGTCTGACACTGTTTCCACTGTCTCCCCATCTATTTCCCATGAAGTGATGGGACCGCATGCCATGATCTTCGTTTTCTGAATGTTGAGCTTTAAGCCAACTTTTTCACTCTCCTCTTTCACTTTCATCAAGAGGCTTTTTCGCTCCTCTTCACTTTCTGCCATAAGGGTGGTGTCATCTGCATATCTGAGGTTATTTATATTTCTCCCGGCAATCTTGATTCCAGCTTGTGTTTCTTCCAGCCCAGCATTTCTCATGATGTACTCTGCATATAAGTTAAACAAGCAGGGTGACAATATACAGCCTTGACGTACTCCTTTTCCTATTAGGAACCAGTCTGTTGTTCCATGTCCAGTTCTAACTGTTGCTTTCTGACCTGCATATAGATTTCTCAAGAGGAAGGTCAGGTGGTCTGGTATTCCCATCTCTCTCAGAATTTTCCACAGTTTATTGTAATCCACACAGTCAAAGGCTTTGGCATAGTCCATAAAGCAGAAATAGATGTTTTTCTGGAACTCTCTTGCTTTTTCCATGATCCAGTGGATGTTGGCAATTTGATCTCTGGTCCCTCTGCCTTTTCTAAAACCAGCTTGAACATCAGGAAGTTCACAGTTCACATATTGCTGAAGCCTGGCTTGGAGAATTTTGAGCATTACTTTACTAGCCTGTGAGATGAGTGCAATTGTGCAGTAGTTTGAGCATTCTTTAGCATTGCCTTTCTTTGGGACTGGAATGAAAACTGACCTTTTCCAGTCCTGTGGCCACTGCTGAGTTTTCCAAATTTCCTGGCATATTGAGTGCAGCACTTTCACAGCATCATCTTTCAGGATTTGAAACAGCTCAACTGGAATTCCATCACCTCCACTAGCTTTGTTCATAGTGATGCTTTCTAAGGTCCACTTGACTTCACATACCAGGATGTCTGGCTCTAGGTAAGTGATCACACCATCGTGATTATCCAGGTCGTGAAGATCCTCTCTGTACAGTTCTTCTGTGTATTCTTGCCACCTCTTCTTAATATCTTCTGCTTCTGTTAGGTCCATACCATTTCTGTCCTTTATCAAGCCCATCTTTGCATGAAATGTTCCCTTGATATCTCTAATTTTCTTGAAGAGATCTCTAGTCTTTCCCATTCTGTTCTTTTCCTCTATTTCTTTGCATTGATCACTGAAGAAGGCAGTGATCTCTTCTTGCTATTCTTTGGAACTCTGCATTCAGATGCTTATATCTTTCCTTTTCTCCTTTGCTTTTCACCTCTCTTCTTTTCACAGCTATTTGTAAGGCCTCCCCAGACAGCCATTTTGCTTTTTTGCATTTCTTTTCCATGGGGATGGTCTTGATCCCTGTCTCCTGTACGTCAACGCACCTCATTCCATAGTTCGTCAGGCACTCTATCTATCAAATCTAGGCCCTTAAATCTATTTCTCACTTCCACTGTATAATCATAAGGGATTTGATTTAGGTCATACCTGAATGGTCTAGCGGTTTTCCCTACTTTCTTCAATTTGAGTCTGAATTTGGTAATAAGGAGTTCACCATCTAAGCCACAGTCAGCTCCTGGTCTTGTTTTTGTTGACTGTATAGAGTTTCTCCATCTTTGGCTGCAAAGAATATAATCAATCTGATTTTGGTGTTGACCATCTGGTGATGTCCATGTGTAGAGTCTTCTCTTGTGTTGTTGGAAGAGGGTGTTTGCTATGACCAGTGCATTTTCTTGGCAAAACTCTATTAGTCTTTGCCCTGCTTCATTCCACATTCCAAGGCCAAATTTGCCTGTTACTCCAGGTGTTTCTTGACTTCCTACTTTTTCATTCCAGTCCTCTATAATGAAAAGGACATCTTTTTTGGGTGTTCTAAAAGGTTTTGTAGCTCTTCATAGAACCATTCAACTTCAGTTTCTTCAGCGTTACTGGTTGGGGCATAGACTTGGATTACTGTGATATTGAATGGTTTGCCTTGGAAATGAACAGAGATCATTCTGTCATTTTTGAGAGTGCATCTAAGTACTATGGTATTAGTTAGTAAATATTTATACCTTAGAGCGTTTTTGAGAGTGCATCCAAGAACTGTGGTATTGGTTAGTAAATATTTATACCTTAGAGAATGGACTTTTAACTCAAACAGACACATCCCTTCTCTGTCCTTCAAGGTTTTAGGGTCTACTGTCTTGTCAGAGAGTAGAGGCTGGGTTTAGCAAAAAATGACCTGCCAGTCTAGATTATGCCACTGGGTATCACATGGTATCTCTTGCTTCCTATTATTATTCCTGCCACCTGCCTAACTTTTACTCTATAGGATGGTCCACTTTACTATGAGCAATTTGAAGGAAAACTAGACTCTGCCTACTTAGATTACAGTTACATTTTCAATGTCCAGCGTAATACTGGGATATAGGAACCCAATAAATGTCTCTCACAATCCCAGCAATCAAAACTGACACAAACTACAAAGAAAACACTGTTGCTCTGGTGAAGCTGTCCTGCCTATTACTGGGATTTACTCCCAACTCTTTAAATTTCTCTTTCCATATAATTCATGGTCTTGCTCCTAGGGTCCCCGTTTTTTGTATTTACTGGCATTCTCGGACATTTCACCTTAACCAATTCTTCATAATTTTGCTGAGAAATACTTTTTAGTCTCCTGGTAAAATCTTTGTTCTTGCCTTGTGAAGTATAATTTGCCTTCTCCCTTATGATCAGGTTCATCTTGAACTGATCCCAAGTGGGTGTTTCCAGCATTACTGCTGCAGCCTAGCATGATAAATCCATGTCTTACATTCATTCGAGATCTGTTTCTATTTTTAGGGTCTCCTGATTGTCACACTTCTTCAGAACCCTGATTACATCACCTAGGACTTAGATTGTTTCTTTTTCCTTCAGCCCAGAGGTCAGCTAGAAGTAAAAGCTACCATTTACTGAATTTTTATGGCTGCACTGGGTCTTCTTGCTGCACACAGGCTTTCTCTAATTGTGGTGAGCTACGCTTTGTTATGGTGCTTTGAGCTACTCTGAGTGGGGGCTCCTCTTTGCTGTGGTGCACGGGCTTCTCACTGTGGCGGCTTCCCATAGAGCACGCACTCTAGGGCACTTGGGCTCCATCACCTGTAGCTCGAGGGCTCCAGAGTGCTGGCTCAGTAGTTGTGGCACACAGACTTAGTTGCTCAGAGGCATGTGGGATCTTCCTGGACCAGGGATTGAGCCCACACCCCTGCATTGGCTCTTTACCACTGAGCCACCAGGGAAGCCCTACTGAATGCTTTCTAAATGTAAGAGATTATAAAAGTCCATTTTTTCTCACTTGTCAAATGGCTATAAGACCATTTTCTACTTTTTTTATTGGGTGATCCGAAGCCAAGAAATGATTTTCCCCAGGTCCCATGATTAATAAAATTCCATCTCACTCCTTCTTTCCAAAGTCCCAACACTAAAGACTACTCTATACTTCTCCTGAATCTAAATGAGTTTTACACCCCTATCACTTTCCCACAAAGCTCTGAAATCATGAATCCACGTAAACAAAGAACCCCTCTCTGAGTATTTACCTTTGTATCACTTTTCTTACATTCCTAGTACACAGCATCCACTTTTCAGCACATCCATTTCCTGAACCTGGCACTGCCACTTTTACCATAAATGTATGCAGCCAAAGGTGATACTTCTATATTTTGCTAGAATCTCTGGAACAAAGAACTGATTCAAGTTTTACCAGGAGCCACCCCAACCTCCTGGAAAGATGTTTCAAAATCTAAATGGCCGAGAGGCAAGAGATTAAGTGACAGAGTATAAACAGTGACCTGTAATCTCTCCATGTTTGTTAGAGGCACCTGGCACCTATTCCCAGACATCGAATCCCAGACTTATCTTTGGAGGAACAGAGGAAAGCACATATATAGGAGAGATGGGTGAACTGAGCAAATATGAAGAATGACTTATAAAAAGATAACTAAGAGATTATTAAGTATAAAGAAGACTATGAAATAAGCTATGTTGCAAACATAAGATAATGGTAGTCAAAAGGTAAAGTGTTTTCAAATGAAAATGTGCGTTGAGGGGAAATAAACACTATTAAGAAATAGCTGGTTATAAAGACAATTCTCAGTGGACCTAAAATATAGTCATCATGAATATACAAATCCATTAAGTTTTTAGCTTTTAGGAGGAACAAAAAATAAGACTGCAGAAAAAACACCGATTACCAATAATAATTTTAACTATTACTATTAACTTAAAATTTTGAGTTACTATATACTAATATATATATTTTTTCAGTTACTATGAGAGTTGGACTGTGAAGAAGGCTGAGCGCCAAAGAATTGATGCTTTTGAACTGTGGTGTTGGAGAAAACTCTTGTGAGTCCCTTGGACTGCAAGGAGATCCAACCAGTGCATTCTGAAGGAGATCAGCCCTGGGATTTCTTTGGAAGGAATGATGCTAAAGCTGCAACTCCAGTACTCTGGCCACCTCATGTGAAGAGTTGACTCATTGGAAAAGACTCTGATGCTGGGAGGGATTGGGGGCAGGAGGAGAAGGGGACGACAGAGGATGAGATGGCTGGATGGCATCACTGACTCGATGGACGTGAGTCAGTGAACTCCGGGAGTTGGTGATGGACAGGGAGGCCTAGCATGCTGCGATTCATGGGGTCGCAGAGTCGGACACAACTAAGCGACTGAACTGAACTGAACTTAAAATTATTAGCTTAATAAAATTAAGCTAATAATTTTAAATTACTATATAGACACTGTAGAAACAGAGAATGTTAGCAATTTCACTGAAAAAGGAAAAACAACAGTCATATTGTTTGATCTGGACTGTCTTAAGAAATCAAGGTTGCTGGGAGAAATAACCTCAGATATGCAGATGATACCACTCTAACGGTAAAAAGGTGAAGAGGAACTAAAGAGCCTCTTAATGAGGGTTAAAGAGAGTGAAAAAGCTGACTTGAAACTCAAACGTTAAAAAAACTAAGATCATGGCATCTAGTCCCATCATTTCTTGGCAAATAGAAGGGGGAAAAGTGGAAGCAATGATAGATTTTATTTTCTTGGGCTCCAAAATCACTGTGGATGGTGACTGAAGCCCTGAAATTAAAATATCTTTGCTCCGTGGAAGAAAAGCAATGACAAACCTAGACAGTGTATTCAAAAGTAGAGAATCACTTTGCCAACAAAGGTCCATATAGTCAAAACTATGGTTTTTCCAGTAGTCATGTACAGACATGAGACATGGACCATAAAGAAGGCTAAGCATTGAAGAACTGATGCTTTTGAACTGTGGTGCAGGAGAAGACTCTTGAGAGTCCCTTGGACTATAAGGAGGTCAAATCAGTCAATCCTAAAGAAAATCAACTCTGAATAGTAACTGAAAGGACTGATGCTAAAGCTCTAATAATTTTGGCCATCTGATGCAAAGAGTCAACTCATTGGACAAGACTCTGATGCTGGGAAAGACTGAAGGCAAAAGAAAGGGGCAGCAGAGGATCAGATGGTTAGATAGCATCAATGTATCTGGCCAAACTCCAGGAGACAGTGGAGGACAGAGAAGCCTGGCATGCTGCACTCCATGGGGTTGCAAAGAGTTGGCCATTGACTGAGTGACTGATCAATGGCACCCCACTCCAGTACTCTTGCCTGGAAAATCCCATGGACGGAGGAGCCTGGAAGGCTGCAGTCCATGGGGTCACTGAGGGTCGGACAGGACTGAATGACTTCACTTTCAGTTTTCACTTTCATGCACTGGAGAAGGAAATGGCAACCCGCTCCAGTGTTCTTGCCTGGAAATCCTAGGGACGGGGGAGCCTGGTGGGCTGCCATCTACGGGGTCACACAGAGTCGAACACAACTGAAGCAACTTAGCAGTTTAGCAGCAGAGCAACTGAACAACAAAAACAACAAAGCCTTCTTACATTCTTTTACAATGCAAAGTATGACACCGAGAGTTTAAGAAAGACTTGTCGTAAAGTACACGAGTAAGAAACTAATTCTTGCAAAAATAAAAACATGTTGATGGTGTAAATGTTCTTGCATGTCTGACTATTGTCATGTGGGAAAAAGTTTGAATAGTGAACTGACATGCATTCGAACCCAAAGGATTGAGTTCCCAATTTTAAATACATTCCAGAATATGCTGTGGACAAGCCTTCCAACAGCAGTTATTAAATGAATACTGACCAAAATATGCTAACACCATCAGAAAATCCAGAACTCCCAGCGGGCTTATTACAGAAATGAAGAGCAGGGGTAGGGGCTGGGACCTCATCTGAGAGGACCAGCAAAAGCTTCAAGAAGTGTGGTAGATCAAATTCAGCAAACAGAAGCAAGAATAACATTCTGTGAAAACAATGAAGCAGAATGGGAAAGAAACTTGGAGAGCAAAGTGGAGACAATATCAAATGTAGGTAAGGATCTGTTTTTGAGTAGACAATCACTTCATTTTCTGTAATATGCTAAAATCAGAGGCAATATAGAAAAAGAAAAAAAAAAAAAAAAACACTGGCACTTCAAGTTCAAATTTTTCAAGAAGTGAGAGCACCTGAGATTTTAAGTATTTTTATGCCTAAGAAAATAACGGCACATCCAAATTTAGAATTCACTTTGTCAAGTAATTTTTCAACAATAATTTTAGGGGAGTAAATGAGCTAATTCTTACTCTGCAGCAAAAACTCATCTACATATCCCAGATGAAGGGTTTCAAACTGGGGGAATTCCAACTCTGCCATCTTTAGGGCGGAAAAGACGCCATCTTTGGTTAGGGAAGGCTGGATCCGAACTTCATGTAACCTATGAATGAGAGACACATAGAGGAATAAAATGAAAGCCATCAGAATAAAAGGTTCTTCCTAATGTAAGGCTCTGAAAAAAGTTTATTGTACTGAAGTGTCAAATGCAAAAACACTGCCTCCTCCATGAAAAAATATCAGAGATGCTTCCTTTAAAAGAACATTTTATAAAAGTGTGGGCACATCTCATGTGTACACTAAAGTCACAGCAAGAACAAATTATAATAATCTTATATCCTTTTTGGTACTTTCCTAAACCTGATTAAGTCAAGGCAAGAATCTGGTATTTCTTTAATAACTTTTAGAGGCTAATAATAAGTCCCATTTTTAACAGTATAGTCCTATAGTAGGTAACAGTATCTATTCACTTAAATACAGTTTTATTTTACTCTTCACATTCTATGATGGAAAGGAAGAGTTTCCTTTTTTAAAATTCAATTTAAATATTATAAAAGTAAAAGCAGAGGTAGACTTTTGATATGCAAGAAATAGTAAATGTGGCATAAAGTGATGTGAAGATAGGTTAAAAATTTTAAAGTGTTAAAGGTCAGGATGCTGAAAAAGCTGACTTAAAACAGTGATTTCTAAATAGCAATTATCACCAACTAAATTCAGAAAACTGTCCAGAGGATGAAACAATGGCTCCTGAGCAAGTATCAGTACTGACTTCTGTTGGAATCTCAGGTACTTCCAGATAACTGACAGCTTTTTTCTGATGAGATCATGCACATTTTAATACTTGCTGGGTCTGGACTGCAGCTCACTTGGTCATCAGTTGTATAGAAGACTTCCCCTAAAATGATAACCTACTGCTATTTAAACAACTTCTCTGTATTTTAAATCTGAAAAAGGCATGATCAAACATTATATACGTATTCTGCCAATTTTTATAAAACAGATAAAAACATAATTCTGACCCAACGTGAAGAGAAAACATACCTACGGGCAGCAGTGATGATGAGGTAACCAAGATCTACTTCAAGTGCATTTTTACAAGCTCCCAAAACAATAGTGTGCAAATTTCGAAAACCACCTAGGTAAAGGAAAAAAGGAACAAAAACAATTATCATCCCATTTGACCACAGCACTTTCAGTAAAGCATTTGTATTGATAATTGTTTAGGTGTAATCATTTTAGTGCTTGTATATAACACTGTGGTTTTAATTTTCATTTCTCTATGATCAGTGAAATTTACCATATTTTCATGTTTGCTGGCCATTCAGATATCCTCTTTCATAAGATCTTTTCTACTCAAAATGTTTTCCTATTTTTCCTCTCGTTTCTGACTTTTTCTAACTAGTATTAGTTATTTTTGTATTCTAAATACATAAATTAGAATTTACGTATTTTAAATTCTTTCAGTTCAGTTGTTCAGTCATGTACAACTCTTTGTGACCCCATGTACCACAGCACGCCAGGCCTCCCTGTCCATCACCAATTCCCAGAGTTTACTCAAAGTCATGTCCATTGAGCCAATGATGCCATTCAGCCATCTCATCCTGTCGTCCCCTTCTTCTCCTGCCCTCAATCTTTCCCAGCATCAGGATCTTTTCCAATGAGTCAGCTCTTCACATCAGGTGGCCAAAGTATTGGAGTTTCAGCTTCAGTATCAGTCCTTCCAATGAACACCCAGGACTGATCTCCTTTAGGATGGACTGGCTGGATCTCCTTGCAGTCCAAGGGACTCTCAAGAGTCTTATCCAACACCACAGTTCAAAAGCATCAATTCTTCAGTGCCCAGCTTTCTTTATAGTCTAACTCTCACATCCATACATGACTACTGGAAAAAACCATAGCCTTGACTAGACGGACCTTTGTTGGCAAAGTAATGTCTCTGCTTTTTAATATGCTGTCTAGGTTGGTTATAACTTTTCTTACAAGGAGCAAGCGTCTTTTAATTTCATGGCTGCAGTCACCATCTGCAGTGATTTTGAAGCCCAGAAAAATAAAGTCAGCCACTGTTTCCCCATCTATTTGCCATGAAGTGATGCCGCCAGTTGCCATGATCTTAGTTTTCTGAAGTTGAGCTTTAAACCAACTTCTTCACTCTCCTCTTTCACTTTCATCAAGAGGCTTTTTAGTTCTTCTTCACTTTCTGCCATAAGAGTGGTGTCATCTGCATATCTGAGGTTATTGATATTTCTCCCAGCAATCTTGATTCCAGCTTGCACTTCAGCCAGCCCAGCGTTTCTCATGATGTACTCTGCATATAAGTTAAATAAGCAGGGTGACAATATACAGCCTTGACGTACTCCTTTTCCTATTTGGAACCAGTCTGTTGTTCCATGTCCAGTTCTAACTTGCTTCCTGACCTGCATACAGATTTCTCAAGAGGCAGGTCAGGTAGTCTGGTATTCCCATCTCTTTCAGAATTTTCCAGTTTATTGCGATCCACACAGTCAAAGGCTTTGGCATAGTCAATAAAGCAGAAATAGATGTTTTTCTGGAACTCTCTTGCTTTTTCCATGATCAAGTGGATGTTGGCAATTTGATCTCTGGTTCCTCTGCCTTTTCTAAAACCAGCTTGAACATCTGCAAGTTCACGGATCACGTATTGTTGAAGCCTAGCTTAGAGAATTTTGAGCATTAATTTGTATTGTAAATATTTATCTGATAGCTGTACTGCAAATATCTTCTCCCACTCTGTAGCTTGACTTTTTTACTCGAGCTCTCACTTATGCCTTTTGATAAAAAACAAAAAAAAGTCTTTATTTTAATTTAGCACCGCTTACCAATTTTTTTCTTTATGGTAAAATGCTTTTTGATGTACAAATCTCTACCCAACAATGTTAAAGAAGACAGTTTCCAAACTTTTCCTTTAAAAAGTTTATTTTTTATATTTGATCTATGATTTTTCTGAAATTAACTATTGTGTGAGATAGTCTGGCTCCTTAAGTAAAATTAGATTTGTTCCTAAACACTTATTAGGGAAGAAAAGTCTCTGTTGCTCTTTTAGGCCATTTATGCCAATTCTTGGCTTTTGGCACCTCTCTCTAGGTCTTCTAATGAAGGAGTCCACTGTGGTCTTCTTTTCCTTTCTGACTTCAATCTGGTTAGTTATAGACATGGAGTAAAAATTGCACTGTTCATTTTGAGGGAGTCTCCATTCCCTTCACACAATGTAATGAACTACACCTGCACCAGACTTGATGACAAAATGTTAAAAATGCACTGCTTACTCATTTTAACAGTATTAATGATAACATCTATTTGTTACCAATGGTACTCGATGATTTTCCATTTACATTTTGGACATTCAAAGTTACATTTTGTGTTCCCAATTATTAATTATCTATATAGCTAAACTTCTTGGTCTTTTTGTTGCAATGAGGAGACAGTTAACACGGAGCACATTCTACTACACATGATCATTTAAAATATAATTATGGGTGCTAGGCAGTAAAATCTTTTTTTCTTTTAAAAGCCATCATCTAATCGGTATGGATGGATCTAGTATAAAACTGATAAACTTTAAAACATTTTATATATTATAAAGTATCAGACAAATGTTACATTAACATTTCTAATGCCTGAGTTCTTTTGTAGACCTAATTTGTCTAAGTCAAAAAATATCTCTTCTCAGCAATAGCCACTAGGATATTTCTGTTAACATTTCTCAGAAAGATTTCAAATATACCATGAATTATTAACTAACTGGTAAGTATTAATAAGCCAGAAAACATGACTTATTTTGAGGTTTAACACTGCATAAAAAGGAAATGAATACTAGCCACACTCATAGTTACTTATTCTTCATCAAATACACCAGATAGAAAGTAAAATTACTAACAAGCATTTCTTTTATAAAGACTCTGTAGAAAAGCTAAATAAAAGCTTAATAAATTTTTAAACTGATTTTTAAAATATTTAGTAACTAAAGGAAAATGAATACCTGATCTCCAACTGTCTTCAACTACATGCTGAATAAGACCTCCAAGGAAAGGAACTCGAACCATTTCTAAATGTTCCAAGTTGCGGGCAGAGGCTAGGCCTGTTACTAAAGGGACATATTTCAAGGAGTTTGTGGGTCCTGAAGAAAAAC
The DNA here is from genome assembly GCF_014754425.2 of Oryx dammah. Taxonomy (NCBI): domain Eukaryota; kingdom Metazoa; phylum Chordata; class Mammalia; order Artiodactyla; family Bovidae; genus Oryx; species Oryx dammah. The sequence continues at coordinate 50,216,397 of NW_024070189.1, forward strand.
AATTTCAATGGAACAATGTAAATTGCCAAGATGATTTTTCAAATCAGCAACAGAAATTAATAACTTATAAATTCTGTGTCTGAAAATGATAACCGAGTGGCTGGTTCTCTACAATTTATCATTGGAAACAAAACCATTAGTAAGTCAACTACATACTGATTCAGCATAAGGGTTTTTCAGTAACATTGGAGATTCAGTATTTTTTAAAATTCCCTGGAGTCTCAACAATTTTGAGCTGAAAATAACTGAGGGGGAAAAGGCAAGCTGAAAATTTGATCCTTCATTAAAATAAACAGCTCAATGGCTTAAACATCTCTCTATGTGACCATTATTATATTAGGTGTTATGGAAGATCACAAGATAGGATCCTATCCATCAAAGAGTTCGCAACTGACAAGGACATAAACCATGAATATTATAAAAAGATAAAAAGGCAGAACATATCAAGAACAAAAATCAAATCTGATGTACTACATAAAAAAGAGAAGGAAGTAAGTCAATGAGGCAAAACTTGCATAAAAGATGTGTACAAGTAAAGAGGAGGAAGGAAGTGTTAAACTTCAGGACAAGAAAACAAGAATAAGAAGACACTCAGGTGAGAGCTCGTATGGCTATTTGGGAACAGTGAGTAGGCAAGCCTGACAATAAAAGGGGTACTTTGGAAAGGACTCTGAAATAAGGTATCAAGAACAGCTCTGATTGTTATGAACTCTGAAGCAGAACAGTTCCCACTTGACACACTAGGACAGCAGAAAAACTGAAGGTTTTGGAACAAAAATGTAGTATCGTAAAAGCAGTGTTTTATGCTTTAAGCTATATTAAGTCAGACAACATTTACATGCAAAAAGATCAAGAGACCAGAGACAAAGAAAGTATACAAAAATTTATTAAAACAAACCTATATAAAAAGTGTCCAAAAGATATAGGTAGAGACATTTTTGACACTTTGTCTGTGAAGGGTCAAAGGCAAATCATATGTCTACTGTCTTTAAAACAAAAAAAGTACATTTACCTACCTAAGGTAAGTTACAAATATAAATAGTAACAGTATAATATAATTTCACTTACAATGTATCATATCTATGCAGTTTGCTTTAGGATATTTTTAGAATAGTATATGTGTATTTCCACTACAACTATAGACTCTTACCTGCACAGTTCCTCATGACAAAAGTTCGTAAACTGATGCAAAGAAAATCTTTGAATGGTTGTGGTTTAGTGAGTCTTACCCACTTCATGTAAAGGTGCCTTAGCATTGGGATACAAGGAATTTCAGGAACATTCACCCCTAAAGCATATACACAAAAAAGAAAAAAACAAGAAAACCACTAAAAGACACTGTTTGCTGTGTACAGGTTCAACAGTCTATTTTTCAAGTTGACAATATATCCTTCCTGGATATTTTCATCAGAACAAATTACCTAATTAGCTCCTATGAAGATAAACTTATATAAAACAGGCTTGTAAAGAACAATTTAAACAAACAATAAACAGACTACTTTGTAAATTTTTTAGAAAAGGCAAATGGAAAGATGGGATTTATGAAGTATTTCAACACTGTATACACACAACCTTTTCTCTTAACTCTAACTCTTCAAGAGTTACCAGGAATCATACTTGCAGAGGACCATTTCTGAAAGAAAGGGAATGTACAGAAGAAGGATAAGTCAAGAGATATGGAAGAAGAGAGAATATGGGTAACTTGAAAATTCTTATGGAAGGACGCAGTTTGAGGAACTTGCCCAAAAGTCTAAACACTGTAGGTTCAGGAACAGCAAAAAAGTGACAAATTCTCAGAAAGAAATTCAAGGATACAGAGTGATGACATTTAGAAAGCAACAGCTGGCAAAATCAGTTTAATATAATTTTTAACCTTGAGTCAGTAGAAGCCCTGCTAGCAACAGCAACTAGAGAAAGCAAAATTGGGAGTACTTAAATCAGTGGTTCTTTGAAAGCTAAATTCTGCACATTCTACTGTAAGCATTACTCCTTAACCTGGTCCACCCAAAAAAGCACAGCTAGCTTTAGCTTTGCACTATGCGTAAACACTGTACTCACTGGGGATTAGTCCAAAGGAAGAAAAGCAGAAGTAAAGTACAGATTGAGACTCAAGATGCAAAACTCACAAAGGTATATTTAGCATCTACCATTATGGCGGTAGTTCTGATTAGGAAACCCAAGGGCAGCAAGGGTGAGACAGACCCAGACAAGACAGTTATATTCTATGCCCAATCCACATTTTATCCCAAATCCATTCTATAAACAAAGGACACAATTACCTGTCTTCCCCAGCATGTTCATTAATTTACTATACACGTTTGTATCACCATCACAGTGTTAAACTGTTGAATTAATCAAATGAATTAATGCATTTCAACAAAATTTACTGAGTATTTATATTTGCAATGAACTGTGACAGGCATCATGGAAAATATAGATATAAAACCACAGTCTCTGACTTTAGAGAGCTTATATTATAAACTTCAGATATTACAGAATTACTTTATTATCTAAAAATCCAAATTCAAACTAGATATCTAAGTCTTTCATCAGAACCACTCCTTCATCTTGTAAAGGAAGGACTGCTAGAGAGCTTTGCATGTCTCCCATAACTGCGTATCTAAATAGTTTTTAAGACCTACTCCTGATCATTCTTGCTGCTCTCCCTTCCCAGTTTCAGAAATATCCAGTTCTTCAGGACCATCCCTAATATCTGGAAGAATGCTTGAAACATAGCAGATACGCAATATGTACAAGTTAAATAAAATACTTAATCAGTATTAAAGGTCAGACTATAGTAACAGGAGTCCTCCCCACCACCCTGAAATTCCTTTCAGCAATCTAAGCCAAAGACGACAAATTAAATTTGAGAAAATATCTGTCCTTATCATTTACTTAGGTTTGAAATTATTGGGATACAATTTCAGAGAATATTCAGATGAAGAATGCACACCGTGATCACTGCAAATAAGGTGTCTCTGGAAAAAAACCACTCCCTCCTCATTTCTCAGGGAAAAAGAGAAGTGGCAGAGTTTTCCAGAAGCTCTAGGTTGAAGAAATGGGGGAGTTTTCTGCTTAGAGAAGATACAAGTAAATTTAAGTTTTATCTAAGATTTTTTATTCTGTCATGTTCTAGAACTGAAGAAGATAATAAAGTAGCCACTAGCTACATGTGGCTATCTGATAAAATACAATAAAATTTAAAAATCCAGTTCTTCTGTTTCACTGGCCACAGTGGGTACCATATGTGATACTACAAATACAGGACATTTCCATCATCACAGTAAGTTGTACTGGAGAACTATTCTCTAAACTCTCTTCTAAAGGGTAGAACTAGGAGCAAAAGGTGGGTATCAGAAAACAGCGGCAAGATTCCAGCTCATTCAAAAAATCAAAAACAAAAAGCCCAACAACTTTCCAAATTACTCAAACTATCTATTAAAATGAAAATAGACTGATTTTGAAATAGTAGTTTTCTCACCTACCCACCAGGCCCCTGGCCCCAAAGGCTCCTTAGTGGGAAATCTCAATTTTTATGCAAGTCTCACAAGCATTTCTTTTTCTTTTTCATATATGTACTTTAAAATAAAAATATTTAATTAAAAATTAAAGAAATTTTTAATTGGAGGATAACTGCTTTACAATATTGTTTCTGCCCCACATCAACATGAATCAGCATAGGTATACATATGTCCCCTCCCTCTTGATCCTCCCTCCCACCACCCACCCCATCCTACCCCTCTCGGCTGCCATTAGCAATCAGCAAAGCTATTTCTAAAATCCCCATTATTCCCTTTCCACTAATATTCAGCTGTATGGCATTTAAAGGAGTCACAAGTAACCCAAGAAACATGTACTCACCAACTAAATGTAAAGTTTGAATTTTGGCTCCTATAGGAATTTTCAGTTTATTTTCAGGAGGAATTGGAAATGCTCCATTACGGTTACGAAATTTCCCCAAAATATGAACATGTGGCATGTATGTCCAAATGGATTCTACTAATTCCAAGTGAGAAGTTTCCACACCCTACAAAATAATGCCAAGGCAAGCATAAGAAAGGCTTTTATTTAGCATCCAAAGCTTCTATTTCTATATCATAAGATCCTAAGTAGGCAGTGGAACTTAAAAGTTCGTTATGAATGAAATTTGCATGAACATGTTCTATCATTCTTTTAATTTAGTGCTTCATTAATCAGTTGATGTCAAATGTTCAACCAAGTGCACTCACCACTAAGTTTGGGCATGCCTGCAAAGCTTCCAGAACTCCTGGAATGCTAAAAGCCTCATGGCCCCGTACCCTTCGCCTCTCAAGGTATCGAGGGTGAAGGCCATATAGCTGTTCGACATCTGGCATCTTCTTTAGTAGTGTCAGAAAACTGGAATCTGTGAAGCCTAAGAAGTTCACAACTATTTAGAGCCAAGTTTATCACCACTTGTAATTTTTATCAAATGTTAACAACAAGATTTCCTCTTTAAATTTTCATAAGGCTAACATTACAGCTGAACAAACGGTTAAACAGAAAATACTTCCCTTAGGAACAGAAAATATATTAGAAACACCACCTATTCTGAGTTGTTACTTCATAGTTGAAGCTTTTTATTATTTTGTTGCTGTTGCTGCTTTTAAAGAACAGACATCTTCAACTAGGAACACCATGCTTTCAACCCAGATGGCCTGGACCTGGTGGGGACCAAGGGAAACCTACCTGACCACCACTCTCTTTCCCTGAAGGCACTTTCTGGCCCATAAACCCTTTATGCCCCACAGAGCACACAACCAAAAATCAGACAGACAGGATCCCCACTTTCAGGAAGCTATCTCAACAGGAACCCTATCTCAAACTGGGTTCTCTTAGGTACCCATGTCACAACAACTACTCTATCCTGTGTTTAACATCATTCCCAGGATATTTTAGACAATTCATTCTTTTAGACAAGACAGATGCAAATCAGCTAAGAGAACATATGTGATCCAAACTAGGAGGATGCTGACTGATAGAAGACTATTTATTTCAAAGGCCAGTTGTGCTCCATAATGGGACTCCACCAGATTGGGAAGAGAGAAATACTTCCATAGTACGAGCTGCTAGTGCTTGGTAAGTAAAGAGATAAGTATCTTAATTTTTGTTTTTAACGGAGGCCATCAGTAAGGCAACTGTTTATTCACTAATAATAAATAAAATTAATAATTTTCAAGAATAAAAATTTCCAAACCATTAAGTCTTACTACAGTTTTCAAAAGCTGTTCTAGTTGTACAGGGCTAGTCAAGATGCTGTGTAAACTCCAAATTCACAAATAATGAAGATTAAGAAGGGACCTCGGAGATTACCTGGTCTCTCTAATTGTAACAACAGTCCTCGTTATTGTTCTGTATAGTAACTCTACTGACTAAGCCATTCAACGTGTTAATCATTTCACATATCTACTCTCACAACCCAATGAAAAAGTTTATCACCCCATTTAAAAATATAAAAAATGAACATTACCTTTGCCAATGGCCAATCTCTTTTGTTGTATATTACACATTGCTTCCCACCCAATAATGGGTAAAGTTCCACCTTTACACATTTGGTGGGAGAGTCCAAGAATATCACATAGGTAAACCATAAAATGCTATATAAAAACCTTACTTAGCATTATTATATAGAGAATCAGGGTATAAACTCCAGAGATTAGACCCAAGTGGCACTAGCAAAGCAGGGTTCAGTTCAGTTCAGTTCAGTCGCTCAGTCGTGTCCGACTCTTTGCAACCCCATGAATCACAGCACGCCAGGCCTCCCTGTCCATCACCAACTCCCGGAGTTCACTCAGACTCACGTCCATCGAGTCCGTGATGCCATCTAGCCATCTCATCCTCAGTCGTCTCCTTTTCCTCCTGTCCCCAATCTCTCCCAGCATCAAAGTCTTTTCCAATGAGTCAACTCTTCACATGAGGTGGCCAAAGTACTGGAGTTTCAGCTTTAGCGTCATTCCTTCCAAAGAAATCCCAGGGTTGATCTCCTTGCAGTCCAAGGGACTCTCAAGAGTCTTCTCCAACACCACAGTTCAAAAGCATCAATTCTTCGGCACTCAGCCTTCATAGTCCAACTCTCACATCCATACATGACTACTGGAAAAACCATAGCCTTGACTAGATGGACCTTAGTTGGCAAAGTAATGTCTCTGCTTTTAAATATGCTATCTAGGTTGGTCATAACTTTTCTTCCAAGGAGTAAGTGTCTTTTAATTTCATGGCTGCAGTCACCATCTGCAGTGATTTTGGAGCCCCCAAAAATAAAGTCTGACATTGTTTAGTGAGATCTTATTCTAGGCTAGAGACTTTTGATTTCACTTTTTTACATCTGTTACACTGATGTAAGCCTTGGGCTCATAGGTATTTATCTGTCACAGGTATTTACTTATCACAGGTATTTATCAGTCTAAAAGAAGCCAGCAATGTAAAAACACATTCTTCTCTAGTCTGATAAGGGGCAGAGATGTTCATTGGAAGACTGCACCACACGGGAGCTCTGCTATCCTGTCTCTTTAGTGCATTAACCCCATCTCCACAATTCCTACTGGCCTAACCTCTGTTAAAGCAAATCTAATAAAACAAGTAACAGTCCTTTTCACATTGTCCCTAATTTTTTCTTTTCTCTATCTCTGCAATATGATAAATCCTCTTCCCTTACAACAGTTTCTTTAAAGTATCTGAAGATAAACATCACACCAAGCTAGGTTCTAGCCTCAAGTCTTTGCAGTGTTCTTCAAAAAAGATATAGTGATAACTCTGATCAAGTGACAAAATTATCAGTTGACTGATGAACTCTTAAAAGGCTATGTAGTAACCCAAACTGTACAACATCTCAGTATTTCAGAGGCAGTCTGTTCTGTTCCTCATAACAGAACAGAGCAAGACAATAATCTCCTCAGCCCTTCACTTCTATTAAGCTCCCCACCACTCCACTCTGCCCAGCACGATGGCTTTATCACATTTTCAAAATATCAGGATATGAATATTGTTGATCAAAGGTAGTTTAAAAAGACACTCAAAATTGCTAAGCATTAAAGTGGAGTTATTAAAGGACCGCTGTTAACTGAAAAGAAGCCTGATTAGCCCTTAATATTAATTCTTCCCTTTTAGGTGTGCTCCGCTTAACTAAAGTCATTGACTTTTTCCAGTGGTCTCTTTACCCAAGGTCCATTTGTTATGGTTAGGCTACTAACTTTTTTGAGTTCTTCACATGAAAGGCCAATGCATAATTGGAGAAAATTCCATAAACCTTCTAAAAGTGTTAGACTATCCCAAAGCAACAAGTAACTTTTGATGGGAACACTATTATTAGTTTCCAGTGGGGCTCCACTGTACATTACAGGCTAAATTTACTTACCACTTGGCATGTATTCCCACCATCGCCCTGCACAGAGATCTACAACCCTCACAACTCTCAGATATAGGGTGACTGCTTCCTTTAGCTTCCGGGAAAGACACTCCATACACATGATATCCTGCAGGGGGAGGTACCTTTGTAAGAGAAAGAAACCCGGATTTATCAAGTGGGTAATTACTTAATCTAACCGACAGGTTATTTTTTTCCTTCCTCCATTCTCCTGCCTCTAAAGTAAAATAAGACCCTAGGAATATTCACTAGGTTTTAAGATTAATATAAATACATAGGATTTTACCTTAAAAAAAAAAAATCAGCAAATACTTAAGCATCCAAAGAAAGTGTTGAGCTCCCTCCATATAGCATTGTATAAATTCTGCCTTTCTCCTTATAAGAACAAAGAAAATCGAAAAGAAAAAAAAAAAAAGTCAGTACATTTCAAGGTATGGTGATATGGGAATGTAAAAAAGATTAGAGAGAAATGATTAATTTAAACCTAACCTATATTATTTTATAGTTTTATAGAATCCATTTACTAACGTGGCTAAAAATATTCCTCTCTGGTCCTGTTCACCACCACAAAGAATCTCTACTATCTTCTTTATCAACAGATCTGTATACTAAGTTTACAGTGTACCTTTTTCCCTAGATCTTTTACCTTTTAATCACATGTTCTTTAAGTACTGCATAAGCATAAACTCATCTGAATTACAATTTTCTTTTTCCAGCCTCCCCTGTTATCTGCTTCCTTCATGAAACTTTTCAACTAACCTCTACTTTTGTTCTGTTTCCAGTAATACAAATATATTATATATTTTGAGAGATCAGAAAAATCTCATCTCTCTTTCTCAACAGGCCTAGGTTAATTTAAGGGAAAAGAAAAAAGGTAAAGCTCCTCTTTATTGACCTGGTGTTGCATCACAGACACTGTACTATAGCCACTGTTTCATTTCACAACTTTGCAAGCTAAGTTCTTTTCCTGTTTGCAACACAGCCCTCCTGCAATTCTTTTTCTTCCCTTCTCTGTTCTGCTGTGCTCCCCAGTCCCCAACCCATCCCTTTATGAATTGACTGGCCAGTGCAAGGCAGGGCAAAAGCTTTATGCTATTGCTAATCCCTTAGCTGAATGAATTCTTTAACATCTCTTACATGTTCCCTTAACCCTACCTACACTTCTCTGAGTGATTCCTTCATTATCTTCAAATTCCAGCCAAGTATACCTTGCTTTCTGCTAAAACTCTCATTGATATAGTAGGTGCTACCATATTCCACTTTACAAGTAGTGAAATTCATCAAAAAGCTAACCAGAAAAAAAAGTTAACAGATAAGAGAGAGGAAGAGCATGGATGTCAACAGGTACATCTATTTCCTAAAAATTAAGCTAATTCTAAAGAAAGCCCAAGTATGCCTGCTGAATATTTCTCTGCTCTATTTTTCCCCTATATCTGGCCCCTTTGCTTTCTCCTTTGCTGCTGCTGCTGCTAAGTCGCTTCAGTCGTGTCCGACTCTGTGCGACCCCATAAATGGCAGCCCACCAGGCTTCCCCGTCCCTGGGATTCTCCAGGCAAGAACACTGGAGTGGGCTGCCATTTCCTTCTCCAATGCATGAAAGTGAAAAGTCAAAATGAAGTCACTCAGTCGTGTCTGACTCCTAACGACCCCACGGACTGCAGCCCACCAGGCGCCTCCATCCATGGGATTTTCCAGGCAAGAGTACTGGAGTGGGGTGCCATTGCCTTCTCTGTGCTTTCTCCTTTATAACTATTTAAATAAACTGAATAAAATAAAGTCAAATTTTCTACCAAAAAAAAAAAATTATTGCCAACTTAATCTACAGTTTTTATTTCTCACATATGAGGATAATTTTCAGAAACTACATTACTATGCATTTTATAAACAATGAAAAACTGAATTTGTTTTCTAAATCAACTTTTGCCACTAAAAATTTCCCCCATATCACTAATTTTTAACCAAAGTATTTACCTTAGTTAATATTATTTAATATTACACTCCCTTGAAACAGAAACATTAGTAATCTTATGAAGATTAGATAACCAATGTATTTTTACTCCACAGATACATGGTCAAAAAGCTGGAGTTCAAAAGACAGATCAAACGTGTTTCAGAAAAGATGTGTTTAACATGGCAGGTACAAAAAGACTGGGTTTCTTTTAAGGAAACCATAGTTTTTCTTATTTCATGAAAATATGCTAAACAGTTAGTACAGGGATACAAAAAGAATCTTCAAATAAAAACTTTAGAAGCCTAAAAAATAAATGTTAATTTTTAGAATAAACATCTCAGGCCAAATTTAAGCACTCAGCTTAGTTCACAGTTATCACTACATTCTGCCAATCTGTTGCATGTTTTTTTCATAAAAACTAGGGTAGACCTTCTACTTGATCCCACTCCTTCTACTGCCATATGCTGTTTGAACTGCAAAATCAAATCCACTATCAATTTAAAATATGATCAAATTTGTTCATAATATGTCCTATCATTAGTCAACAAACAACAAACACAAATCCCTAGAAACCAATTTACCTATCCTCTCCTGTAGAATTTTAATAGCTTCATTGTTTAATTCACTGAAACATTTAGAATACAGTTGTCAGCACGTACACCCATGGTGATTCATGTCAATGAATGGCAAAAACCACCACAATATTGTAAAGTAATTAGTTTCCAATTAAAATAAATTAATTAATTTAAAAAAAAAGAATATAGCTGTCAGAGAGAAAAGAACATGTTTTATTATTTTCTTCAAATAGTTTTTAGGCTGTGACATCATCACTGAATAATCCACTCAGCTTTTCTTCACTGATGTGAATACCTAGTTTGTCATAAACCGGATCCCCACATATATTTGAATCCACATATGGAGTCTGTTTCATCCAACTGGCTGGTATCTTCTCCCATACCAAATCTTTAATTATTTTATACTTTAGAATACAACTGAACATCTGCTAGGGTCAGACTATTTCTGGAAAATTTTGGCTACAGAATTTTTCCTGCCAGATTAACTTTACTATCATCTTGCTATTTTTTTTTTTTTAAAAGGTCGATTAATTGGGCCTTCTATTACCAGACAGAACTGAACAAAAACTACACTGACAGAATAACAAACTGCAGAAGATCAAGACTGAGACAAATTTATACTGAAAAAAAAATAAAGTGCCTATGGTTCTCCAAAGTAACTCTATCACTATTTTATATAATCTGCAAATATTTAATAGTTTTTTATATATTGAAAACCTTTCTAGGAACTTCATATGTGGAAATTTCCCCTAAGTAAATAATGTGAAATAATGAAAAATTCAAATGTTTAGAGAAGTTAATTGCATTATTTAAGAGAAAAATTAGAAGTAATCCAGATGATATATAAGAATAAAGGTAATTACATCATAGTCAGTGGAATAGAAAGCAGTGACTAAAATGATAAAGGCCATGTAGTAATATGGAAAAAAGGCACAACACAATCATAATCACTAATGTCTGCCAAGTATTTGTGTCATGCAGTGTCTAAAGTGCTTTAAAACAATTATTTCAGATGGGAGGGAGGTTTAAGAGAGAGGGGACATACATATATCTATGGCTGATTCATGTTGATGTTTGACAGAAAACAACAAAATTCTGTAAAGCAATTATCCTTCAATTAAAAAATTAAATTAAAAAAATAATTATCTCACTGAATCCTCGTAATAACATCTTTATATCTATCATTGGTCCACACCTACCAAATGAAACTCAAGAGTCAAACTCTGATCTCTCATCCCAGAGACAAAGTATGTTAGAATGTGTTTATTTAATAAAGAAGAGAGCAGGAGAAATTATAATGACAGAGTTTTTTGGTTGTCTTCTTGGATTTGTTTCTGGTTTTTGTAACAGTTCTTAAGTACAGTTTAGATAAAAATATAATTTTTAAAAAAAGGTTTTGAAAAAAATTTGTCAAAACAATCTTAATGTGTACACTGCATAGGGGGGTTATTACTTCACAAAACGTTTTTTTCCATTTACTTACATATATGTGCACACTGAGCAAAATGTTGCTTCTTACTATAGACTGTAATCAAAAAGTCAGAAACATTGTCTTATGCTGTACACAAATGGTACTGTAATAATAAAAGTCAACAAATCTATCAGTCAATAAGAATTCTAAGAAGCCTGGAATGTTAACAGTCTAGATAATGTCTGCCCAACAGAACTTTCTGCAACAAAGGGAAGTTCTTCACTGTCTGTGCCATTCTATACAGTAGCCACTAGCCATACCAGATCTTTAATTTAAACACCACATGTAGTTAGTGACTACCACACTGGACAGACAGCTCTAGGATTTGCTTCTACCTATAATTTCCAGGTAGGTGAAAATCAACCAAACAAAACCTTACCTAAAAATATGGCAAAGCACTTCATGTGAAAGTTGATTCATATAGTCCTTTGTTTCATCGGATACTGCTTCCTCAGGAATTTCATTATTCGTAAGACACGTTTTAACACTTTTCTTTCGTGGACCCATTGCTGTGTTAGCTCCAGGATCAAAGAGCAAATCTCCCCTCTTGGTTACTTGACTTCAAAGCACCTGAAAGCAACCAGTGATTAGAGGAGACTAAAACACGCCAAACCCAGACAGAAATTATCCTTATAAAACATAGGTAAAACAATGTCTATTCTAGAATACAGATGAAACAGTTGTGCTATTACAATGATACAGGCTACATTCAAATTAACAAAAATATTACACAAAAGGCACAGAATGTCTTTTTTTCTGAAGAGAAGTAAAGGTAAAAACTAATTATTTAGAATGAGCAAAAATCCAAAGAATAGGGAGTCCTGAATTCTATTTGTACTGTTGCTTCCTAGCTAATTCACTCAATTTCTCTTGTGTGTAAGGTAAGATCATTAAACCAGATACAGGTGCTAATGATTCTAGGATTGCCCTTAACACAGCAGAAAGTAGAAGACTCTTAGATTCTAGTCCTGGGTCAGCCCCAGATTATTTCTATGAACTTGGAACCACTGTTTAAATTCTTCATTCTCCCACCAATAAAGTGTGGGAATCCGATTCCACCAGTAGGTCACATATCCATTTAAGAATTTGATTAAAAAAATAATAATAATAATAACCTTTTCCACACACACAAAAAAAGTGCTTTATATGCAACTTCAGAAGAAGAATAAAACTACCCTTTTCCCACTCTTTCTCCCATAAATATTAAGGAGCAGAAGTTAATTCACTTTTGTATTAAACGTATGTATTGTTTGTGTGTTTGTGGGAAGAAGGAGGGAATGGGAGGGAGAAAGGAAAAAGAACGGAGTGTGGAAAAGAGATAAAAGTCAGATGAGCGAACTTCCGCCTAGAGGTTTATTTAAGGCCAGGTTAAGAGGGAACTATGTGAAAACAGTGTCATTTTTTTTACATAAAATCTTTATTATTTTTTGATTATAAAGTTACTGTATGCTCATTATAGAAAGTCTGTATAGAAAAGTATAAAGATGTAGAAAAGTTATACCACTCAAGGCAACCGGTATATTTCCTTCTAATCATTTTTTCTGTGCATATTTTAACCTAGTTGAGCTCATATATATAGTTTTACCTATTCAGGTACAATAGTCACTCAACATGAGAAAATTTTCCTGTGCTATTAAAATCCTATTTTTTAGTAACTGAATTTGAATAGAAAGTGAATATAGCAAAATTTACTGAACTGTTCTATTACTGAATATTGACTGTGCTTAGTCAGTCATGTCCATGTGGTCTCTTGTGACCCCCATGGACTGCAGCCCACCAGACTTCTCTGTCCATGGGACCCCCCAGACGAGAATAATAGTGTCATTTAAATAGTATTATCAATTATCTCTGGTAAAATTCTGAAAAATTAGCTGGACTCAAAGTGAGAGAACTCTAGAGTTCAGGGCTTAATCATGTTACAGTGATGCAAAGAATTGCTGCTGCAAATCTGTCAGTCTCTCATTTACAGTGTTTGCTCCCTTTTATGCACCAATGTTTTTTCTTATATTGGTACTACCAAAAGTTTGTAAAGTGGACCACGTGCTTCCATTTTCTTACAGAGATGAGTCAATAAAAGCATCACCTTTTCTTGATGACCTGAAGTGATCAGTATGAATATACATGATATTGTGCAATATATTCTCAGGGATTAGTGAACTATATGGAGTTCCTGGGGCTCCTCTGCTTCAGCAGATGGGAGAAAGCTACAAGGCTAAGGGAATTCTTATATTTTTGTGTGTCCATGTGTGTGTATGCTCTGGTCTCTTCTTCTCTCACTGAATGGTTATGCACTGTGAATTATGGCAGGTGTCAGGATGCTTGCTTCTCTCTGCACGCCACCCAAACACACACACTAACCTCTTAATTTGCTGCTTCTAATCAGCTATGGCCTGGGAAACCAAAGAAATAAATGTTTAGAATTGTGGGTGGATTAATATCAACATGCACTTAGTACTATGGCTTGAAGGAATTCTACAGAGTAGGTACATGAGCTACAGTTCACTGAATTTGTTTTTAAAGAAATATATATACATGATCAAACAGAAACCAAATCAGCCTACAAGAAATCCTAGTTTCCAGAGTATAAAATCTTTCCAATCTGATCAATCTCATCTTTCAATTTTTACCACTTGCTCATTCCAGCCACACCAATCTCAGTTCATGCATTTATTTCACATTCATCTTTTATTCCTAATAAGCTATTAACTCTGGCTAGAAAGTCCTTCCCTTCCCTTTTTCTTTTTTGCTAGAAAGGCATTATTCGGCCTTCAAAATCTAGTTTAAACGTTAGGTTCTCTGAGAAAATGTCTCCTACTAAAAAAACTTCTCTTCTGAGGTCCCTGTAATACTTCACTAACATATGCTTCTCCCATAGCAACTTGGATAGTATTTTATTGATTGTGTCTCTGCCAGGAAAAGGAAAAAGAATCTCAATCTCCTGCCACTGGGTGATAACAAGTCCTCGTTCATAGTAAATCATACATCTGATGTGTAACTATCCATCAGTCTTTCCATTCTTCCATATGTGTTCAGCAGCACGGCTGCTAAGAACCATTTCATGCTCCTATGAGCATTCTATTTGCCACCACAGCACTCAATGATCTTAGCAACAAGCCTGTAACCCTGGCAAAAATATAATCACACTCTAATAAGAACACAAAATAGCTACCCTGAGGCATTCAAATACGCTGGCAAGACTATTAATCCGTACAGACCAGTCCAACCATGGATTAATTCTCCAGTTACGTTATTTAGCACATGCTTCACCCTTTATGCCCTCACCTTTGCTAACTCTAATCATTCATGGATACCATGTTCTTGACTTCATCCTTTAAGTAAAAATCTTTCTTGGCTCTTCATCCTCCTTTCACTAAGTGGTGTAGATCTGCTACCCTCATCTTATGATTCTACTTTTTATTGCTCCTTATTTTGCAATAGTGAGGTTTTGTGTGAATCAGATATCGTAGCTCCAGTGCACAACATACACTTGAAATTTTAAACAAATAGACTGCTCCTTAAATATCACAGAGTTTATATAAATTTCCCTTGTTTAGAACTCAGAAAAATATTTACTCACAGATATGAAATTATAAACATTATAGAAAGGTCAGGTTAGGTCTCCAGCAAGCCCACAAAGATCCATTTAACCTAATATGCATTAACACTAACTACCAAAGAGCCCAAGTCAGTAGGACTGTAACAAAACTTAAGGTGAAATTGTATATATAGTTCCCATATCAAGTCTAGAATTGAAAACTTGGTCACAGAGCTACTTATTTGTCAGCAAGTAGAGCAGTGATGATCCTGCTACAAGCCTTCAGTGGGGAAGGGACTCATGGAGATGAACACTGGGGTAGAGGATAAGACTTCCATCTTCCACCTAGGGGCTTTAACAGCTTAGGACCCATACCTAGGAATTACCAAGTCCTCTCCAGCCCCAGTAGTGCCCCTGGCACTATTAAAGACTTCTTCAAGGACTTAGTTCTTCTCCCTCACCACTACTCAAACTCTATTAAAAACAAACAACAACAACCAAAACACCTCACACAACTATTTCAACTGAAGCCGGCTTCATCATCACTTGAGTGAAGTACATGACTAGACTATGCTGAGAGCATTTAATCCCAAGCACTAAGTACATAGGCCTGGTATCCCTGTTTGAGAAGAAAACACTATGAAAGACATAGAGACCTAGTGATGATGAAGTCTCTCCTATATGTGCACTCTCTCTCTCTACTGCTTGTCTTTCAGTGGAATGAAGAATAAAAGCAGGTGACAACAGAAAACTACGATGACTAGCCTTCTATGTCTTGGTTTCCTCCTACCCTTCTCTCCAAAATATCACCACTTGTCACTTGAGAAACTCAGCAAAGTAGGAGCGGTCCAAAGCAGCAATAGGTTGAAAGGGGAAAAGAGGGAAATTCCAGTTATCAGCAGTAGATAAAGATGACACATAGGAACAAGTTCAGAGAAGGCAATGGCATCCCACTCCAGTACTCTTGCCTGGAAAATCCCATGGACGGAGAAACCTGGTAGGCTGCAGTCCATGGGGTTGCTAGGAGTCGGACAAGACCGAGCGACATCACTTTGACTTTTCACTTTCATGCTCTGGAGAAGGAAATGGCAACCCAGTCCAGTGTTCTTGCCTGGAGAATCCCAGGAATGGTGGAGCCTGATGGGCTGCCATCTACGGGGTTGCACAGAGTCGGACACGACTGAAGCGACTTAGCAGCAGCAGCAGCAGCAGGAACAAGTTTAGCAGAGGAGTTATGGAGGGTAAGGAGAGGTGAGTATAAATAACGAGTACAAATATATAGAGACTATTATTTGCAGCAACAGGTGTTATTTGGGGGGGGATTCCCGGGTGGCACAGTGGTAAAGAATCTACCTGCTAATGCAGGAGACACAAGAGATGCGGGTTTGATCTGTGGGCCGGGAAGATCCCCTGGAGTAGGAAATGGCAACCTGCTCCTGTATTCTTGCCTGGAAAATCCCATGGACAGAGGAGTCTGGCAGGCTGCAGTCCATGGGGTTGCATGCACGCCTAGGTGGAAGAGTGAGTCACAACTGAGCACACACACACAAGTTCTGGAGGCTAAGACTCTAAACCTCTAAGAAATGTCACTATGAATGACAAAACTCATTTTCAAGCAAAGTTAAAAGGTGAAAGCTCCCTCAGAGATTAGTCACACAGTTCTTAATTTTTTGTGGGTCACAAACCCATTTGGGACTATGACAACAATTGTGCATCCCCCAAAGAGAAAAACAAAACACTTCGAGACTCATATACTTTCAGGGGCTTCACAGAGACATGCAAGCTCTTCAACAGGATGCTATACAAACCTGATTCCTTAATTTTTAGATAGACAAACAGAACCAGAGGGTAAAAGTCACTTGCCAAGGGCATATATTAAGCATCAGAGTTTATGCTGGGATTCATATTTTTCAGCCTACACTGTATAACCTGTCATCAAGTCAGTCCTCTGCACTTCAGCTGGCTGCCGCATTCCAGAACCATGCCCCAGTGCTTGGAGACGCACTTCTTGATGCTCTGATAAAACTGCTGCTGACCACACCCTCCTTCACAAATTAGAGCCCATGGTCCATCTAATTTGATTCCCACACAATAGCCTACAGAAGCCCTTGGTCTCTACAGTCATCCTGTAAAGGTGTGTAGCAGACTTTAGCCAAAGGAAGCATCATTTTTGTTTTAGTGGTTCAAGTACATTTAGTGTTTTGTTTTAGTGGTCCAAGTACATCTAACTAACAATAAGTCTGAGTTGTTTCTGAATATTCTTTAAACTTGGGAAACTCGACAAAGGAAGGAAGGTCCTTTTCATTAACATAATTTCTTAGGCTGCTTCGTTCCTTGCAACCTGCCAGTTCAAGTTTCCCCCTATCCCAAACTAGACTACCTATCCTCTACTAATTTAATTCATCCTGGTTGCTCCCAAATTTATCCCTCTCTTTTAAACCTTAACCCTCAAGGTTATACCATTTGCTGAGGAGCACCAACATTTCCTTGCTTGCAAAAATCATTTCCCTTTTTATTCTCTATCCCATTGGAGAAGTTTTAACTCTTATTGTATACAACTCTATCATTGATACTTACAAAAAGTCCTACATAAATCCACTCCTTTACTCCCCAAATGTCCAACTTAGAAATCTTGTTATAACTTGTCAACATCTTCTTCCATCTCTCTTATTCTAATTACTCTCTTCCTCAGATCACACTGGACCTTCCAAGGTACATGTTTGTCTCTTACTAACATACTTTATAAGGAAGAGATAAACTGACTTATCTTACAATTAATTAGAAAACTTAGGGACCTCTTCTTTTATTGGACTTTCACAATGCTGAATCAATTTCCCATTCTGTATCTAATTCATAACAATTTTTTGGAGAAACTCCTTTTTTAAAACTTGCTATTATCAATCTATCCATCCATCCAACCATCCCCTCACTTGATTTATTTTTTTATTGCCTACTAGGTGCTAGGTAGTGACAAAGCCTTTCCTCCCATGAAGCTCCACCGTCAAGGGCTCCTTTGCCCCTTAGGTTTCTAACACCTTTATTTAGTTGTTGTTGTTTTGGCTTCTGTTTGCTCATATCAAAGTAATATTGTATGTCACTTAATCTGATACCATTCCTCACAGATCTTCCGTCTACCACCTAGAACAGCCTCTCCTGCCTAAAGAAATGCTGCACCACATCCACCAAGTTGCTCAGATAAAAAACAAACAAATGAGAAAAACAGAATTACAGTGCTGAAAACATCTAGGAATCATTCAGTCGAATCTTTCATTTTCCAGATAAGGAAAGTGAGAACCAGACAGGTAAGCTGGCTTGCCAGAAAGTATCAATGCTGTTAACAAGGTACCAGTTACCGGTGCCATCTGTATTTTTAACTCAAGTCCAGTTTTATTTCACTATGTCACTTTATTATAATCTGGCTTTTCCTTTTTCTCCTTTTCTATATCTTAGTATCTTTTTTTTTTTAAAACTAAAGAATTTACCTCCAGGGACACAGTCATTTAAACAAACACATACAAAAGTTTACGCAAGGAGGACATACGAATCACAGCACAACAAATTTTAAAGAGAAAGAGCCTTAGTGATAACCTAGACCAGTAATTGTCAAAAATGAGATTTAAAAATTAAAAACACAGATTTTTCTATCTATATGGCTGCATAATATGTACCCTCCATATCTCACCTTTCCCCTCCCCCAGAAAATCATGGATCTATAGTTATTATTTTATTCATTTGTGCAGTTGTTGTTTTGTTGTTTAGTCACTAAGTCCTGACGGACTCTTTGCGACCGCATGGACTGTAGCCTGCAATGCTCCTCTGTCCATGGGATTTCCCAGGCAAGAGAGAATACTGGAGTGGGTTGTCATTTCCTTCTCCAAGGGATCTTCCTGACCAAGGGATCGAACCTGCGTTTCCTGCATTGGCAGGAGTGTTCTTTACTGCTCAGCCTGCAGAGTATGAGAAAGGGGATTAAGAACCTGTGACCTAATCTAACTAATTCATTTGTCTGATGAGAAATCTCCAGTCCAGAGAAAGGAAGGTATTTGCCCAAAGTAAGTAAACCAGCAATTTAAGAGCAGTTTTAAGACAAAGGTCTGTTTTTCACCTTTGCGTGTTTTACACTGCTGATATAGGTTCAAAAAACAGTCTTCAGGACAGAGCTTTTCAGCGCACAGGAAACACAGCAACCTTCCTAACTGCCCAGGTGCCCTTGGTTGGCTTGGTGTCTGGAAACAAACATGGTAGACACAACCGATAAGTCCTCTCCTGGTTACCCAAAAATGCAGAAAAGAGATGCTTTCAGGCGTGTTTCTAAGGCAAGACTCCTTAAAAGGGAGTTGAGATTCTGACTTTTGAGCTCGGAGGGGCATCAAACGCACCCAACACCCTCATTTTACAGATATGTAAGCCGTGCCACAGAGAAGGTAATGGACATGGGCAAGGTCAGAGTGAGTCGGTGGACGAGGTAACACTAGAACTCCGGGCTCCCTATCCCCCGGTTGGCCGCCTCTACAGATGTATTCACCGCGTCCTGCTCAGATAATCCCCGCAGTAAGCTGACTACAGGCTTTAATTCACAGGTTAAAACACTGACTTAACATTAAAATCGTGGAATTTGTGACGCCCAGAGTACGACGGGATCCCAGAAGTTAGCCAGGCCAGAACTCCCACTTTGTTCAGGAAATCCTGATTCATAGACAGTGCTATGTACTGGGATCCTGGGCAAAGTTCAGGCAAGGTGGCAAACGCCGCCACCAGGGCCTCGAAGACCAACCGCTATAAACCCAGTCCACCACAAACCCAAGCCCGGCTTTTCGAGGAGCTCTAGGCCCGAAAGGGGCCGGAGACCGAGAGCCCAACCGGTCGAGGGCCCTAGAGCCCGATCCAGCCGCCTCCACCCGCTGTACGCACCCTGGGCTCTGTAGCTCGCCGCCCGCCCCATGCCCACCAGCCCGCCGCCTCACCTATGCCAGCCCTCCGTTTGTTGTACTGGTGAAGGGGGAGGGAGAAACGCGACAAACACTTCCCGCGGACCCCACCGCCGCGACACTTCCGCTTCCGCCGCCCCTCCGGCACTTCCGGAATGTTGGCATCCGGGGCTTGGCCCATTCCCTGTGCCCATGTTGGGTGTGAGGCTCGGGCGTCCAGGCCTGGCAGCCATGTTAAGCGTGGCTTTGGGGAAACTCGCGGCAAGTCCTTCATTCACGTGACAGCGTTACCACGCCCAAAGTGTGTAGCGTCTGCCGCGGGATAAATAGTCCAGATCCTGCGGTTTGCTTCTGGGTGGCTTTGGTGCACCTTTCAGGGTTTCGTGTTTCTCGGTTGCAAAGTAGCTAAGTTCCGATAGAGTTTTTTTTTTTTAGAAAACTTACTCACCTGAAAACAGAAAAACTTTTTTTGGTGAGGATGAGGTGGGGTAAAAACGTCAATGTTAAGTCAGCTTTTCTCTACATTTGGGACATTGTATTTTATAGTTTCCAAAGGATTTCCTCATCATTGTCTTATTAAACACTCGCCACGACCGTGACGTATTGGTAGGAGTTAATTTGACCCGTTTTTTTCCTTACAAAAATTATCTTCAGAGAGGGTGTGGACTGAAAAAACAAAACAAAAACCTCCACAGCCTAGAAGTAGGGAATTACCTTTTATTCAGCTCATTGGCTGAGGACTTAAGCTGTGGAGATGGCCTCTCAGATATCTGCGAGTGACTGTTCTGAAGAGGTAAGGCGTACAGATGTGTAGGAGAGTTTGCAAAAGAATAAAAGCAGGTGTTGAACGTGAAAATATTACTGCTGATTAAAGAAACAAAATGTCAAGTTAATGAACTTAGCTCTTTTTTATGTACGAGGTAATATGAGGATCTGAGCTTAATGAAATCATTCTCTTGATATGTACCTTAAGTTTCTAGGGTCTATAATCCTGTTTTTCTCCGAACTGAATCTCATTAGGATGCACCTTTAGGCACAGCTGCAATGACTGATGGCTCCATGACCACAACAGTCTTTAACCGAAATGACACGAACCATTGTATGTCTGTAGAGATAATTGCTCAGTGTCACACAGCTAGACTGAAGCCAGATTTTTTATACCTTCCAAATGCCTTGCCCCTAAATATGGGTGACCCTTGATCAACTCTCGGGGTAGGGGTCAAAAATTTGAGTATTAAGTTTACAGTTGGCCCTCCCTACTGTAGTCCACATCTGTGGGTTCAAGCAACCACAGAGTACTCATTCTGTGACCTTGAGATGTCAACTCTAAGCTTCGGGTTTGTTAGGAAAAAAAAGATGTCGTTATGGTAAGTACATGCAAAACCACTGCAGAATTTAGTGGCTAACCATTATTTGTTAGGATTCTGTGAGTTAACTGGGCTCAGTTCAGTTCAGTCGCTCAGTTGTGTCTGACTCTTTGCAACCCCATGAATCGCAGCACGCCAGGCCTCCCTGTCCATCACCAACTCCTGGAGTTCACTCAGACTCACATCCATCGAGTCAGTGATGCCATCCAGCCATCTCATCCTCTGTCGTCCCCTTCTCCTCCTGCCCCCAATCCCTCCTAGCATGAGTGTTTTCTAATGAGTCAACTCTTCACATGAGGTGGCCAAAGTACTGGAGTTTCAGCTTTAGCATCATTCCTTCCAAAGAAATCCCAGGGCTGATCTCCTTCAGAGTGGACTGGTTGGATCTCCTTACAGTCCAAGGGACTCTCAAGAGTCTTCTCCAATGCCACAGTTCAAAAGCATCAATTCTTCAGTGCTCAGCCTTCTTCACAGTCCAACTCTTGCATCCGTACATGACCACAAGAAAAACCATAGCCTTGACTAGATGGACCTTAGTCGGCAAAGTAATGTCTCTGCTTTTGAATATGCTATCTAGTTTGGTCATAACTTTTCTTCCAAGGGCTCAGTTGGGCAGTTGTAAATTGGGGTTACATGCCTTTGATATTAAATGTCGGCTGAGACTTTTAACTGCAAATTCAAATGGAAGTTGCATTGTGGACAATTTAGTCTGCAAGCCCTCTAGGCCCTCAGCTAAAACTATCAGAATATCTACGCATGATTTACCTTCTGGTTTGGATTTCTCACAGCAGAGAGCTGGGTTATGATAGCGAGCACTCAGAAATAGAGTAGAAAGTGAGCTGTTCCAAGCAGTACAGGAGGAAACTCAAGGACAGGACTTCAAATGATTCAGCTTTGGGAGTCCCAGAAGTCACTTTTGTCACATTCTGTTGGTCAAAGAAGCCACCGAGATTCAAAATGAGAAGGGTAAGATTCCACCTCTTAATTTAATGAGTAGCAAAAAATGGAGGGTCCATCTTTAATTTACTACAGTACCTCCTTTGTTTGTTTGGTTTTTGGTGAGGGGGAGATATATAGATTTTATTAGCACAGGCTTCTAAAAGGAAGGCTGGTAGCCCCACGAGTACAGTCTTGAGGGTGTACCTGAGTGATTCTTTACATGATTTATTTTTAATTGTAAAATATACATGGCTTCCCTGGTGGCTCAGTGGTAAACAGTGCACCAGCCAGTGCAGGAGTCAGTTGCAGGTTCCACCCCTGGATTGGGAAGATCGCTTGGGGAAGGAAATGGCAACCCACTCTAATATTCTTGCTTGGGAAATCCCATGGACAGAGGAACCTGGTGGCTCCATTCAGTCCACAGGGTCCCCAGAGTCAGACACAACTCAGAGGGACTAGATCACCACCACCAAAATATATGTAAAGATGGGGAAACAGTGTCAGACTTTATTTTTGGGGGCTCCAGAATCACATCAGATGGTGACTGCAGCCATGAAATTAAAAGACGCTTACTCCTTGGAAGAAAAGTTATGACCAAACTAGATAGCATATTCAAAATCAGAGACATTACTTTGCTGACTAAGGTCCGTCTAGTCATGGCTATGGTTTTCCCTGTGGTCATGTATGGATGTGAGAGTTGGACTGTGAAGAAGGCTGAGCGCCAAAGAATTGATGCTTTTGAACTGTGGTGTTGGAGAAGACCTTGAGAGTCCCCTGGTCTGCAAGGAGATCCAACCAGTCCACTCTGAAGGAGATCAGCCCTGGGATTTCTTTGGAAGGAATGATGCTAAAGCTGAAACTCCAGTACTTTGGCCACCTCATGTGAAGAGTTGACTCATTGGAAAAGAGTCTGATGCTGGGAGGGATTGGGGGCAGGAGGAGAAGGGGATGATAGAGGATGAGATGGCTGTATGGCATCACGGACTCGATGGATGTGAGTCTGAGTGAACTCCAGGAGATAGTGATGAACAGGGAGGCCTGGCGTGCTGCGATTCATGGGGTTCCAAAGAGTTGGACACAACTGAGCGACTAAACTGAACTGAACTGAACCAATTTTGAGTGTACAGTGGCATTAACTCATTGGCATTAAGACTATTTACGTTGTTATGTGACTACATCACCATCCACCACCAGGTTTTTTTCATCTTCCCTTACCGAAACTACATATGCCCTAAACAATTCCCACCTGCTGCAGCCCAGCCCCTGGCAACCACCATTCTACTCTCTCTCTCTGTACCCGTATAAGTAGACTCATACAATATGTCCTTTTTGTTTGTTTTTTTTTTTTCACTTAGCATAATGTTTTCAAGGTTCATCTATGCTGCAGCATGTGTCAGACTTTTCTTCCTTTTTAAGACTGAGTTATATTACATTGTATGCATATATCATATTTTGCTTGTTCATTCATCCATCACTGAACATTTGGGTTGCTTCCCACATGTCTGTTGTAAATAGACATTGTGAATAATTATTCAATGAATATTAGTGTGCAGGTATTTTTTCTTTCTTTCCATTATTTTGATATATATCCCAAAGTGGGATGGTTAGATCATATGGAAATTCTATTTTTAATTTTTCCATATTAGTTACACCATTTTACATTCTCAGCAACAGTGCACAAGGGTTCCAATTTCTCAACAGCCTTTCTTTCTTTCTTTCTTTTTTTTTTTTTTTTGTGAGATAATGTTTGTAATCCACTAAGAAGAGTGCCTGCTGCTGCTACTGCTGCTAACTCACTTCAGTCATGTCCGACTCTGGGTGACCCCACGGACTGCAGCCTACCAGGCTCCTTTGCCCATGGGATTTTCCAGGCAAGAGTACTGGAGTGGGGTGCCATCGCCTTTGCCTAGCATATAGCAAATATTCTGAAAAGGTTAGCTGTTACTATTTGATTGTTCAGAGGCTCTTTTTTTTCCCTTTTTTCTCAGCAGTGTTTGAAGTTTCAAGGACTGAATTCTTAGCATGTAGTTTTTCTGAAGTTCACTTTCAAAACATCTTAAAAATTTCCAAGTTACATAAGGAAATGCTGTGAAAGGATGTTGTAAGTAGGTATATGCTTAGTGAATTGCACTATCAAAACCAAACACAAGATGGTAGATTAGGCATGTGCACATGTGTGCACGCACATACATACACACACTAAAGGAAAAAAGAAAAAGTTTCATGGGTAGCTTTTATAAACATGAGACCTAAGTGAGCATAAATAAACAAGGCCATTGTTTTTCATTTTTAATTTGGAACATACTGTTAAAGGTTACGTCTCAAGAAAGTGAAAAGATTTAGAAACTTCAGAAATTCAAAAAAAATTTAAATAATAAGCCTTACTGTGTTTTCCCTGTCAACTACATTGAGTGCTGAGCCAGCTCTCTGGAGATGTGAGAGTAAAGAAGTTATTTTTTAGAAAAAGAGATGTTTGAAATGCCAAGAACTATTTACCACGAGCCAGCATTTACTAAAAGACTATGTGGAACCTGGGAATATGTTAGACTGTTAGGACTGCAGAGATGACTAGGTAGCAGTTTCTGCTCTAAGATGATGGGAGACATCATCTACAAAGAACACTTAAGTGAAGTTTGGGAAACCCTGGCCTAGTGGAATGTCAGGATACCTGAGCAGTACAGAGGACCGAGCCCAGGCTCTGTGCAGCTGTCCTTGAAATAGTAATTACAAACACCCAGTTCAGCTCACTTTTCCTTCCCCCACGAGCTTGTGTCACTACTTCTTAATTATGTCTCTCTGTCTCATCATCCTGGCTCTAGTATCTCACTTGCAAATTCTTAACGTTTTTTTTTTTTCATTGTTTTAATCACAATGTCTATCTACCAATCATTTTAAATACATCATTATGTTTAATCCCCATGAACTCTGTGAGGTAAGTGTTGCTTACCCCATCTTACAGATAATGTAACTCAGGTTCAGAGAGGTTAAGTATTTTGCTAAAGTTCACACAGCTAGCAAATAAAGAGAATCACTGTGAAATTTTAGCTATCTTGCTTCAAAATCCATATTCATACTGTGCACTCTTGTAATTTTTCCTCCAAATAACAATCTGATTAATCTTCTTGAAGCACACAAGGAATGTGTCAATGGCTCATTTTTTCTTAAACTTTAAACCTTAAAGCATATGTTTATTTCTTGTTGATCAGAGTTCCAAGGCCCAGTATGCCTTGGTTGCAGTCTACTGTTTCAATCTCCTTTTGCTGCATATAGGACACACAAGGATCAGTTTCCCCTCACATACTCTATGACTCTCCTGACCTTGACTAAATGAGCAAGTTACCCCCCAATTAGTAGAAGGTGAATTAACCTCATTCAGCTGTCACAAGGAAAGAAATGAAAAGTGCTAATGGACTGGGCCCACCCAAATGAGCCTAATACTGGGATGGAAACTGATGGTCCTTAAATTCCAAAAGTAACAGGTAGAAAGCAGGTGTAGTTTTTGAATGCTGGTTGTATTTTGAATCTGACATGGTTCATTAATTCATTCAACAAATATTTTCTGAGTGCTTGCTCTTGGGGGAGGCACTGTTGCAAGGAAACAAATAACGATAAATGGATATATTTCTACCTGCAGTTTGGTCAAGGGAGACAGGCAAACATCCAGGTGAATCAATTTCTCAAACATAAACAGATCGGGGGGTGGGGTGGGTATACAGTTAAGCTTAGTTGGATGAAGGAATTAATGAAAGGATAATTGTACTCAATTTTTGCTTTTAAGTACTTCAGTTATAACAAAATTATTTCCAAATGTTACAGCTCTATTCAGTTAAACATAAATGTGGCAAATGACAACTTCTCAAAATGCCAATAATACACACTTAATACAATTTTTATTCTCTTAAAATTCTAAATTTAAATCAATAATGAAAGATTTCATATTGGAATCACACAATTCATCCATCATATTCTTTACTCTTATATTTTCTTAAAGTATCTATATTTTAAATTATAATTATTTGTAGACTATTTCTAAACCCAAACTACAATATAGATGTGATTTATTCCTCATTTCTATGCTTACATTTAATATTTTTGTGGTTATAAGATAATTACTTAAAAATTCAACTCCCCATATTGGCAGATTGTAGTTGCATATTGATGGGGAGTAGCTAAGCCCCATGATTTCCCTTCTTCCCACCCTAACCCTTTTCCTTTTGGCTCTCAAGTTATGAGGACACATGACTAGTGTGGTAACAGCATTAAATCATCATGTAGATGGAATCTGTATAGGAGATGACAAAACCAGCATTCTGTGCAGTTCATAGATGAGCAGAGGTCAGAGGTGGACATTAAGACTCCTTGCATTGCTTAAGTCAGGGGATACTGCTGATCTTGAATTAAGACCATGAGTCCTCCTAATTGCATGAACCCACCCATTTCTTGTTTGACCTAGGCTAAGTTTCAGTTAGATTTCATCACTTTTACCAAAAATATTCCTGAAAATATTTCCTATGCTGTGTTAGCCATTAACCTCCTCTATTATCCTCAATTCAGTTCAGTCGCTCAGTCGTGTCCAACTCTTTGCGACCCCATGAACTGCAGCACGCCAGGCCTCCCTGTCCATCACCAACTCCTGGAGTTCACCCAAACCCATGTCCATCGAGTCGGTGATGCCATCCAACCAACTCATCCTCAGTTGCCCCCTTCTCCCGCCCTCAATCTTTCCCATCATCAGGATCTTTTCAAATGAGTCAGCTCTTCGCATCAGGTGGCGAAAGTATTGAAGTTTCAGTTTCAACGTCAGTCCTTCCAATGAACACCCAGGACTGATATCCTTTAGGATGGACTGACTGGATCTCCTTGCAGTCCAAGGGACTCTCAAGAGTCTTCTCCAATGCCACAGTTCAAAAGCATCAATTCTTTGGTGCTCAGCTTTCTTTATACTCCAACTCTAACATCCATACATGACCATGGGAAAAACCATAACCTTAACTATTATCCTAAACCTTCAGAAAACATGTTACTCTGAATAGCCTTGAACATGCTTGAGGAATGAAGCACCAAAGTGGTGGATAATATTAAAAAGTGAAGTGAGGGGCTGATGGAGAACTCTGCAAAATTAGGGATATGGAGCAAGAAGTAACCATGAGAACAGAAATGCCCTGGGGTCCTCTGAAGTTGAGAGGCCACCAGACTGCCCATGGTTTGTGGGCCAGCACATCAAATGATTTTGTATGGGTATGAAAGTGTATTTTCCAGAAGGTTTAGCTCTCTGGTTGATATTTCCTTGCCTTCTACTAAGATAGTAAAGTGTTTCAAGTCCTGGCAGTACCATAACTTATGACACAGTTAAGTGTGGTAAAGGCAGGAAAATAGCAGGGAATTGAACTTTGGGCAGGCCTGAGGACAACCTCAGATTCAGAGGAGGGAAAAGTAGAATCCCAAAAGGGTAGTATCAATGTGTAATTGTAAAGAAGTGTAAAGAAATACACTTCTTACAGAAGTAATTACTTCTTTCATTTTCCTGGCAATAGTGCCTTAACGTTCCTTTGGAGAACAGTTCTTTATCCTCGTCTATTCCATTCAGGAGGGCTGCTTCCCCCCTGGCTCCTGCAGTGCCTTGTAATTTAGTCTATTAAAATAAAAGTTAAAGCATACTTGTAGCCCTAAAGACTGATTCAGCAATCTTATCCCGACTAGTGTATAAGCTTCAAATCTTTTACTAGAAGTTTTAAGAAAGGAAAGTTCTCTTCTACTGAAATTGTAACTCTGGAGCTGCCAGGGTTTACCTCTGGGATGGGTGAAGAGGTCAAAGCCTGAGAATAAAGACAATGTCAAGGAAAACACGGATGGATCGAAAAAAGGAGACCCAAAAAACCACCTGGCAACAATTTTTGAGACTGGGTCGAGACATGCCTGAATTCAGAGATCCCTCTGGATTTTTCAGGTACAAGTGCCATGGAAATCCTCCCCACCTCCCCCACTTTGCTCCCACCTCCCCCCACCCCATTTTTTTTTTAATTCAGTGTCTGAGATGAGTTTCTTTGGGGTGTTATGCCTCCAAAGAAGTTCAGTATACTACATGTGTTTTCCCCACTAGAGGGTGTAGCTCACTCACTGCATAAGGAGCAAAACTTTAGGTGCTTCAGTCAGATCTGTTGGGATGGTGCAGAGTCCCAGCCACAGAGTTCACATCACTGATGGTACCCTTGTCTTAGAAGACCTGGGAGAACGAAGTCCAAGCTCATACTGCTCACTGCATGACAGAACAATAAATTAAGAGATGAGGTGTTTGGACAAGGAATAGCCACTTTATTTGGAAAGCCAGCAAATCATGAAGATGGTGGAGCTAGTGTATCCAGAGTTAAAATTCAGGCTTCTTTTATATTAAAAGGAGAGGGAGTGTGATCAGTTGTTGCAAACTTCTCGGTGCCAGAATCACTTGTGCTTCTAACTGTCATGACATTCTAGGTCATGACATTCCTGTAAACTTCTAACAAGCCAACTGTTACTCTCTATTCTGTAACTTTTTATTTCTATATGAATGAAAAAATGTTCTACCTTTAAAGGTCAAACTTGAGGGGTAGAGCCTTGAGAATGGGCTCATCATATGTTTCAGGTTTTTTCTTCTCTGTTACAGATAGATGATCAAGGCGAGGAAATGGAAGAGGACCCAGGTGCCACCTGGAGACTTCATCTCAAGAACAGTGAGGCTTCCTTTGTCTTAAAAAGGTAAGAGCCAGAATGGCAAATGGGTTTTGTCTTCCATGCCAAATCTGATGGACAAAACATGCTTTGATTGCTGTGTTGAGAAAGATTTTGAAACCATGTCCAACTCAGTGGAGTGTGCTCTCATTGATTACCAATACCTGGGGTAGGCATGGGAAGAAGCAGCAGGGTTGGATGCAATAGATTCTTTGCCTCTATGGGTGAGATGTTTCTCAGTAGGAGTAGCATTAGCATTTTGGGTTTTTTGTTTGTTCATTGTTAAAGCAGATGTTTTTTAAAATTTAAAAATTCTATTTATTTATTTATTTATGGCTGTGCTGGGTCTTCACTGCTTACACCAGTTGTGGAAATGGTGGCTACTCTCCAGTTGCGGTCCACAGGCTTCTCTTGCAGTGGCTTCTCTTGTTGTGGAATATGGGCTCTAGGGCACGCTGGTTCAGTAGTTGTGGTGCATGGGCTCCACTGCCCCACAGAATGTGGAATCCTCCTGGAGCAGGGATTGAACCCATGTACTCTGCATTGGCAAGTGGATTCTTAACCACTGGACCATCAAGGAAGTCAACTCTTGGCATTTTGGATGGGTCACTTCTTTATTGTGTAGTGCATTGCAGGGTATTTATCCACTGAATGCTATTAGTACCACTCCAGTCACTGTGACAAACAAAAATTAAACCCCAGTATATTTTTAAAACCCTCTTATGAGAGCAGTCACTTGAAAATTGTTATGTTTGGCTGAGAGTGACTTGACAAGACTTACTTGAAGATTGATCTAGAGCTTCTTATGGTTTTGAAGATTAACAGAAAAAAAAAGAGGATTTTTCTTATAAAACCTGAGAACAGACTTTACACCAGTAGTGAATAAGAATCGACAATGGAGATGGGAATGAAGAGTGTCCAATAAAGGGAAGAAGGTGCCCCTAAGGACAGGGAGTCAGCTATCAACTGACAGCAGGTGATTACTATGGTTGAGGAAAGGATAGGGGGAGCTTCGGCTTTTGGGGAAGGGGTATCCTATTAAGCATCAGGGTCACTGGGGTACTTTCATCTCACCTTAGGGTTCCATTGTCTTCAGGTGTCCTGTTAGGTCAGAGTGTTGTCATATAACAGTTATCAGGGAGTGCCCCCTACTCTGTACCTCTGAATCCCCTGAATAATATCAGCCTCCTTAAATTATCTTTGGAACAAGTTAGCGTATAAGCCAATGAGTGAATAAATAGATGAATAAAATATTCCTTACCCCTTAATTTAAGAGTTCAATAGTACCTATTTCATGTTCCTTATGCCCCTGAAGAGAGAAGCAAGAAAGAGGGTTTGAACAACCGGCATGGTATTGTTGCCACTATCAAGTTTTGCATTTGTCCAAGACCACACATGAGGAGCACCTTAGCTGGACAGGTTGGATGTATTATTCATCTCTGTCAGAGAGAAAACAATGGAAGCCATAGGGTACCTCAGTAAAAGGATATTAGGAAGGATTTATTGTCCAGATTTGGGATCATTAGGTTTATTTGGGGAAATTTTAATGGCTTTGCCCTGGATTGGATACCCTCAGGTAGTGAGAATTCTATGATTGGCATGTTGAAAAGTCTTATTTAGAAGGAAGAAAGAATAGGCTAAAGTTGTAATTGGTAAAGAAGCAACAGTCACTCATATTAACCTAAAATAGGGGATGTTTGGTAGTTTGCATGATGTTTGTTTTGCCTGAGTTCAGGCTAATTATGGAGTAGTGTTGTCTTCATCTTGATTCATCACAATTGCAGACCAGCTTTGTTGGATGTTAATATTCTGCGAAGTTGTTTGCTAAACAAGAGTACATCAAGGCCACTTGTTTTTCATTTTTCATTTGGACCCATGAGTGCTATGGCAATGCCAAGGTTAGCTCCTGGATGTCATGGGTTGTTTTTCTCTTTTCACATTGTATTATATCTTTTATAATCTTGTTTTCTTGCTCCCTCCCTGGATTGTAAACTGCACAAGGAACAGACTTATTTTGAATACCATTAAGGACTCAAACGTAGCCAAGTCTCTCAGTTCATAAGTTCTTAAAGAATATTTACTGAATAAACGAATTGTCCAATTAGCCTATCAGACTGAATTACTCAAAGGCAGAGGTCACTTCCTACTCAGCTCTGTACTTCTAGAAACAAACACAATTCTGGTGTGTCTTATTAAATATATCTTGAATTAAAGAGGAACTTTCCATAGCATAAGATTTATTGATTTTTTAATAAGAAAATGTAATGAATTGAAGGAAAGATGATGGTTGATTCAAATGGGTTCATTTATGATGAATAAAGGAAAATCACTTCACAGTCAAGATTTTTTGAGCTTCTGACATTTTCCAAGATGTCGAACTGAAAGAGTGAATTCCAAAGCTCTAAGAGAAATTGATATAAGTATTTAGTGACAATTCATATGAAATACAACCTTTATTTCTCCTCCTCTAGTTTTAATGTTTTAGAGATTTTAAGAGAAGACAAGTCTTGATTTGTAAACTCTTAACTTACAAATAACCCATAGCTACAAAGATTTGCCTCTCCTCTCAATACTCCCTTCCCTCTGGAAACCGCTGTACTTTGTAATCATGGTGAATTATTAGAGCTTTTAACAGATGTATAAACTTGTATTTTAAGTAGTGGGAGGGAAAACAGTGACTCCCTGAAGAACCATGGGAAAATCTTTTCAGTATTCTGAACCAGAATTACTTATTTGTAAAATGACCATAATTATGGGTACCTACCAAGAAAGGCTCTTTGAGGCTCCTTGTGAAAGGGCTCTATGAACTACAAACAGGGAGGATTCTTATTGTGGGGGGCAGAAAGCATAATTGTCAAGAAAAAGATAAATACAGCAGTGCAGAAAACACAAGCGAAAATATTTGTCATCTTCAGCAGAAATGTAATAACAACAGCAAGCCAGTTACATTTTGCAATAAATTATAGTCAATGGACTTTTGTTATTGCATTTTTCATGAAAAAGTGGTCCATTTAAAAAAAGTAACAATAGCCACATAGGAAACAAAAAAACATTGTTCATCTTCCGTAAATCCTTCCAATTTGACTTGAGGAAAGGAATTAACTTTGGAGTCTTTTCTTATTATGTATAAAAAGGGAATAATCTCATCCTTGCCTACCATCCAGTATTGGTATGGTTTTCATAGGTGCCCCGTTTAGGAAAATACTTTCTAAACTATAGCAGGCTTTTAGTTATATATCTGTATGACATATAGTAATGGCCTGAGAATAATAGTATCTTATGCTTCCCCACTCTTTCCCTGCATCTAGCACAGTGTGTAGAACTTGCTAAGCATTTATTAAAGATTCATGAAACAGATAAGTATGAAAGATTGTTTTTAAATATTCAAAAACTCTGGTCAAACATAAGATTCTAATTAAAGTAATTCAAAGTTAATCTTGAGGGCTCTGGATGTTAGATTCCTGGAATTGTTTCTTGGCTTCTCCCCTCACAAGCTGTGATATTTTGAATGAGTCCCTAAATTCATTCCATTTTTGCTGATAGTCTAGAGTAGGCAAATACATAAAGGTAGAAAGTAAAGTTGTGATTGCCAGATACTGAGGGGAATGGTAGAATGGATACAGGTTTATATTTGATGAAAACTATTCTGACCTTTAGATAGCTGTGATGGTTTCATAACTCTGTGACTATACTAAAGACTGGGTTGTATACTTTAACAAAGTAAATTTAATATTCTCCCTGCTTTTAAACTAAAACCCTAAGGGTAAATTCTTAGCACTAAGAAGTTATTTTTCAGTTCCCTGAAAACTTGAGATCCTAGGAAAGTGGGTAGATAGTAAATTTGAAGAAAAGATGGAAGAGAAGAGCTATTAATAAATTTGAGAGAAGAGATAGCAATTGTCTATGCAGTTTTTCTTCCCTCTAAGGAGTCTCAGTGTGTTCCATGGAATTATTGTGACCAGTACCTTGGAGGCCTGTAAGATGAGGGTTGAGACTGTCTGAAAGATATTGTTGTACTAGCTGAAGATGACTGTGATATAGTTTTTATGGTCTGAGTGAAGAAAAGAGTTGGGAAATGTAGAAGGAAAACGAGGGGTTGGTATGAAAGTGTGTTGATGATAAGATGACTATTTTGGTCAAGACTGTCCTGTTTTAGCACTCAAAGTTTTCCATCCCAGGAAAACCATCAGTCTCAGGCAAACTGGGATGGTTGGTCCTCTAGTTAGAAATGACATAACAAGAACACTAATGGCCTACTGTATGACAGGCATTATGCTAGGCTCCCTTTATGCATTATGCCTTTTAATTCTCATGACCAACCTCTCAGGTAATTACTGAGGTTAATTATCTGTCCTAGATCATAGTTTAAATAGAAGAGGTGAAATTCCAATTCAAGTCTATAAGGATCAGTCTTCACTCTTAACCACATGCTCAAGTCTGAGAGATTGAGCCAGTACAAGTGATAAAACTTTAAAAAAAAAAAAAAATAACCTGTAAAGGGTTAAGTTTAAAAGTGCTTTTTATACCCATTATGTTCATTCTCCTCAAGAACTCATTCATTCAATAAGTATATACTTACAGTGCTTATGTGGTGCTAGACACTGTGCTAAGTATCATGAATAAATAAAAAATCTGCCTTCTGACTTCATGGAACTTAAAATTAGGAAATAAATAGAAAATCTGGGTGTTACAAGAATTATAGACAGAAGCATATTAATATGGAAAATGTCAGAGATAAATCTATGTTAGGTAGGATGGTCAGGGAAAGCATCTGTAAGAAATACATACTTAGGCTGAAGCTTAAATCATGAGGGAGAACTAGCTCTATGAAAATCAAGGGGAAAACATTCTTATAGGAGAGGATAGTTTGTCCTAGGGTCTTGAAGCAGGAAAGAGCTTTGTACATTTGAAAATATCGGGAAAGAAGGTCACTGTGGTCAAACGATATTTAGCAAGTGAAGCAGTAAATATCATAAATACAATCTCAGATTTTAAACAAGAGCACAAGGTTTGGAGTAGTTATGAAATTTCTCAGTATCACTTAACCACAGGGACAGGACCTAATCCAAGGTCCTCAGACTTGTTGATATGTTATCTTGAAAAGAGTGATTTGTCTTACAACTGTGGTTTTCAAACCTTTTAGGAACAAAACCTTTTCCCCACAAAATCATGTTGAAACCTAATGTTCAACACTGATAAAGGGAAGGTTCTCTGCTAGAGTTGGAGGTGGGACTCAAAATCTCAGTTAATC
Source organism: Oryx dammah (assembly GCF_014754425.2). Classification (NCBI taxonomy): domain Eukaryota; kingdom Metazoa; phylum Chordata; class Mammalia; order Artiodactyla; family Bovidae; genus Oryx; species Oryx dammah. The sequence continues at coordinate 50,250,500 of NW_024070189.1, forward strand.
TCAGTTATCCCACACCCCTTGGGTTCAATAAGTACAACAGAAATTCTAATGACATTGTTTTTAGTTTAGAGAATCACATCTTAAGGAGTTCACACACATTTTCCAAAATATGTAGAAGTGTTATCAGTCAGCTACACAATAGATTTTCAAAAGAGGGTTCTGTTTGGGGGTTGGTGTTTTCACTTACATTTTAGCAAAGCAGTACATGCAGGAGTTAGAATATGTAACATTATTAGAGGCACATATTGGGCTGACTCTTATGGAGCATATGTGTTTCTGTTGTACAGTCTTCTTTTGATAATAACTGCACGAAATGTCCTAAAACAAAACTCATAGGTCAAACTCTCTACCCAGCATGTTCTCTTAATGGCTTCTACTATAAATACTTGGGTGTTTAACTTTGTGCACAGAGGAAATAATGATAAAATATGTCTTCTTTTAAAATTCAAACATGAAAACTTTCTTATCTTAAATTCAGCAGTCAGAGTCTTTGCAATTTTCACTCTGAAAGGTAGCTGAGGCTATGCAGCCCTGGTCCTTAACTGTCTTATATCTGTAACTTCTTGGAGAAGTAGATTATTCTGAGGAGTAGCAATAATGACTGTACCCACTGTCTGGGAATAACTGACTACAACCACGGTTCAGGTGACTCCGGAGTTATTTTAGTTCATCCAAACCCACCCTCCATTAACTCTTGTGCCTAGATTGGGACACCCTGAGTGCTCCCACCCTGGCACTGGCTATCATTCAGTCTTTCGGAGATTTGGAAGCTGGAATAGTGAGGGAAGAGGTTCAAATTTTACCAGTATCTCCCCAATTTTATTTTGATTTCTTCAAAATTACCAGAGTTGGAGTAAGCTAGTCTTAGAGGAACTTGAGTGACAGAACAATTTGTCTGCAGGCAACAGGGAGACTTGTAAAGTTCATGAGAATTCTGTAATGAGCAGATTAGGAATGAGCTGTCCCAATTCCCTACTCCATAGGTTCAGGTCACAGTCTATCAATATATCCAGTTTTTCCAGCTACTACCCTGTGTACAAAACTTCCGTCGCTCCCATTACTTACAGTAATGTTTCCCAAATTTCAGTCACTTGGTTCATGACTCCTTCCAAATTCAGGTGCCATTTTTTTAAGTTTCCTTGAATTGGCTGCCTTTTAAAACTTGACTATTCACCTTAGATTTGTCCTAAGTATGAATACCCGTGCTGTCTTGAATTTGAAGTTGTTATTATATTCTTTCTAACACATTAAAAAAGCTATAATTATTGTAATACAAGATATTCATTAGATATTAACTAAAACCATCACTAATACTCAAATTACTGTGGGAAACACTGTTCATGTTTCTTAGCTCTTCTTTTAATGATTAAGCCCATATAGTATGTTTGGGAAAAATTTACCAAAGAATTGATTCTTTAGTGGGTTCCTAAAGAATGAAAGGGATTTCTGAAGTTGGATATAAGTATAGAAAGAAGGATAATTTAATTACAGGGAATTATAATACAAAGATACACTGGAATAGCAAGGACCCCAAAATAGTTAAAGTTAGCTAGAATCTAAAGTGAGAGAAGGGAAGTTCTCCTTTTAGGGAGAAAGAGGCTAGGATAAGGAGGATATGCAAAAAGTTTACCGTAAGGGTAGTAGGAGCCTTTCTTTAAGGAGGGTGACATCTTAATCAGATTTGCATTTTAGAAGGCCCATTTTTATGGTTGTGGAGATTAGTGCACAGATTGGCAAACTTCCTATTAAGATTGAGGTGGTAAATATTTTCCTATTAAAAGCCATACTACATCTTCCTTGCTTTGTTGTTGAAAGCAGCTAGAGACAAGATGTAAACAAGAGTATGCCTGTGTTCCAATAAGACTCTATTTTCCAAAACCCTTGGATCAAACTAAGTGCAAGGAGATCATTAGACCACTCTTGCAATAATGTGGGCAAAAAGTGAGAAGGGCTTGAGTGAAAGCATCAGCAATGACTTTAGAAGAAAAAAGTGAAAGTCGCTCAGTTGTGTCTGACTATTTGCAACCCATATACAGTCCGTGGAACTTTGCAACTCTATACAGTCCATGAAATTCTCCAGGCCACAATACTGGAGTGGGTAGCCTTTCCCTTCTCCAGGGGATCTTCCCAACCCAGGGATCGAATCCAGTTCTCCCATATTGCAGGCAGATTCTTCATCAGCTGAGCCACAAGGGAAGCCCAAGAATAGTGGAGTGGGTAGCCTATCCCTTCTCCAGAGGATCTTCCCGACCCAGGAGTTGAACTGTGGTCTCCTGCATTGCAGGCAGATTCTTTACCACCTGAGCTGTCAGGGAAGCACTTAGAAGGAAGAAAGATATTTTAAAAATTAAAATGAGGAGCTTTAATATCTAGTGGTCGATAGAAAGGTGAAGAAGCAGTAAGAGACAGGGATGAGTCCTGGTTTTCCTCAGCATTTATTTTGACAAGAGATGTTTAGCTTGAACCATTGATCTGCTATTCTATAGATAAACAATGATCAAATATTAGCAGTTTCATATGGGTTAATATGGTTCAATCTAATGGAAATGCTACAAGCTTAAGATTGTAAAAATCATTCTTATGCAGGAAGTAGCAAACTTACCTTATCTCCAATGTTACCAAAAATATCTGAAACAAAAATATTCAGAAAATGGATCAAGAAATGTAATGTTGAGATGTAAACAGCTAATTCACCCATTAAGTAATCCCATGTAAATTCGTAACCATGAAACTCACAGAAAAATATGTGGCTTCTTCATGCAAGGTTTGTCTGGTCAGGCCTGATTCCTGAACACTGGTCCCTTCCTCTCCTCATGCCTGACACACAGTGTGCCACCTGAGAATTCAGCCTTGGCCCGTATCTAGCTTTAATGCTGACCTTAGGCAGGAGAGTTTTGAATCCTGGACTCACCATATCCTCCACTACTGGGCAGTTCACACATTGCTAGATCCATTTCAGAGAAAAGTCTAACTCTTGATAGTCATCCTGGCTACCTGCTGACAGAACTCTTACATACCTGCCTCCATTAAAAAAAATCACTTCCTGTCCTTCTGAATATACTCTTTCCAAACTCCATCTGCTTCCAAGGAAACATCTTCCTTCTTTGTTTGGCCTCTGTGTCAGCAACTGCTTACCCAAACTTTTAATGGTTCCTATTACCTTCATCCCTCATGTCTACTTCACAGCCTTGACTTCTTTCAGCTGCTGAGACTGAAGCTCCTCCTTGTCTCCCCCTCTATCTGTGCCATCCTGCCAGCAGATTCAGTTTCCCATCATGAACTTCCCTTATTGGTGACATTGCTATCATTGGGTTGTGCTCTAAGAGTAAGCCACATCAGAAACTGACACTGCTTTGTGCAGAAGGCACTTGTGTGTGTGCACACAAAAAGTACAAGTTTGTGGAGGTTTCTGGCTGGTGTGCAAGTATGAGGAAGAAGAGGGAGGAGAGATGAAATTCATTATAAAGTTGAAGACCAATTACTTGTCAAATGTTGGTTATTCTTCTTAGGATCATCCTTTAAAATATCTTGAGTCTAAACCAGTCTATGGCTGAATTCTTGGGATACTAAAAAATGAATTCAACCACCATTAATTATTTTAGTCAAGGTAGTGAATTTTTTAACTCCAAGAGAAATGTCAAAATTTCAGAAATTCCTTCATCTAAAAATGATTATCACTGGCTTGTTACTTCCCTTAGAAGATCAATTGTTTACTCCCTCCCTGAGGTTCTTTGATAAATCCTTACATGAGAAATAGCCAATAACCATGAGAGCCACAAAGAAAGTTTTCATCTTTTCCATAAAGAACAATGTAATTCATCCACGGGAGTTCCTTCTGTTGAAAGTTTCATAGCAAATCCTCAAAGCCTCAGTTCTCTTGATGATTTGAGAGCGGTGGCCCCATTATGAGAACCTTAGATCCCCATTATGAAGTCACTTTGCAAATAACCTGTTTACATGTGACATCAAGGATAAAGTCTTCAGGTTACTAAAGAGCAAGACTTCCAGGGAAAATGTTTCTTCTTAACAGTCTGTGGAGCTAAGGTTCTGACAGCATGACTTAACATTATTGTGACTGTTAAATTATTCAGTTCCATAGAAGTATATTCTTTTTTTAACTAGCAAGAAGAAACAGATGTGAAAAAAAGATGAACTTGCAATGAATAATTTGGGGAAACTTTTTAAAAATTTACATGTCTTCCTTCGACACTTGCTCCCCTCAATTCAAAGATTCTGATTCAGTAGGTATAGAGTGTGACTCAGACATATGATACACGTACATTTGAATTGCATAGTAGAATCTGATTAGTCTCTTTGAGGAACCAAGGGATTAGGAGACTATAATATTCTACTAAGGGTTGATTTTGAGGGAGCTTTCCTCTCTTTCTTCCTAAAGGCAGTTGTCTGTTTTGTTAGAACAATCTCCTTTTAAAAAAAAAATTGAAATATCGTTGACTTATACTATTTTGTTATTGTTAGGTATGCATCAAAGTTAATCAATTATATATATATATTTCAGATTATTTTCTATTATAGGTTAATACAAAATATTGGATGTATTTCCCTGTGTTATACAGTAAATCCTCTTTGTTTATCTATTTTATGTATTGTAGTTTGTATCTGTTAATCCCATACTCCTAATTTATCCCTCTTCACCTCACTTTTCCTTTGGTAACCATAAATTTATTTTCTATGTCTGTGAATCTGTTTCTGTTTTGCAGATACATTCATTTGTATTATTTTTTTAGATTCCACATATAATTGATATCATATATGTCTTTTTCTTTCTGACTTCAGTTAGAAATATTTTTCTAACTATAATTATATTTTTCTAACTATATTCTCTAGGTCTAGGTCCTATATTTTGTAGATCCATCCTTGTTGCTATAAATGGCAATATTTTATGACTGAGGAATGTTCCATCATGTATGTATCTATACACACACACGTGATACATGTATACACAGATGATTGGTTTAAGAAAGTGTGTATACATATGTGTGTGTGTGTTATTATATTGTTAGTAATATGTTATTATTTGATGGGCACTTGAGTTCCATGTCTTGGCTATTTTACTGTAAGTGGTGCTGTTATTAGTATTGAGGTACATGTATGTTTTTGAATTAATTACATATTTTCTGGTATATGCCCAAAAGTGGGATTGCTGGATCATATGGTTGCTTTATTTTTAGTTTTTTAAGGAAATTCCCTAATGTTTTACCTAGTGGCTGTGCCGGTTCACATTCTCACTAATAATGTAGGAGGGTTCCCTTTTCTCTGGCTTTCCTAGGTGGTGCAGTGGTAAAGAATTCACCTGCCAAGCAGGAGATACAGACGACGTGGGTTCCATTCCTGGGTCAGGAAGATCCCCGGGAGTGGGAAATGGCAACCCACTCTGATATTATTCCCTGGGAAATCCCATGAGCAGAGGATCCTGGTGGGCTACAATCCATGGGGTTGCAAAGAGTTGGACAGAACAGAGCACACACACACACATGCACACACACACACACACACGAGAGTATACTAGGTTGCAGGTTTTTCCTTTTAGGATATGGGATATATCATACCTCTCCCTTCTGGCCTATAAAGTTTATAGAGAGAGATCAACTGATAGCCTTATGGGGGTTCCCTTGCTATTGACTGTTTTTTCTCTTGCAGCATTTAAAATTCTGTCTTTAACTTTTGTTGTTTTTAATTATGATATATCTTTGTGTGGGTCTGGTTTGGGACCCTCTATGCTTCTTGTACATGGATATCTGTTTCTGTTTAGATTTATGAAGTTTTCAGCCATAATTTCTTCAAATACATTTTCAATTCCTTTTTTATTTTCCTTCTGGAGCCCCTGTTATGCATAGGTTAACACGCTTTATATTACCCGATAGCTCTCATAGTTTGCTTCTTTTTTGTCTATACGCTGTTCTGATTGGATAATTTCCATTATTCTCTCTCCTAGATCACTTATTCGTTCTTCCGCATTATTTAATCTGCTATTCCTTGTACTTAGCCTGGTTTTTGTCTTGGCAAATGAGATGTCCAATTTTGATGGATTCCTCTTCATAGTTTCTAGTTCTTTGTTACAGTGATAATCTTTCTTAATTCCTTTAGCATTTTTATTACCTCCATCTTGAACTCAGTGTCTGGTAAACTGGGAGGTCTGTTTCATTCTTTGTTCTTCCAGGTGATTTCTCTTATACTCTTAATTGGGAATAGTTCCTCTGCTTTTTTTATTTTATTTAGCTTTTTCTGATTCAATGAGTTTATGAGAAACTGTTATCTACTGTGCCCTGGAAGGGGTGATTTTACATGGGAGTGTTCCTGCGTAGACTGTGTAAGTCCAATATTTTTGGTGCCAGGGCTATTTTTGGAATGGATGCCAGCCACGTCTTTCCTCAGAGTGTGCTGTTACCCCCTTAACAGGGAGTGTAACGATGTTGTGGTGTCCAAAAGCTGCACTGGATGTTCAATGGGGCATCCTTTTTGCCCTCTGCCTGTCACAGCCCTTTTGGGGGCCCTCTTGGCAGTCTTGCACAGCTGGACCAAATTTTCTCCCAAGGCCTGTCTCTCAAAGATTCAGGGCCTACGTGTAATTCATACCAGCATTCTCATCTAGTGCATATTTTGGACAGGGAAGTATAGTGAGGAGGCAGCCATAAGTGCTGTTTTCTCCCCACCTTGATTGTTAGCAAGCCAACAATGCACACTCCTGATGAGTGGAGGCCAGACCCCTCCACCCTCTCTTTCTGTCTTGGTGGACCTCCCAGCAAGCAAGGGGGCCTCCCAGGCTGAGGGGTCACTTGTGTGGACCTTCCACCCTTTATATATTCCTCCCAGAGACCCTGGTCCCATCCTGATGCCCTTTCCCTCTCCATTATACCCTGTTAAACAGGGATCTTTCTGGCAGGTTTGGTTATCTAAGAGATCTTCTGCCTCTAGTTTTCTGTGAGAGCTGTTGAATATGTAGATGTATTTTTGATGTGTTTGTCGGGGCAAGATGAACTCCACATCTTCCTACTCTGCCATCTTGATCCTTTCCTAGAGTGATCTCTTTACCCTTTATTATTACCAGACACATTCCTACTTCACTACTCATACCATGTACTATCTCATATTTGACATAAAACATATCAAATAAATAACCAGGGTACATGCATGAAAACTCAGGTCCATTATGTGTGATTTCTGTTATAATATGTAGCTTGCATAACAAGGCAGCGTCCTGGAGTTCATGAAGAAGCAGTAATTCTGTGCTGAAGGTTGTGTTATGACCAAGCACAATGGGGCTTAATTCATATTGTAACCAGAACAAGCATATGAGAAAAATCAGGCCTAGTTCTTGAGGAAAGAGTCTTATTTTAAAAATACCATCAGTTCTCAGATTTCCCCAGGACACTCCATTGGGAAATTTGACTCTAGAGCTCATCAACTTAACCACTGTATTATTTAGCATTTTGGTTCAACATAAAAGAGTTCATTAACGACAAGGATGATCTTACTCACCATTGCATCTTGGACCCCTAGCCCAGTGCCTGGATATGATACATCAATATGAGTAGTTAAAAGATTACAAGCAGACAATTTTCTGTATACTCAACATGCCTAACAATGACATAGGCTGCCTTATGAAGGCCTGAATTCCCCATCTTCAGTGCTATCCAGATAGGAGTAAAAGTTGAATAAGGATCTTTCATAGATATGGAACAAGATTCCTCTCTGAATGGAAAAAAAAAAAAAAAGATTTTGGTCTTTTTCAAGCACCACAATTCTGTGATTTCTTGATAGTCATAAAAATGTATTTTCTCACTGTTTTCCAGGGAGCTGTGAGGTGACAGTGTCTGAGAATTCTTTGGGCAGAAGATAGTCATGGGGCTGCTCTCGTCTCGGGCACACATAGGGCAGTGCTGAAAGAGAAATACACACTGAAGACAGATGGAAAGCAAAAGCAAAAGGCCAGCAAGCAAGTTCTATTCTCATTTGCTGAGGTGACCAAGGACAGTGAGGTAGCGGCAAGACAGATGGGCTTGCAGTGCCAGCCAAGCCTTCTGTACTTGTAATATTTTCAGGCAGGATAACTCATCTTGATTATTAAATCATCTCTTAATGATTTGAGATGGTAAAAGCATGCTAGAAGTTTTTGCTGAGCTGGGAGAAGTTTTCTTTTCATTTAGGAAAAGAAAGTTTAGAGCCAGAAAGTAGAAATGGGATACAAGACTCAAACTTCTCAAGGATACTACCTATACTGCTGGTCTGGACTTTAAAGTACTTAAGAGCAGAAGAGTTTCTTCAGAAAAGTGTAGATTGTTAGTTCAACCTAGTTCATAGTTCAAACTATGACAAGTGTAGATTCTCCTTGATATTTTAATTAATGACAAGGTCTTATAGAGCCTAAAGGAGTCAGCATTACCAGTATGTTCCATGTGTTCCTGTAGCACCTAATGGTTTTTCAAGTATATTCTAATAACAACAGGAATCATAGCTACAACAACGTTTATATGTTTTAGCATTGATAGCATTTTTATATTCTAAGTACTTCCCTTCTGTGCATTAACTGCTAATTCTTATGATAGTTTTGAAAATTAAGTATCACTGGTACCATCTTAGTATGTGTGAAATTCACTTGTCATGTCTGACTCTTTGCAACCCCATGGACTGTAGCCTGCCAGACTCCTCTGTCCATGGAATTCTCCAGGCGAGAATGATGGAGTGGGTAGCCATTCCCTTCTCCAGGGGATCTTCCCAATCCAGGGATGGAACCTGGGTTTCCTGCATTGCAGGCAGATTCTTTTCCATCTGAGCCACCAGGGAAGCCCCAAACCTTTGCAAAAAGGACTTCTTGGCCTCTCCCAACAGGCTAGTAGATCAAAGACATGCCCTGGAAACACTTGTAGTCTCCTGAATTCCCATCCCAAGAGGACTTTATCCTGCTAACGGGAACTATGTAGATGTCTTCTTCAACTCCACTCTCCAAGGCAGCTTGTGTTCTTGGGATACATACCCTTCACCTTAAAATGTCACCTAGGTGTGACTGTTTGCCAGGGTTTGAGTGAAGTTTGGACATACAGGCTTTGGTGTGCAGGTATGTGTGCACAGGGCTCTTCATGACGTATGACAGGATTGGGAGTGGAGAGAAGAGAACTTCTGCAGGTCAGGAGAGGGACCAGTGACCAGTTTCTCCCATGCCACCATATTCCAGGAAAGAATTCTAAGGAGTTTGAGAATTTTACATTTCAACCTGGGTTTTTCATATTGCAGTAATGCTATTATTTGCCAAGGTAGGAGGATATAATTTTATTTAAATGTGTCTTAGCTATGGCAACCCACTCCAGTATTCTTGCCTGGAGAATCCCATGGACGGAGGAGCCTGGTAGGCTACAATCCGCAGGGTCGCAAAGAGTCAGACACGACTGAGCGACTTCATTTTCATTCATTTAGCTATAAGTTTTAAATAGTTGGGCTAAGTAAATTATGGCTTCCCTAGTGGCTCAGATAGTAAAGAATCCGTCAGCAATACAGGAGACCTGGGTTCGATCTCTGGGTTGGGAAGATCACTGGAGAAGAAAATGGCAATCCACTTCAGTATTCTTACCTGAAGAATCCCATGGCCACAGGAGCCTGGGGGGTTACAGTCCATGGGGTCGCATTATATATATACAGTATATGGACTTCTATTTTAATTTTTGCCTTTAGCTCCCAAATGTAATGCATGGGCCTAGATATTACTCCCATTTAAAAAAATGTGTTAACAACTCTGAGAAGACAAGTGACTGGCTTATGATCATAAAGTGAGACTAGATTAGAGACCAGCACTCTTTGATACGAATGCCTGTGCCATTTCCACCACATGTTTCCTCTCACATATATTCTGAGACAGTCCTCACTTTAACTGTATGAAGTGGGGTTACTTCTGTCTCCATTTTTGTCAGCTGATGTGGACTCTGACTCTGCAAAAATGACTGATCCAGGGTCCCATGATACAGCCATTCCTTAATCCATCTTTTGACTCAAATTGGTAAGTATCATTGGTAAGTATCAGATGATAAGAATACTTTCCAAGAATGTTTAACTTGGAAAAGAGAAGACCAAGTGTGATCCATGAAAGTCATTTAAAACCTATGATAGTCTGTCTCTGAAATGAAACAAACTTGGTCTGTGTAGGCACTACGAGACAGAACTAAAACCCATGGATAGAAACTAAAGGGAGATATAGGGGTTCAACATAAGGAAGAATTTTCCAACCATTAGAATCTTTCAGTTGTGTCCATGTTAAGTTGATGAACTCTCCATTGCTAGAGAGATGTCTAAGCAGATGCTGTCAGGGATGTTGTAAGTAGGATTTCTGTATTCGTTATCTGGATGCCTCTGATGTTCTCTGAAGTCCTTTCTAGAAATTCAAAATTCCCGTACTCTGATTCTGTAGTCAAATGGTCTTTGGTTGAAAACCGCCTCCAGGATAGGTGGAAGAACCGAAGCAGCCTGAGGGCCTGTACCTGGTATCTTCCGTTCACCTCTCCCTTGCTCACCCTGCTCTGTGCCCTAGGATGCGAATGCTGTGGACTTCATCACAGGGCTCTTTGCCCTGTAGCTACTGGTGAATTCATCTAATGAGCAAAGCAAGCAGGAGATGGAGGAAGGAGATGCCCTCCCTGTAGCATCTCCACAGACTACTTTTCATTCAGTGTGTCAGGTTCTGTCAGGCCATTTTCTCCACAGAACATGGCCTCCTTCTTTCTAGGTTTCTTCCTGTTTCCCCTGCAGGCCTAGGAATGGTAGTGGTGCACTTCTGCTGTCCCTGGCTACAAGCCACTGGAGTACTCCCAGTGACTTCTGTACACTATCCCCACAGTTTAGTAAACTGTCCCCTAATCGGCTCTTCTCAAAGTGAGCAATTTGAATGTGCTCTTTCCTGCTCGACCCCATGTGATTCAGTAAGCCTGAGGTGACTACATTTTTGCTAAGGGGAAATCTTGGCTGTTGTCAATATAGAACAACTACGGAACCTGTGTGTCAATATATAATGAGTGAAGTTGCTCAGTCATGTCCTACTCTTTGCGACCCCATGGACTGTAGCCTACCAGGCTCCTCTGTCCATGGGATTTTCCAGGCAATAGTACTGGAGTGAATTGCTCTTTCCTTCTCAGGACCCTCTTAAAAAGGAGGGCCAAAACCCTCTAGGGTATTGAAGAAGGAGGAGAAAGCCTGAGAAAGGAAACAGCCCACCAGAAAGCTGGCAGTTGCTATAGGTAAGTGTATATATTTGACACTTCAGAAATGTTTCCCCCTTATATACCAGATGCAGCTATGGCAAATATTGCCCATTCTCAAGTTTATGCACAGACTTAGCTGGTTAAGGATGTGGGTTCTGGAGTCTGACTCCCTTAAGTAAAACCCTGACTGGGTCACTTGCTGGTGTTGTAACTATGGGTAAATCTCTTCTCTGAAACTCATTTTCCTCATCTAAAAATAGGGATAATATCTCCTGGAATTGCTGTATAAATTAAATAATTTAATGTGTGAGAAGTGTTTATATGCATAGTACCTAAAACATGTTAAGAACTAAATAATATTAGCTATTTTTTATTAGTCCTGCTGTAGTTCTGGATACCTTACCTTATCACAGACTCCAGTATCAGTTTCTTGACTGTGGGGAAATCAAATAAAAACATCAAACTCTCAGTCATTTTTAGCAACTAATGCTTATTCCTTTAACCCAATCCAGCATTTAAGAACCCATTATGGGTAGACGTAGAAATCATTTTATCAAGATATCGAATGCATAGCTGAGTTCAATGTGGCAAATAACATAGAAATATATGTAATATGTAAACAGTAGCATCAAAAATGGAGACAATAGATATTTCTGGAGGAGAGTCACCCAAGAAATCATCAAAGAAGAGACTCTAGCTGAAAGCTGACTAAGAAGTCTTTGGTCAGATTTACAGGATAAGGTCCAGGTCCTTCAAAAGCATTCTCACAGTGGTCCAGCCTAGTAATCATTTTATACTCTGATCACCTGTAGTACCTAGTGTCTGTTCTTTTGTATTTATCCTATGGATTCTTACATTATTTATTTGTTTTAGCAAGTACCCTCTATATACTTGTCTTCCAAGTCCAGATGCAAGCTCCATAAAGTCAGGAACTGTTTCTCATTTCTTTAAATTCTCAGAGTATCCATTGGAAATTTTTAAGTGGTGAATAGCACAATGAAAATGCTGATGCTGCCTAAACCCAATTACTGTTTAATCAAAAGTTATTTATTGAGTGGCTCTTACATTTAAAGTACTGCATTAAGTATATCCTATCTCCCCAACTACAAAATAATAACAATAATAATAATAAGGTCTACCTATAAGAGCAGGGACAAAGTCAAAAACAAAGTCAATTCCATTTATGATTATTTTCCCAGTTTTTGTTGTTTAATCACTAAGTCGTGTCCGACTCTCTGCAACCCTGTGAACTGCAGCATGCCAGGCTCCTCTGTCCTCCACTATCTCCTGGAGTTTGCTCAAATTCATGTCAGCTGAGCCGGTGAAGCCATCCAACCATCTTATCCTCTGTTGCCCCAGAGCCTAGCACAATACCATGCATTTAGGAATTCAGTGGTTGATTGATTGATTAATGATAGATGAAAGAGTTTCAAAGATGATCAAGGCATCCTCCTGTGGTTACTAAGCTAGCCAGAAATAGGTGAACCAGTGCATTGCTCACAGGTGACACTGATGGCTGTGGTCATAATTATGAGAAGTAAAAGTTAGCCTTTCATTTGGTGATGACTTCAACATTAACAATCCAGATTGTCCAGAGAAAAATCTCCAAAGACCAAATAAGGGTATAAGATACTTCAGGTAGGGTCTTAGGGATCAAATACAGTAATGGAAGGACAGAAGCTGACCCATTAGAATATGCATAACTTTATATGGATTCATTTCCTAGATGCTTCATCCCAGTCTACTAGGGATGAAGGGAACAGTAAGAGAGAATCCTAATCCAGGGTGGTTCTCCATGTTATACTTGAGGGGATACCTGCATCTCCTGGTAAAAGTACACTTTACAGGTATCAAAAGTCGAGGCTGCAGTCTTCCCATGAATTCTTTCATGTTTTCAGGTTTTAGTGAAGAATCCACATGAATCAAGCTAAACCTAGGGTTTATTTACTTGACGTGGGTTAGAAAAAGGCATGTGGGTTAGAAAAAGGCATGTGTCTTAAATTCTTTGAGCTGTTAATTTCCATTGTTGCCAAGGGAAAAAATTCTAGTACAAAGAGACTCTGTAATGGTCTATTAGCTATTAATTGTGACTTAAGAAAACCCTAAAGATTTAAATTCTATACCAGAAGTTTTACTGTAGGTCTGTTTTACTTAAAAGCAATTAAATTTATTGTGGTGCCCAAGGCATGGCATCCTTTTCCTGTGAAATAAATGACCTCTGTGCTTAGAATGCACTATAAACTATTTTAGAATTTTCCCAACTGTAAAAATTCAGATTTATTCTTACTTACTTCATGGAGAGGTTATAAAGACAAATGATTCATATTAAACATGTAAGTATTTTCTTAGCATCAGACTTCACCATTATGATTGAAGAAACTTATTCCTACTTGTCAACAATTTTAAAGGGAAGGCTGCAGTCCAAGGATACCTTAGTGACTGATATAATGCAGTGAAGAAAAATCACCGTTTCAAGTTATTATTAATTTTTGTTTTCAAAAAAGTCAAATAGCTTGTAAACTTTCTTTCATTATGGATTTAATACTTTAAAAAAATGGCAGAGGATAAGGAAACCTAAATAAACATCCAGAAACATTTTATGCTTCTTTCCTTCATAAATAATACATTTTGGAAATAATTAAAATGAAACATATATATATCTTAAGGTCAGTTGTAATTTTGTTCTATGTTTCTTTCAGTGGTACTAATAGGTTCTGTAAGATGATCACTTTGAAATTATTAGACTGTTTTAGTCCATATAATTTATTCTTCAAATTTCCTTTGAGGTTTATAGAACAACAGAACTGTTTTAGGTTTAGCAAAACATTTGCGCCATTTGCCAGTTTTAAATATATAGAACAAAAAAGCACAACCTCTTTTTAGCTGTTAGCATTGTCCTATAATGTGTTGTGCAAACTAACAGGGAGTGAGTTTCCTGCCAATAAACGTATTCAGCATGGCTAGGTGGGTCACCTGACGGGCTTCCTGGTGAGAGAATTTAAGCGGTGGCTGTGTGGATGGGCTATTTTATGATTCTCTGGCACAGCTGATACTGTAAGAAAAAGAACATAATAGATCTGAAAATCCTATACATCAGCAGAATACTGTTCTTTGGAGCAAATGTGTAACACTTTAAATCCCCTGAAACACCTTTCAATTATAAAGAAAAGCTGTTTATATATTTAAATTTGGAATTAAAACGTTAATTTTTGGAACAGGTTTTGCCTACAGGTTCATCACTTTTGATATATAATTACTCCTCCTGGTGGCTGTTTCTTATAAGAAAGATATTTTTATATTTTAAATAATATATTAGTGTTATTAATATTATAATATATTAATATTAACTTTTGTGAGCTATTCCTGATTTCATGCCTTTGGTTTTTTCAGTTAAGTCTGATAGACTCTAAACACAAAAACCTGGTTCCTGTCTGTCTTCTGTGAAATATAAGAAGGAAATGGACCTCTGAATTACAAAATTGCAGATAGCTCTGTTCTTTGCCTGTAAACAGGAGACAATCACACAAACTCTGCATTTGTAGTGATGAAAGATGAAAGCAATCATCCATGTTTAGTTTATAGTATAATGTATTATGGGCTTTCCCTGATAGCCCAGTTGGTAAAGAATCCATCTGCAATGCAGGAGACCCTGGTTCAATTCCTGGGTTGGGAAAACTCACTCAAGAAGGGATAGGCTACCCATTCCAATATTCTTGGGCTTCCCTTGTGGCTCAGCTGGTAAAGAATCTACCAGAAATGTGGGAGACCTGGGTTTGATCCCTGGGTTGGGAAGATACCCTGGAGAAGGGAACGGCTATCCACTCCAGTATTCTGGCCTGGAGAATTCCATGGACTGTATAGTCCATGGGATTGCAAAGAATTGGACATGACCGACCAACTTTCACTTTCCCTTTTCATAATGTATTACAGATAGTTTGAGGATAATTTTAGGGATTATGTTTAGCTGTGACTTCAGTTATACATCCAGATGACAGAAAATATTCATCAGTATCTCTTACTATCCCAGGGTTTCCATTCTGAATTTCTAATTAATTTTTGAACACCTCTACCTGAATATTCTGCAGTGCCTTCAACCTATCAGGTATCCAAAATTAAACTCATCTTCTTCCTGTTGATCTGCTTCTAGCATTTATTTATTCTGCTGCCACATGTTGTGTCTCTATAGTTTTTTAGGTCTTAGGATGGATGCTGGAGTTAAGTAAGACATTATGCTGACCAAGGAGAGCTACAGACTCTAGTAGAGACAAGACTTACAGTATTTCTTGAAAAATATAACATTAAGTTCAAAGGGTTGAGGTATGCTGAGAACAACCAATTTTGCTCCTAGTTTTATGGAATACTGTGGGCGAGAAGTAATCATCAATATGTCCTTGATGATTGGGAGACCCAAACAGAAAGTTAAATAAAATTTCTAAGACCATACAGCTAGTAATTGATGAATATATTACTTGAACCAAAGTTTGTGACTTCAAGAACATATTCTTAACTTCTATGCTAATGTATTCTCTTTTACTTATAAGGCATAACCTCAGAGAGTTAAGGAAAACACTTTTTATTACCACATACATGTATACTCTACAATATATTAATAATTTTCACTCTGAATCAAAATGAAAATTTAAATCATATTCTTCATCCTCTGATGAGTAAGTAGAGAAACATGATATTTTATGATAATACTTGCTAAACATCCTAGAATTCTTATTATGTAGGAAGGGCTATGTTTCGCCCTTTACAAAAATTCTAGCATTTAAGCACATAGAAATCCAAATAGGTACTATAACACTTCTTACAGTATAAATGAGAAAACTGAGGTCCAGAAAATTAAAGTGATCTGTCCTAGTCACATAGTGACAAGGCTGGGAACCAACAGAGTTCTGTCTGACTCTAAAGCCAGTACACTTGACCACTGTTCTCTATTGACTGCAGTTAATAATGGTTTGAATTTTAAATTCTTTCAATAGAACCAGGTTTGACACTTGAAAGGGTAGATACTCAGCTTCATAGCAAAACTATATTATGTCAGATTTATCTCTGATTCTAGAAAAATTATGCTAAAACATATCAAGATACATGGAAGACCTTTTGATTTTGAGATAGAAAAATTCATCCCAATTTTGAGATAACATAAGAGTAGTAGTTCTATACCACATGCTGTGAAGTGACCACTTTCTATAATGAAAATCGATTATTTTTGGAAAAATATGAGTTTTACTTCAGTTTTTATTGTGTGCCAGGTGACATGAAGTTCTCATTAAGGCTTTGAATCGGAATAATACTCAGGTTCCATCAATCAGGAAAGGTGTGACTACTACAATTGCTTTTTTGGATTAGGAATGGAGTATCAGGAAAAGGACCCTGGACAGAGACTCATGAGTAGTTTTTCTAGTAAGTGATGCCAGGTAGTATTCAGTATTCAATAAATATGGAGTAGATAAATAAGTGATATATTTTAAAATTCTTAAAATTTTATGTCAGTCATGGATGACAAGAGTCAATTGAATTCTACTGAATAAGGTGAGAATAGTCTATTGACTCAGGTCATGAATGGGCTGGTTTGGGCTGTTTTTTTTTCTTTCCTTTTTGAATAGAGATTTTTTTTTTTTTAATCAAATCAGAAGCCAGATAGATGATTTTCACTTCTCAGGGATCTCCTGGTATTTCTTATATAGTCAGGAAGTTGGTTTATATGAATTTTATGGTCTACTCCCAAGCTGAGATTATATGATTCAGTGATTTCCTGATGGAGAGAGAGAAATGCTTTAAAAGAAAAATGAAAAAAAAAAAAAAACTTGCTCTCTTTTGAGATGAAAGAATCTCAGAATTTTCTTAGTTGAGATTCTGATAATAAATGAATGTTCTAGTACCAAGAGGGACTGTTGCTCTCACGATGCTGAAAGTGCCATAGGGCAATAAGGTGGAGTCAAGAGGAGTGAACTGCTATTATCAGCCTAGCCCATTTGAGGTTTGCATTATATCCTAGCCAGATGTGTCATCTCTATTAAGAAATAGCTGCTTCCCAGAACAGGACCCTAGAACAGGTTCAAAAGACTTGATGAATCATGGGAAATATTTCCTTGTAAAATATGATTACATAATATGACCCAGATTCTACTTTACATTTGGTGCATAAACAATTGGTTTATGCAATTGGATGGTGCATAAACAATTCTTTAGTGCTTTCACGTATATTTTATTTGATTCACGTGTAAGACTGAGTTGGCTGTTACTGTCATCTCCACTTTATAGAAGAGGAAATTGGGTTTTAAATAAGTTAATAACTGGCTTAAGATATTAGAGCTAGTAAATGTCTGAAATGAGTCTTAAAGACAGGTTCCTGGGTTCCTCATTTTCTGCAACAGTGCCATTTTCATTCATTGATAAAGTGATTAGTGCAGCTATTGAGACCAGCTGTCTTGGCCCTTTACACACAGTCCTCATCAACTGGAAGCCTGCAGGTCTGTTCCATACTGGACACAAAGCAAAGAAATCCAGTCATTACCTTTGTTGACTAGGCTAAAGTAGTGATGCATGCTCTACAGTAGAAAATGGCTTTCTCGAGAGCCCCACATTTTGTGGTGGAAGTGGTGCTACTGATGGAACTAGCTGAATAACTATTGGGAATATAGTTACTCTTCTTTGGAAGCTATTTATTCAAGTTTCTAAAGGAGAAGCTCACTGGCATCTTCAAGCACCAGTATATGGGTCAGTGTGGATGTCTTTAAGAATCCCATGGTGCATAAGCTGGGCTCTCCCTCATGTTTTGACCATGACTGCTTTGTCTCCAAATAGGGCTGACCTGATGAAATCAAGTATAGTTTAATGTATCAAGAGCTCCTCACGCCCAGTATCAAGGGGTTTGCTTAGCTAGTAATATCATCAACTGCACTGACATTTTCCATAGGAAGAGAAGTATTTGCACTTTTCACTATGCCAAATATTAGGAAGTAAAACTTACTTATCTTGACCAATATTTCAACAAAACATTCTTCACTGATGATGTTTGCTAAGTGCTGTAAGAAAACTCTTGACAGTGGAAAATGACGATTTCAAAGAGCTGTCTATGGCAAGACCACTGGGAAGTGGCAAGGACTGGTAGCTGCTCTTGCCTTTTGAGTTCAGGAACTAGAAGGTATTCTCCATAACGGTAATGGACATGGTTTCTTTGGCCTGGAAGGGGTGTGCCAAATAGAACTCAAGTTTGTCTTCCCAGAAATGAATAAAGATTCCAGAATCTGTTGATATGAGCTGATATAGGGATGGGGATTATGATGTTGACTAGAGAACATGGTGCAGCAGTGTTTAAGAGCTTGAGCTCTGGGGTCAAGCAGAACTCTTGTCGATCATAACCCTATTATTTCCCATTTATGTTGGACAGTGTATCTGTCATCTATAAACCTTACTTTTCTTAAGTGAAATAAAAAGCAGATTTATTCATTAACTTCTTCTTCTTCTTTTTTTTAGCTCCTATCATGCTTCAGAACTAGATTAGAAGCTAGACTTACCAAGATAAATATTATAAACTTTTATTTATATAAATTTATTATTACGGTTGTTTCGTGAATTCAATGAGGTCACTATGTACTTCAAGAGATGGGAATACCAGACCACCTGACCTGCCTCTTGAGAAACCTATATGCAGGTCAGGAAACAATAGTTAGAACTGGACATGGAACAAGAGACTGGTTCCAAATAGGAAAAGGAGTACGTCAAGAAGGTATATTGTCAGCCTGCTTATTTAAGTTATATGCAAAGTACATCATGAGAAATGCTGGGCTGGATGAAGCACAAGCTGGAATCAAGATTGCTGGGAGAAATATCAATAACCTCAGATATGCAGATGACACCACCCTTATGGCAGAAAGTGAAGAGGAACTAAAAAGCCTCTTGATGAAAGTGAAAGAGGAGAGTGAAAAAGCTGGCTTAAAGTTCAACATTCAGAAAATGAAGATCGTGGCATCTGGTCCCGTCACTTCATGGGAAATAGATGGGGAAACAGTGGAAACAGTGTCAGACTTTATTTTTGGGGGCTCCAAAATCACTGCAGATGGTGACTGCAGCCATGAAATTAAAAGACGCTTACTCCTTGGAAGAAAAGTTATGACCAACCTAGATAGTATATTCAAAAGCAGAGACGTTACTTTGCCAACAAAGGTCTGTCTAGTCAAGGCTATGGTTTTTCCAGTGGTCATGTATGGATGTGAGAGTTGGACTGTGAAGAAAGCTGAGCGTGAAAGAATTGATGCTTTTGAACTGTGGTGTTAGAGAAGACTCTTGAGAGTCCCTTGGACTGCAAGGAGATCCAACCAGTCCATTCTGAAGGAGATCAGCCCTGGGATTTCTTTGAAGGGACTGATGCTAAAGCTGAAACTCCAGTACTTTGGCCACCTCATGCGAAGAGTTGACTCATTGGAAAAGAGTCTGATGCTGGGAGGGATTAGGGACAGGAGGAGAAGGGGACGACAGAGGATGAGATGGCTGGATGGCATCACCAACTCGATAGACATAAGTTTGAGTGAACTCCAGGAGATGGTGATGGACAGGGAGGCCTGGCGTGCTGCGATTCATGGGGTCACAAACAGTCAGACACAACTGAGCAGCTGAACTGAACTGAGCTGATGTACAGCATTTAGCATAAAACCTGTTTGAAGGTTTTCTTCAAGTAATAATATTAAACTCAGGAAGTACAAAAGAGCTATCTTTAAAATACTAAAATGTTTCCCAGTTAGACTTTTTATTTGTGGCTCCAAGGGACAATTGAGAAGGTAAATAATATACTAAGCATGATAAAAATAAGAAGTTTTGATAGTAAGAGTTGCCCATTAATGATTGTCTCAGAAAGGTGGGAGTTCCTTCTCACTCAAGGGGACCGAGAAGAAACTGCATGAATATCTGTTAAGAATCTTGTAATGGCAATTCCTGCATTGAGTTGTGAAGATTTTATTATATTATTTTTTATATATTATACATTTTAAACAGTAACAATACTTATTATTGAGTGTTTATACCATACTCTGAATATTCTAAGCACTTATCATTCATGAATTCATTTAATCCCTACAAAAATTACATGAAAAGGGTACAAACAGAATGCCAACATAACTAATGAGAAAGGAAGTTGAGTCATAGAAATAAGAAACATGCCAAAATTCAAACAGCTATCCAGTGATGGAGTTAGAAAACATTTCTGTAACTTTCTCGCCGTGCTCCTTTTGGTCAATCTCTGATATAAGGCCTCATTTTGTGTCCAGTTGGTAAAATACATGATACTTCAGAAGCAGAAATTCAGTCCCTATCCTTTAGTCTCCTCAGGCATTCTACTAGCATTCTTTAAGGATTTGCTTTCCTTTGGTATTTAGCTTACCTGAAGAGTCAGCAAGCTGATGCGTGCCTACTAGTGATTTTCTATTAGCCAGGTACCTTAAGCCAGTTTTATCAGGTTTTTAAATGGGAAATGAGCCTCTGCTTCATGGATATTTTTCATGTGGAAAAATACCAAACCCTCAGGTTGAGCACTTATATTAATCTCCTTGGGGATTTTTCATCTCATACCTTGTTTCAAAAACAAACAAAACATTTGCTTAGATGGAAATTAGAAGTATGAAGATGGTTCTTGCCTTCTGAAATGGCACAGATGAAGGATATTCCAGCTATAACTGAAGTCCTTTTTTGGCAAAGAAATGACTTATTCTTTCCCACATGCATCTGTACTTTTATCCAAGTACAGAGTTGCCTTCCCCATTGAATTGCATTCCCCCAAATGCATTTTTCATAAGCTGCAAGATACCCAATAATGACATATATTTCAGTAGCATGGCATAAAGTTTAGAAAAACTCTTTAGGAACTAGTGTGCTCAGTGGGGATAGGGGGAGAGGGGGCTTCCCATGTGGCTCAGTGGTAAAGTATCCACCTGCCAATACAGGAGACCTGGATTCGATCCCTGGGTCAGGAGGATCCCCTGGAGGAGGAAATGGCAACCCACTCCAGTATTATTACCTGGAGGATCCTATGGACCGAGGAACCTGGTGGGCTGTAGTCCATAGGGTCACAAAGAGTTGGTCACAACTAAAGCAACTTAGCATGCGTGCACTATTCACCTGTAGCCCCTTCTCTTTAGGAGAAGTGATAACAGCTAGCTTAAAGACTACATTCTGGAGCCTATATTTTCTAAAGAGACCTTTTCCCTGAGAAAAAGAATATGTTCAAGCTTGTTGCAAAGCTTACCGAGGTGTGTTTTACAATTGGCATCTTTGACTTCAAGATGTTATGAATTGTTATATGCATCATGGAACAGCTCCATCACTGGCCTCCAGTGCTGTATGGCTTCAAGTCTGCTCCAGCTAAATATCATTATGAAGAAGAGATTAGGAAATATATGCCCCTTTTCCATGAAGATGACATTTCTTCCCAAGAGGAATACACATTCTAGTTAAGTATCTATTATTATTTCATTGCTCTCCCAAAACTAAGCCCTGCTACTGCTGCTGCTAAATAACTTCAGTTGTGTCTGACTCTGGGCGACCCCATAGATGGCAGCCCTGGGATTCTCCAGGCAAGAACACTGGAGTAGGTTGCCATTTCCTTCTCCAATGCAGGAAAGTGAAAAGTGAAAGTGAAGTCGAGTCCGACTCCTAGTGACCCCGTGGACTGCAGCCTACCAGGTTCCTCCTTAGTAGAGCAGTTTAGAATCTTAACTGAGACTTACTTCTCTGCCCCTTAACTTCTGCCACCAACTTACTGATTTTCACTTGCTTTTCTGCACAGAAACACACTGGTATATTTTTGGAAAAAATGAAGTCACATATAGTCTTCTGAGTCCTTGATTAAAATTCTTGACTCCTGCTTTTTGCTTACTACCCATATTCTTAGAAAAAGAAAAATCCTCTATAACCCAATATAAAAAGAAAGAGCAGTGGGGAGGGTGGTGTGAGGAATAAACTAGGAGGTTGGGATTAAAATATATACACTACTATATATAAAATAGGTAACCAGCAAGGACCTATTGTATATCACAGGGAACTATACTCAATATCTCAATATTTTGTAACCTGTGAGAGTGAAAGTTGCTTAGTCATGACCAACTCTTTGCAACCCCATGGACTATACAGTCCATGGAATTCTCCAGGCCAGATTACTAGAGTGGGTAGCCTTTCCCTTCTCCAGGATCTTCCCAACCCAGGGATCGAACCCAGGTCCCCTGCATTGCCGGTGGGTCCTTTACCAGCTGAGCCACAAGGAAAGCTCAAAATTACTGGAGTGGGTAGCCTATCCCTTCTCCCGTGGATCTTCCTGACCCAGTAATCAAACTGGGGTCTCCTGCATTGCAGGCAGGATTCTTTACCAACTGAGCTATCAGGGAACCTGTAAGGGAAAATAATCTAAAATATATATATATATATGTGTGTGTGTGTGTGTGTGTGTGTGTGTACACATAACTGAATCGCTCTGCTATATACCTGAAACTGACACAACATTGTAAGTCAACTGTACTTCAATATAGATAAATAAAAGGCAAATGTATCAGAATTGATGTCAGAGTAAAGGATTCCAAATCACTGGGCCCACTTTTTCTTTACTGCACTGTTCAGGCCATGCCAAGGACTTCCAAGAGTTCCTTGGAACGCTGTTTGAGGACCATTGGTTTTCATGAGTGATTCTTAAATGCTAGTACCTGATTCATAGGAGACTTTTGGCCTTTCCAAGGCAAAATGAGAAAAAAATAAGAACCATTAAGTAATTAAAAGAATGCAAAATTACAACTATTATTTGATATTAAGAAACAATTACAAAAGTACATTTAATTTTTATCAATGTCTTTATAGAACAAAATTGGCAATGCTACATTAGATTACCCATTTTTTTCCCAGTTATATTTTTTTAAAGTTACTGTTTATACTGGTTATTTTAGGAAGTTAGGAAAGAAAAAAGAAACAAGAAAAATAAAAAATTCTTATGATATAACATTAAGCAAAACAGAATACAAACAAAACTGTATTTATGATATTATTACTGATATAGGAAACTTTAACTATATACAGATAAGTGATAAAAATGATGTTTTCTAAAGATTGTGGGTGATTTTTTAAATATTAGATTTATATTGTGCTTTTTACTTTAATTTGCAATAAATAATTATGAAAAAAAATTTAACTGGTCTGTGAAACCCAGAAATCTCTGTATCACTGGATCAATATTTGAGGTCCTTTTTTTGACCAACAATTTCTGTCACAAAATGTCCGTAATTCTTTGCTTTGCTTTTCATGGGGACTTTCACAGAGAAAGCAGAAATATTCAGGCCATTGTATAATGTAATGCACTCTTCCAGTCTGCATCCCTTTCTCCATAAAGTGGGTCTCTGTATTGGATTAGTTTCCCACTCTACTTAGGACTATTTTTGGAAAGGAGTAAGTCTCTGTCCTTGAGGAAAAATGTATCAAAGAGACGTGTGGTTATTGGAGAAGACAGGATGCCTTAAAAGTAAACATACTGATGCTTTGCACTTAGCAAATCCTCTCAAATTCAGGGCCAGTTTATACCTGAGAGCATCTACTTTTTTTCCCACGTTTTCCTCCTTGTCTTTTCTCTATTTCATCATGTATCGTACATGCAAGAGTATATGTATTAATAATACACAGATACAGTTTAAACAATAATAATAATATCAACAACCACAACACAAATGCTTGTGTACCTATCACACAATATAAGAAATAGCACAAGCTGTATCTTTGAAATCTTTTATGTCTTACATAAAATCATATAAATCTTTTATATACCCCTTCCCTAATTCCCATTTTTTTAACTGCTTTGAAATTTAGAGACAAATTTT
The DNA here is from genome assembly GCF_014754425.2 of Oryx dammah. NCBI lineage: Eukaryota > Metazoa > Chordata > Mammalia > Artiodactyla > Bovidae > Oryx > Oryx dammah. The sequence goes on from NW_024070189.1 coordinate 50,274,555, forward strand.
GTTTAAAATCTGAAATACAATTCCTAAAATATCAGCTTCTCCAGAAAACTGTGACTATACAATAGTGCATTGCCTCTATCATGTTAGAACATGCATTAGACTCAAATGCAAAAACTATGGACCAAACTACCATCCTTCAACAATTTGAACAACGATATTAACAGAATGTTCAAGCAACACAAATGAACTTTCAGAGGATGGGCTCTTGTACTTCAAGCACTATTTAAAAAAGCACAAATGCTTGAGTTTTCAGGTGTATATATATTAAGTTGAACCTTTGGAACTAGGAATCAGGGCATTTTTTGCACATAGTCTTAACAGAAAATTGTGTAGTGTTAAAAAGGTAGAACCACAAGCATTCAAGCAAGGTTGTCAAGTAGGCAATAAATTGTTCTAGTGAATGTTTCTTCTTTGTCTAATTACTGCCTGCACTGGTAGGAACTTTGAGATGAGAAAAGGAGCCTGCACTCCTTTTATATTCTGTTTAGAACAAAACAGAAAACTAACTGAAGCATAAGCCCTGTTATACGTTAGCAATTTTAAAGAACATCAATTATGCAAGAGAAAGACTAAGAACAAAAAGAATGTTTACAGATACCAGACATAACAGTGAGTATTCAGTAGACCCTCACAGGGCTTTGTGGTGGTTCTCAGCAGAAGCCACTTTGTAACCACTGGCAGTAGAGACATAGCATCTTTTGCCAGGTATTTTAGGAAATCATGCCAACAGCCCAGCAATAGGGCAAGACTCTTCTCACCAAGGGGTGTGTGTGCCAATATTGCTCCAGTTCTTACAAATAATCTCAGTAGGTGTGGTGCTGCCTAAACCTGGGACACTGGCACATCAGGGTAAGCCAAGAGGATTTTGGCATACTGGAGTCTCTAAAACGTGGAGAGCAGCTGAGTGCCCAGTATCACATTGAAATACTCTTTTATTCCTGTCACAACTTTATTAACCACATACTCCTTATCGCCAACATTTCCCTGCAATTTCTTACAATTTGCATACTCTTTATAGCTTTTGTAAATGCTGTGTAGAATAACATCTACATTTTTCTTAGCAGAGTTGAAACAGCTGCTCCTGCCTAGTAACTAAGTCCCAGTCCTCAACAAGCCATGATTTTAATTCTTCTGGAATCTTTATTTTCCTTTCTATTCTTAAATGCCTCCTAACTTTCAACAGTGAGCCCTTTTCTTCCAAGGTGGTCGAAGTGCTTCACTAGTGTTGCCACCATCTCCATTTCCACAAGGCTTCTGTTCTTTCTTGCCTTCTTCATGGATCTTGAAGGAGGGTTCTCTGCAGAGCAACAGTGCCCCCGCCCCCATCTGCCTGAGAGTGCTGCTTCAGATTCTTCTGCTGGGGACCAGCTCTCTTCTTTCCTGAAAAGACCCCCTCTCATCTTCTATTCCCGTTGCTTCTCGTTGATTGTTGAAAGTTATCTTTTGCGTATTGTCATCCACAGGTTTAAGAACCCTACTTTCCCAAGCTCATTCCACCCTGTTTTCATTCTACCCAGTAATCCTCTTTCGTCTTTGAAAGTGAAAGTGAATGTGAAGTCGCTCAGTCGTGTCCGACTCTTTGCTATCCATGGACTGTAGCCCACTAAGCTCCTCCGTCCATGGGATTCTCCAGGCAAGAATACTCGAGTGGGTTGCCATTTCCTTCTCCAGGGGATCTTCCCGACCCAGGGATTGAACCCAGGTCTCACACATTGCAGGCAGACGCTTTAAACCTCTGCACCACCAGGGAAGCCTCTTTCGTCTTTCCCTTCTAAGAACTCCTAGTGTTTTCACAGGTAGAATCTTACAGATCTTCTGGTGTGGTCTGGAGAGATGAGGTGGGAGACACAACCCAAAACACAACCCATCCCTATAATCAGGGATATTGTGCAATTAGGATCAGACCTTCTGATCATCACTGTACAGCTAACTAAGTTTTTCTTTTTTTTTTTTTGTATATTTTTTATTTTTTTTATTTTTATTTTTTTTTTAATTTATTTATTTATTTTTAATTTTTACTTTACAATTCTGTATTGGTTTTGGCATAGATTGACATGAATCCACCACAGGTGTACATGCGTTCCCAAACATGAACCCCCCTCCCACCCCCCTCCCCACAACATCTCTCTGGGTCATCCCCGCGCGTCAGCCCCAAGCGTGTCATATCCTGCATCAGACATAGACTGGTATTTCGATTCTTACATGTTATTATACGTGTTTCAATGCCATTCTCCCAAATCATCACACCCTCTCCCTCTCCCTCTGAGTCCCAAAGTCCGCTATACACATCTGTGTCTCTTTTGCTGTCCTGCATACAGGGTCATCATTGCCATCTTCCTAAATTCCATATATATGTGTTAGTATACTGTATTGGTGTTTTTCTTTCTGGCTCACTTCACTCTGTATAATCGGCTCCAGTTTCATCCATCTCATCAGAACTGATTCAAATGTATTCTTTTTAATGGCTGAGTAATACTCCATTGTGTATATGTACCACAGCTTTCTTATCCATTCATCTACTGATGGACATCTAGGTTGTTTCCATGTCCTAGCTATTATAAACAGTGCTGCGATGAACATTGGGGTACATGTGTTTCTTTCAATTCTGGTTTCCTCTGTGTGTATGCCCAACAGTGGGATTGCTGGGTCATAAGGCATTTCTATTTGCAATTTTTTAAGGAATCTCCACACTGTTCTCCATAGTGGCTGTACTAGTTTGCACTCCCACCAACAGTGTAGGAGGGTTCCCTTCTCTCCACACCCTCTCCAGCATTTATTGCTTGCAGATTTTTGGATCGCAGACATTCTGACTGGTGTGAAGTGGTACCTCATTGTGGTTTTGATTTGCATTTCTCTTATAATGAGTGATGTTGAGCATCTTTTCATGTGTTTGTTAGCCATCCGTATGTCTTCTTTGGAGAAATGTCTATTTAGTTCTTTGGCCCATTTTTTTATTGGGTCGTTTATTTTTCTGGAATTGAGCTGCAGGAGTTGCTTGTATATTTTTGAGATTAGTTGTTTGTCAGTTGCTTCATTTGCTATTATTTTCTCCCATTCGGAAGGCTGTCTTTTCACTTTGCTTATGTTTTCCTTTGTTGTGCAGAAGCTTTTAATTTTAATTAGATCCCATTTGTTTATTTTTGCTTTTATTTCCAGAATTCTGGGAGGTGGATCATAGAGGATCCTGCTGTGGTTTATGTCAGAGAGTGTTTTGCCTATGTTCTCCTCTAAGAGTTTTATAGTTTCTGGTCTTACATTTAGATCTTTAATCCATTTTGAGTTTATCTTTGTGTGTGGTGTTAGAAAGTGATCTAGCTTCATTCTTTTACAAGTGGTTGACCAGTTTTCCCAGCACCACTTGTTAAAGAGATTGTCTTTACTCCATTGTATATTCTTGCCTCCTTTGTCAAAGATAAGGTGTCCATATGTATGTGGATTTATCTCTGGGCTTTCTATTTTGTTCCATTGATCTATATGTCTGTCTTTGTGCCAATACCATACTGTCTTGATGACTGTGGCTTTGTAGTAGAGCCTGAAGTCAGGCAAATTGATTCCTCCAGTTCCATCCTTCTTTCTCAAGATTGCTTTGGCTATTCGTGGTTTTTTGTATTTCCATACAAATCTTGAAATTATTTGTTCTAGTTCTGTGAAAAATATCGCCGGTATCTTGATAGGGATTGCATTGAATTTGTAGATTGCTTTGGGTAATATACTCATTTTCACTATATTGATTCTTCCGATCCATGAGCATGGTATATTTCTCCATCTATTAGTGTCCTCTTTGATTTCTTTCATCAGTGTTTTAAAGTTTTCTGTATATAGGTCTTTAGTTTCTTTAGGTAGATATATTCCTAAGTATTTTATTCTTTTTGTTGCAATGGTGAATGGAATTGTTTTCTTAATTTCTTCTTCTACTTTCTCATTATTAGTGTATACGAATGCAAGGGATTTCTGTGTGTTGATTTTATATCCTGCAACTTTACTATATTCATTAATTAGCTCTAGTAATTTTCTGGTAGAGTCTTTAGTGTTTTCTATGTAGAGGATCATGTCATCTGCAAACAGTGAGAGTTTTACTTCTTCTTTTCCAATTTGGATTCCTTTTATTTCTTTTTCTGCTCTGATTGCTGTGGCCAAAACTTCCAGAACTATGTTGAATAGTAGTGGTGAAAGTGGGCACCCTTGTCTTGTTCCTGACTTTAGGGGAAATGCTTTCAATTTTTCACCATTGAGGATAATGTTTGCTGTGGGTTTGTCATATATAGCTTTTATTATGTTGAGGTATGTTCCTTCTATTCCTGCTTTCTGGAGAGTTTTTATCATAAATGGATGTTGAATTTTGTCAAAGGCCTTCTCTGCATCTATTGAGATAATCATATGGTTTTTATTTTTCAATTTGTTAATGTGGTGAATTACATTGATTGATTTGCGGATGTTGAAGAATCCTTGCATCCCTGGGATAAAGCCCACTTGGTCATGGTGTATGATCTTTTTAATGTGTTGTTGGATTCTGATTGCTAGAATTTTGTTGAGGATTTTTGCATCTATGTTCATCAGTGATATTGGCCTGTAGTTTTCCTTTTTTGTAGTATCTTTGTCAGGTTTTGGTATTAGGGTGATGGTGGCCTCATAGAATGAGTTTGGAAGTTTCCCTTCCTCTGCAATTTTCTGGAAGAGTTTGAGTAGGATAGGTGTTAACTCTTCTCGAAATTTTTGGTAGAATTCAGCTGTGAAGCCGTCTGGACCTGGGCTTTTGTTTGCTGGAAGATTTCTGATTACAGTTTCAATTTCCGTGCTTGTGATGGGTCTGTTAAGATTGTCTATTTCTTCCTGGTTTAGTTTTGGAAAATTGTATTTTTCTAAGAATTTGTCCATTTCTTCCAGGTTGTCCATTTTATTGGCATATAATTGCTGATAGTAGTCTCTTATGATCCTTTGTATTTCTGTGTTGTCTGTTGTGATCTCTCCATTTTCATTTCTAATTTTATTGATTTGATTTTTCTCTCTTTGCTTCTTGATGAGTCTGGCTAATGGTCTGTCAATTTTATTTATCCTTTCAAAGAACCAGCTTTTGGCTTTGTTGATTTTTGCTATGGTCTCTTTTGTTTCTTTTGCATTTATTTCTGCCCTAATTTTTAAGATTTCTTTCCTTCTGCTAACTCTGGGGTTCTCTAATTCTTCCTTTTCTAGTTGCTTTAGGTGTAGAGTTAGGTTATTTATTTGACTTTTTTCTTGTTTCTTGAGGTATGCCTGTATTGCTATGAACTTTCCTCTTAGCACTGCTTTTATAGTGTCCCACAGGTTTTGGGTTGTTGTGTTTTCATTTTCATTAGTTTCTATGCATATTTTGATTTCTTTTTTGATTTCTTCTGTGATTTGTTGGTTATTCAGAAGCGTGTTGTTCAGCCTCCATATGTTGGAATTTTTAATAGGTTTCCTCCTGTAATTGAGATCTAATCTTAGTGCATTATGGTCAGAAAAGATGCTTGGAATGATTTCGATTTTTTTGAATTTATCAAGGTTATATTTATGGCCCAGGATGTGATCTATCCTGGAGAAGGTTCCATGAGCACTTGAGAAAAAGGTGAAATTCATTGTTTTGGGGTGAAATGTCCTATAGATATCAATTAGGTCTAACTGGTCTAATGTATCATTTAAAGTTTGCGTTTCTTTGTTAATTTTCTGTTTAGTTGATCTGTCCATATGTGTGAGTGGGGTATTAAAGTCTCCCACTATTATTGTGTTGTTGTTGATTTCCCCTTTCATACTTGTTAGCATTTGTCCTACATATTGCGGTGCTCCTATATTGGGTGCATATATATTTATAATTGTTATATCTTCTTCTTGGATTGATCCTTTGATCATTATGTAGTGGCCTTCTTTGTCTCTTTTCACAGCCTTTGTTTTAAAGTCTATTTTATCGGATATGAGTATTGCCACTCCTGCTTTCTTTTGGTCTCTATTTGCATGGAATATCTTTTTCCAACCCTTCACTTTCAGTCTGTATGTGTCCCTTGTTTTGAGGTGGGTCTCTTGTAAGCAGCATATAGAGGGTTCTTGTTTTTGTATCCAATCAGCCAGTCTTTGCCTTTTGGTTGGGGCATTCAATCCATTTACGTTTAAGGTGATTATTGATAAGTATGATCCCGTTGCCATTTGTTTTATTATTTTGGGTTCGGGTTTATACTCCCTTTTTGTGTTTCCTGTTTAGAGAATATCCTTTAGAATTTGTTGGAGAGCTGGTTTGGTGGTGCTGAATTCTCTCAGCTTTTGCTTGTCTGTAAAGCTTTTGATTTCTCCTTCATATTTGAATGAGATCCTTGCTGGGTATAGTAATCTGGGCTGTAGGTTATTTTCTTTCATCACTTTAAGTATGTCTTGCCATTCCCTCCTGGCCTGAAGAGTTTCTATTGAGAGATCAGCTGTTATCCTTATGGGAATCCCCTTGTGTGTTATTTGTTGTTTTTCCCTTGCTGCTTTTAATAGTTGTTCTTTGTGTTTGATCTTTGTTAATTTGATTAATATGTGTCTTGGGGTGTTTCGCCTTGGGTTTATCCTATTTGGGACTCTCTGGGTTTCTTGGACTTGGGTGATTATTTCCTTCCCCATTTTAGGGAAGTTTTCAACTATTATCTCCTCAAGGATTTTCTCATGGTCTTTCTTTTTGTCTTCTTCTTCTGGGACTCCTATAATTCGAATGTTGGAGCGTTTCATATTGTCCTGGAGGTCTCTGAGATTGTCCTCATTTCTTTTAATTTGTTTTTCTTTTTTCCTCTCTGATTCATTTATTTCTACCATTCTGTCTTCTATTTCACTAATCCTATCTTCTGCCTCCGTTATTCTATTATTTGTTGCCTCCAGAGTTTTTCTGATCTCATTTATTGCATTATTCATTGTATATTGACTCTTTTTTATTTCTTCTAGGTCCTTGTTGAACCTTTCTTGCATCTTCTCAATCCTTGTCTCTAGGGTATTTATCTGTGTTTCCATTTTGACTTCAAGATTTTGGATCATTTTCACTATCAATATTCGGAATTCTTTCTCAGGTAGATTCCCTATCTCTTCCTCTTTTGTCTGGTTTGGTGGGCATTTCTCCTCCTCCTTTACCTGTTGGGTATTCCTCTGTCTCTTCATCTTGGTTATATTGCTGCGTTTGGAATGGCCTTTTTATATTCTGGTAATTTGTGGAGTTCTCTTTATTGTGGAGCTTCCTCACTGTGGGTGGGGTTGTATCAGTGGCTTGTCAAGGTTTCCTGGTTAGGGAGGCTTGTGTTGGAGGTCTGGTGGGTGGAGCTGGGCTTCTTCTCTCTGGAGTGCAGTGGAGTGACCAGTAATGGGTTATGAGACGTCTAAAGTTTTGGAGTAACTTTGAACTGCCTGTATATTGAGGCTCAGGGGTGTGTTCCTGTGTTGCTGGAGAATTTGTGTGATATGTCTTGCTCTGGAACTTGTTGGCCCTTGGGTGGAGCTTTGTTTCAGTGTAGGTTTGGAGGCATTTGATGAGCTCCTATTGCTTAATGTTCCCTGAATTCAGGAGTTCTCTGATGTTCTCAAGCTTTGGACTTAAGCCTCCTGCTTCTGGTTTTCGGTTTTATTTTTACAGTGGTCTCTAGACTTCTCCATCTATACAGCACCAATGATATAGTATCTAGGCTAAAGATGAAAGGTTTCTCCACATTGAGGGGCACCCAGAGAGGTTCACTGGGTTACATGGAGAAGAGAAGAGGGAGGGGGTAGTTAGAGGTGACTGGAATGAGATGCGGTGAGA
>NW_024070189.1:50292322-50411802 GCF_014754425.2 Oryx dammah
AAAAAAAAAAAAAAAAAAAGGAATGATTGTAAAAATTGTGAAGATATATCTGGGCCTTCTCTGATGTTGTGGGCCGTGTTGGTCACTTCCAAGGCGTTTCCCTCTGTTTAGCTTCTGTTTGCTGGTCTCTTCAGGGTCTGAATTCCGTCCTGACACATGGGGGCGGTGGTGGACCCTTTTTTTTTTTTTTTTTTTTTATTAGGCTCACTAGTTCAGTCGCGCAGTGGGGAGGGGGGGATGCTGCAAACAAATAGCACTGTCGTGGGCACACAGCGTCTCAACCCCGCTGGACCTGTCTCCCCCCACGACGCACAAACCGCTCCGGCTCCACGGAGCTCAGCCAGGAACCCTCCGAGGCCGGCCCCAGGCTTCGCGCACCTCCCCGGTCCAAGCCGCTCGGTTTTGGCGCCCAGGTAACCCTCAGAGGCACAAACTTGTTTGGGACTGCGCTCTGCGCCGCTCCCGGGTCCGAGCAGCTCGGGAGCTTGGCGAGCGCGGGAGCTTGGCGGCGCGGTCGCCGGGACTTGTCCCCTTCTCTGTTTCTACTGCTCAGTTTTCTGGGTGTACTGCTGGCGCTCCTTGTGAGGCGGGTGGTGACTGTCCTGCATCCCCTGAAGTCTCAGCAAAGAAGACTGCCTCCCGCTTTTCAGGTAGTCTCTCCGGGGCTGCGATTGCCCCTTTCCAGCCCTTACAGCTCTGGCTGCCTGTCCCCGGCGGGGGATGGTCTGCAGCCGGCTATTTCCGTTCAGTCCTTTGTTCTATGTGCGGTCCTGGCGGGGTCTTATGTTCGCGCTTTTCGCGTGGTAGCTATCCCCCAGCCTGGTTTGCTCGCCCAAGTTCGATCGCTCTGGTTACGCGTGGGGCGTTTCTGCCCGCTTCTTACCGAGCGCGGCAGCCCGCGGCTCCCGCGCTTCCCTGCCCTGCCCCCACTTGCTAGCGGCGGCTGCAGGCGTCTGCGCGGCTTTTCCGCTGGGGGAGTTACTGTTGGGCTCGTAATCTGTTGGTTTTAATTATTTATTCGTTTTTCCTTCCTGTTATGTTGCCCTCTGTGTTTCCAAGGCTCGCCTTAGACTCGGCAGGGAGAGTGTTTCCTTGTGTTTGGAAACCTCTCTTCTTAGAATTCCCTTCCCGGGACGGGCTTCCCTTCCCGGGACGGAGCTCCCTCCCCACCTCCTTTGTCTCTTTTCTCGTCTTTTATATTTTTTCCTACCTGGTTTTGAAGACAATGATCTGCTTTTTTGGTTGCCTGATGTCCTCTGCCTGCATTCAGAGGTTGTTTTGTGGAGTTTGCTCCGCGTTGAAATGATCTTTTGAGGAATTTGTGAGGGAGAAAGTGGTCTTCCCTTCCTATTCCTCCGCCATCTTAGGACCGCCCTAACTAAGTTTTTCTGATGGTAGTCTTTTTGTTCTGACCTCCAAGCAGAGTGTTTTTCAGGCAAGTATGCAGTCAGTTAATTTTCCAGAAAGTTGTGTGAGTGAGGTTTTTACCTTTTGAGTTTGCCACTAGAAGCCCCTAATTCTCATCCTTTACTGCATCTCCTGCTGCCAGCTCCCACCTAATTCAACCAGTCTTCCTCTCCTCCGACAAACACACTTATGCAACCACAGACTCTGGAAACGTTTTTCTGTCTGTGGAGGAATTTATTTCTCTTGTTCTCTGCCCTTTGCTAAATATTGGTTTCTTTTGTTATTTTCTGGAAATGCAGAATTTAGTGTGGGACCCCTGATGCCATTAGGATGTTGAATACATGGCCTTGATTATATTCACCCTGTTTATTCTGATGTTTTCTTTCTTGACAGTTTAAAAATTATATATATGATGTTTGTCAGGCACTGCCTACTATTTTTCAGGCAGTGCAGAAACAGATAGACCAATACCCATTTTAGATACAAATATAAACAGGACCAAAGTTCTTGCTCTTGAGCCTCAAAACTAGAAGATATATATATATATATATATGTGTGTGTGTGTGTGTGTGTGTGTGTGTGTGTTTAACCAAACATGAGGACCATCTTTTCAGAAATCTTTTTAAAGTCTCTGATAGAAGACTGTGTTTTTATTTCATTGCAGTCAAACTACTCTGCTGACTTCTGTGGCTCTGCCCTGACAGGAGGTTCATAGTTCTGACTCTTAGGGTGGGATCAGGCATGGGTTATAGGGTGGGGCTGGAAAGAAGACAGGGAGGGGCCAGAACCTGAAATAGAACAATCCATTGTGCTTAGGATACAAATTTAGGGCAACCACAAGTTTTTGCTCTGTTATTTTTAAATCATTTATTAATTTTTTGGCTAATTATGTGCCAGGCACAATAGTATATGCTGTATGTATAGTGGTTCATACCAGTTCACGAGCAGTTGCTTTTGCCCCCATTTTGAAATGCAAGAACTGAGACTCAGAGGTTAAATCACTAACTCAAGGTCTCAGAAGTAGCAAATCTAGATTTGACCCCAAAGTTTTCTTTCTTCAAAACCCCTCGTCTTTTTTTTCAGCTTCCTTAGAGTTTTTTAATCTGTGTTTCTTTAAAATTGAGATGTAATTGATATATAATATTAGTTTAATGTATACAACATAATGATTAGACATGTATATATACCATTTTGCAAAATGACCACCACCTTATCCATTGTATCACAGATAATTTCAGTCTGATTGAGGGACATGTTCATATCTAAAGAGTGGCAGCAAGCAGATGGTAGTCCAGGCAATGTGTAGGCCTCATAGGTAAACTGGAGCCCAGACAAGCAGTCTAAAAACAGGCAGACAAGGCAGGTGAGCACCACAGGAGAAGTCTGCCAATATTTTGGGGGTGTCTGCCACTGGGCTTCATTTCTAGGAGCAGTAAAACAGAGAGGAAGAGAGAAACAGGGAACACAACCTGGAAGGGCAAAGAGCCAAAAGATCTGGCTTCTGGGCCAGTTACAGAGGTGGGGCTTCAGGTGGGGTCTCCCACATGAAGAATGAGATTCAGGAACTGGGATTAGGGAGAGTGAAACCCCAAAACTGGGCTTGTTGATGGATGAGCCATGGAGGACTTGGCTAGGCCTGGCTGTAGTTCTTTTAACCTCAGAACCTATTTTTGAGTGTTAAATACCTTACATCCCAGAAGGAAGTGCCTAGGAGTCTGGCAACAGGTAACGATCCAGTAGTTTTCAGATCTCTCCAGAAGCATTTTTCAGAACTCTAGTAGTTCTATGTAGAGTTTTATTAGGCACTCTTAAAAAGCTTACTTTTCTGTGAACTCAAAGTTTCTTTTCTTCAGAAATTCTGAAAAGTTTTCAGTGTGTGTCCATGTAGATATTTTGTTGAGGTGTGTTTTTCTGGCTCTGGCTTACATTTCCTTGATCTGTACTATTATTGTTAATTAAAATTCCAAAGTCAAAATCAGTGCTTCCACTTAGCTTTGTTTTTGGAGAGAGACAGGAGTGACCTGTTCCAGGAGGACAGGTTTATTGGATATAGTAATACCTGCTTTGCTTAAATATGAGGAAGAAAAAGAAGCAGAGTGAGATTTCTTAGAATTTTAATAGGGAACACGTTTTGACAATGTATTTAATTTTACTTTATTTTATTTGAGAATCTTTAAAATTTGATGGCAGTTTTCATGCTAAAAATCATAAGGATTGACTTACAAGACAGCGTTGCAAGATACAAATATAGAGAACAGGAACATAACGGAGAGTTTTAGGCTGTGGGTGTGCAAGGTAACCATCATCTCTGTCTTTATGGCAGTCTCTAGGAAAACAGTCATTGCTATTATTTGTGTGTCTGTGGATTCTGTTTGCAGGAACTTGAATAACCATTCAGAGCTTCAGTTGGTGTAGAATGCAAACAGATGCAAAAATTTCAGGTGAATCAGGAAGTGACATCTGGTTTTAGGGTTATCTGGGAAAAGACACCATGGTTTGCTTCCTTACTTGTTGATAGAAGTAAAATTCAATTAATTTTAGTTTAATTCATTAATTTATAAAGCATTATTTGAACAGCTGCAGTGTGCCAGCTGTGAGCTCACAATGTAACAAAAGAGATAGGTATTTATTAAGCTAATGAGAATATAATGTGAAACATGCTGATCTAGCAGGACTGAATACATAGGAGGAGATTTTTAGAGAAGATAACCCTGGGGCTGAATCTTTAATGAGTGGAATTGGTATTGGAAATTGAGAAAGAGAAATACTGGAAGAGGGAGCAGCATGTGGAAAATTGCAGAGTTCATGCAAGGTTCTGAGAGTGGGAAGCAGTTCATATCAAAATGTGGAGTGGAGAGGGATGCAGATGGAGAGCGAGGTGGCCGGTACTGATGGAGGATTAGGCAGTGATACTCACTAAAACAGTTTTTGCAGGAAGATGACAAGATGAGATCAGTGTTTCAGAAATATCACTTTGGAAGTAATTGGAAAATAGATTGTGGGGAGTGGATTATAGAAGGGGCTTAGGAGGAAGAGTGGTTTAAAAATATGAACTCACCAACCGTTGGTGTCAGTTACTTTGTTCTCTCTGCTTGTAATGATGCTTCTTGCTTCTTAACCCCATGACTATTGCCTCCCACCCTACCCCCAACTACACTCCTGCACCAGACATCATTTTCTGCTTAACTAGTCTCAAGATTCGCCATACACTCAAACACACATATATTTGATTGGTATCTTATTAATATTATTATTCCTATATAATCTTAAAGCTTCATAAAGAAAGAATGAATTTTTATATTTGCTTATTGCTGGGATAAATATCAGTAACCTCAGATATGCAGATGACACCACCCTTATGGCAGAAACTGAAGAGGAACTAAAAAGCCTCTTGATGAAGTGAAAGTGGAGAGTGAAAAAGTTGGCTTAAAGCTCAACATTCAGAAAATGAAGATCATGGCATCTGGTCCTATCACTTCATGGGAAATAGATGGGGAAACTGTAGAAACAGTGTCAGACTTTATTTTTGGGGGCTCCAAAATCACTGCAGATGGTGACTGCAGCCATGAGATGAAAAGACGCTTACTCCTTGGAAGAAAAGTTATGACCAATCTAGATAGTATATTGAAAAGCAGAGACATTACTTTGCCAACAAGGTCCGTCTAGTCAAGGCTATGGTTTTTCCTGTGGTCATGTATGGATGTGAGAGTTGGACTGTGAAGAAAGCTAAGCACCGAAGAATTGATGCTTTTGAACTGTGGTGTTGGAGAAGACTCTTGAAGGTCCCTTGTGCTGCAAGGAGATCCAACCAGTCCATTCTGAAGGAGATCAGCCCTGGGATTTCTTTGGAGGGACTGATGTTGAAGCTGAAACTCCAATACTTTGGCCACCTCACGCGAAGAGTTGACTCATTGAAAAAGACTCTGATGCTGGGAGGGATTGGGGGGCAGGAGGAGAAGGGGATGACCGAGGATGAGATGGCTGGATGGCCTCACTGACTCGATGGACGTGAGTCGGAGTGAACTCTGGGAGTTGGTGATGGACAGGGAGGCCTGACATGCTGCGATTCATGGGGTCGCAAAGAGTCGGACACGATTGAGCGACTGAACTGAACTGAACTGATTGATGCATTTCTAGCATCTAAAAAAATGTGGATATTTAATTAGTATTTGGTGAAAAGGTAAATTACATTCAAGTCAGTATTTTCAATTTCTCTAAAGAGTTTCTTTAAGGAGTGTTTTTTTAAAACACTCGGGAAAACAAGAAAATAACCACTATAACAGACAGTATCCTACTTGAAGTCCTACTTCATGTCATTGTGGTGGACAGTCTCAGTCCCTAAATTTCTGATGGATTTGTGAAATCAGAACACAATTCAAAAGAGCTTAACTTTTTCTCCCTCTTTGCAGAGATCACGTAGTTAGATTTTCGTATGTTATATACTTATATAATATGACTCTGTTATAATACAATTGAAATGTTGCTTAATTTTGATTCAGTGTTACTAAACATATTTGTATAATATTACTTTTGTACAGGATGCTGTACTAAGCATGGCAAATAACTTTTCCACAGAATGTGAACTCTAAGAGGACAAGACCAAATCAATTCTATTCACTATTATATGCTACCAAGTCTAACATAGACTCAAAGTAGGCATTAATAGATATGTGTTCATTGAATAGAAGTACAGTTAGATTTAAAAGTTTGCAAGGCACACTCTGTTTTGGGGAACAAATAATATGATCTTTGAAATATATAATAATATAATTTTGTGATACATAATGTATTAGTAGGATTTCAAGTTTTAGGTCTTAGACCTGAGATCAGACTTTAAAGAAAGAAAAACATGGGAGACATCAACTAATTCATGGGAACTTGCACAATTTTCCTGGCTGTATTTACTTGAAATGTTTTACAGACATATTCTCTGGGAAGAAGTAGCAGTCTCAACCCAGGGTTGCTTTCAGTGTCTTAAACACAAGAGACATATAGCAAAACAGTATTTCCTGATTGTTGTGCTTGAAGTCTCCCTCTTTATGTGTTCAGGAATTTTTCAGAAATAGGCCAGAACTAAGTTATACACAGGGAATGTTTTCCTAGCCTGGGCAAGAGAAGGCACCAGCTTTAGCTCTTTTGATTTTTCTGGTTCCTGCTTTGTTGTTGTTCAGTCTGACATGACTGAGCAACTGAGCAAAATAACAACATGCTGATTTTAATTTAATGTTGTTATACTTAGTTGTGGGGAGCAGTGTGTACTGGCATTCTTTATTTTTATTTTATTCTTTAATTTTTATTGGAGTATTTGTTGCCATTCAGTCTTTCAGTCGTGTCTGACTCTTTGCAATCTCATGGACTGCAGCATGCCAAACTTCCCTGTCCTTCACTGTCTCCCAGAGTTTGCTCAAACTCATGTCCATCGACTCAGTGATGCCATCCAACCATCTCATCCTCTGTCATCCCCTTCTCCTCCTGCCTTCAATCTTTCCCAGCATCAGGGTCTTTTCCAATGAGTCACCTCTTCACATCAGGTGGCCAGAATATTGCAGCTTCAGCATCAGTACTAGTCTTAATTGGCCCCTTTCCCCCAGGATGTGGCCCTAAAGTTGTCTTACAGAGATTATGCAAAAGTGAAGCAAATCTAGAAGATTCAACTCCTAAACAAAAAGTTAGACATATATTGATTTCACTTTATTTTACAAGCAAATCAAGACATAATAGTGACAAGATTAGGTAATATGGTATAGGTTATATGGGAGAAAAAATGTGTCTCTTGTGTTTGTAATCATAAGACAGATTCAACATTTTCCAAAGTGTACAAATTTAAGTTTGTTGTTAGTTTTCCTGTGGAGACAAAAATAACAACAAGTGAGAAATGCTGAGGCCATAGGCATTTCATTAGCATCCACATTTCACCAGTGAGCCCCTCAAAATGTAGCCAAGTCTCTCCATTTATTGATGCTTTTAAAAGGAGTGACGGCAGTTTAGGGATTTTTTAGCAAGTGGTGCTGATTACATAAGGAGGGGCTCATAATACATCACAGTCAGTTTATGTCCTAAAAACATATTTTAATGGATTTTTTATTTGAAGAAGATACATGTAAGCCTTTTTTATAAGAGTTCATAAATTTTTCTTAATAAAACAGAATCAGAACAATATGCCATATATATTAGATGCTAGTTTTCAGTCATGTTTGTTTTAAAAGCACTTAAAGGGAACTGTAAGTTTCTAAATACACTCTAGTATATTAGTCATCATTTTGTGCTTTTTGAGCTGATACTAATATATCTTTTGGATGATTACTTTGTAATCTTTAAACTGCTTCTGGTTATTTGATTTTCTAAATTTAAGTTTATTATACCTCCAGCATACTTTTTTTTTTTTTTTTTTGAGAAATTATACTCAGAACAAGTTCTTTAGGTTTTTCAAATAGTATCCCCTTTTGGACCAGTCGTTAAGGAGCTCTGACATATCCAGACTTAGTTGTTGAAGCTGAACAATAAACACAGATCATCCTAGCAGTTGTGGACTGGCATGCCTAGATAGAGGGATAGTTCTTTTTTCCTAAAAATAAACAAAACATTGACTGCGAGCCAAACTGGTAAATCTTTCGTGGGAAGAGTTTAAGCAAGAGATTAATAGGTAGAAGTTGAACTGCTGCTAAGTCTGCTGCTAAGTCACTTCAGTTGTGTCTGACTCTGTGCGACCCCATAGACGGCAGCCCACCAGGCTCCCCCATCCCTGGGGTTCTCCAGGTAAGAACGCTGGTGTGGGTTGCCATTTCCTTCTCCAATGCAGGAAAGTGAAAAGTGAAAGTGAAGTCGCTCAGTCATGTCCAACCCTTAGTGACCCCATGGACTGAAGCCTTCCAGGCGCCTCCGTCCATGGGATTTTCCAGGCAAGAGTACTGGAGTGGGTTGCCATTGCCTTCTCCTGGATGACCTTTAAATTTCTTTCCACGATTCCTTCCTTCTAAGGTTTTCTACTCACTCTTACTGTCAATATGTAGTGACATAGTAATACCAGTGACTCCCAAATCCTGTAAATTATGAGAATTCTATTCATCAGAGTCAGCATGAGATGATTTACATATTCTATACCATAAACAACTCCTTCTGTTTCAAGTACATTTGTCTTAACACGTAATTATTAACCCTTAAATGTAGAAAACTATTTCAATACTTACTCAACTTCATAACAAAAGTAGCAATCATTGCCATAAGTTTTGCCATCAGATCCACAAATTGGTGTATATATGTCATAACAATATCTTTCTTCTAATGGTAGTGTTTTATATTTACTACAGTCAATCTGGAAATACATATAAAAAGCCTTGAATTCCTTAAGCAAAATTTTTATTCTCAGGATTTAGGATTTTCCAAGCAAGTTCAGAAAGCTCTCAGTGCATTTGTGTCTTATTCCAATTGTCTATTCTCAACTAACCCCAAGATACAGTAAGTAAAAAAAAAAAAAAAAATTATGTCATATATATAATCATGAGTGATAAAAGTTCTTTATAATAACTGGTAACTGAATCATTATTTATTTTAAAATAGAATCTTTTCCACCATACTGGTTGATGCATCCATTCTCAACACATAGCATATTCACAAGTACAACCATTCCCATGGGATTAATTTTCTACATATCTCATGTAGTAGTTTGCTACTCCTCTCTTTCACTTTAAAAGTTCTGCCTGAATGTAAGTATGAGATATATTATGAGGATAACTACTATAGTTATAAGAACTATTACATCATAGCAACATTTGCCATTAATTATTGGTAACAAGGTACTTGATATACACTTCACTAGCACATAGGTAAACAGATATATTTTAACATTGTAGTTGAGATCCACTAATCTCAGTTTCTGGAGCCAAAGCCAAGGTGATAAGTTGCCTGCAGGAGCAAGTAGGCAATTACCAAGAAAGAATTTTCTAGGTTTTTCATCTTTGAGCAAATTGTGCAGTGTGGACATTAAAGTCAAACATGTTGGAATTCAAATCCTGACTATATAACTCTGGGGCAATTATTTTTCCTCTCTAAGCCTTACTTTATTTATCTGCAAAATGAAGGCAATAATAACTGTATGGTAATAGTAAAGTAAAACATACATAACTGAGAAGATATGTATGAAATACTTAGCAGTACATGGCATGGTAAATAGTGAATACATGATAGCTATTAATTTTGTTCTGGCTTTACTTCAAATTCTACACTAACTCCAGTTCTTTACCAAAGACTCTACCTTTCCAGCTCCTTCTGTCCCAGAGTTTCAGACATCATATTTTTCTTCTTTAAAAAATTTATTTTTATTGAAGTATAGCTGATTTACAATTTGCAATGTTGTGTTAGTTTCTGGTATACAGCAAACTGATTAAGTTATATAGACATTGAATATAGTTCCCTGTAGTGTACAGTAAGACCTTGTGTACTCATTCTATATATATTAGTTTGTATCTACTAATCTGCCCCCCACCCCTAGCAACCTGTCTCTTCTCTATGTCTGTGACTCTGATTTGGTTTCAAAAATGAGTTCACTTGCAGACATGCTATTTTTCTAATGTTTGAGTATCTCCACTTAGATAACTCAAAATATGCTTAAATTCAAGTTCCCCTTCAGATATATTTCATTTAATTCATCTACTCCTTTAGTTACTATACTTTATGAACCTTCTAAATTTTAGAGCTGAGCTGAAGGCTGCCAATACAAAGATTACTAAGCATGACATGATGGGAGGGGACTTCAGAGGCTAGTACAGCTTGGTGGAAAATGGAACCGCAGTGCCCCATGTCAGGTATGGCTTCCCTGTGGTTTGTGAAATGTCCTTTTCATTACAGGGGACTGGAATGCAAAAGTATGAAGTCAAGATATACCTGGAGTAATAGGAAAATTTGGCCTTGGAATACAAAATTAAGCAGGGAAAAGGCTAACAGTTTTGCCAAGATAACATGCTGGTCATAGCCAACACCCTCTTCCAACAATGCAAGAGATGACTCTACACATGGACATCACTAGATGGTCCATACTGAAATCAGATTGATTATATTCTTTGCAGCCAAAGATGGAGAAGTTCAATATAGTCAGCAAAAACAAGACCGGGAGCTGACTGTGGCTCAGATCCTGAACTCCTTATTGCCAAATTCAGACTTAAAGCTCCAGTACTTTGGCCACCTCATGCGAAGAGTTGACTTATTGGAAAAGACTCTGATGCTGGGAGCGATTGGGGGCAGGAGGAGAAGGGGACGACAGAGGATGAGATGGCTGGATGGCATCACTGACTCGATGGACGTGAGTCTGAGTGAACTCCGGGAGTTGGTGATGGACGGGGAGGCCTGACGTGCTGCAATTCATGGGGTCACAAACAGTGGGATATGACTGAATGACTGAACTGAACTGAACCTTTTCATTCTCATACAGCTAATAAATCATGAAGGAAGGCTTGAACTCAATCCTGACTCCAAAATTTACAGTCTTAATCTCTTATTTTCTTTAACAGGGAAACTAAAAATTTTGACTTAAAGAAGTGGAAGGGACTGCCTGGGCCATAGGGTCATGCAGCTGGAAAGCAGTAGAGCTAGTATAAAACCCAAATTGCCTGGTAGCTAGCTTAAGTCTTTACTACCACACCTAGATTGTCTCAACAGTAGTCATTATTTAATGAGTAATGAAAAAAAGGTTAAATGAAAATCTTCATTCTTTAAGATAGAGAACAAAGATGTATGTGACCCATTTAGACATTTTAAGTCATGACTTGTCCTTCCTGAGCTTTACTATGTGTCAGGTACTCTGCTAAGCCCTTTTTAAATATTACAGCTTTAAATTTCACAATATTGTGAAATATGATGCAAGTATTGTTTCCCATGGGCACACTATCAAACAGCTAGAATTTAATCAGCACCTATTCACTCTGATGCTAGGTGTCTAACCACTCTGTTCTGCCCCTTCCTTTTTAGAAAGGTCTACCTACAGTTTTTTAAAAGAAACAATTTTTGAAACTTAAAAAATAAACCTTCAAACATGTAGAAATTTAATTAATATATAGTGTTGAGTATTTATTTACTGATACTAGCCTTTAAAATTATACAAAAGTAGTACTTTCATGTCAAGATGGGCATACAGACCTGTTCATGGTGTTTGACACAGTCTACATCTGTAAGATAAAGACAAAGAAAGTTAAACTCTGGAAGAATCTAATCTTAATAGAAAACTAATCTTTGTTTTGTTTTAGCTCTCAGACTGTCATCAAAATATAAGATTCACTTCAAAGCTGTGTGAGCATAATATTAAAGGTTGAAGCTCTTCACACAGAACTTTTCATTTTCTTTTTTGAAGTGGGTTTTAAGTGTAGCCCCAAAGATGAAATAGCTATTATAATAATGAGTTTGTGCTGTTCTTTCCTACTTCATAATCTGAACTTAGAAAATATTTTTTTAAAAACCTACAAGTTTTATATATTGGAAGTGTCTGCTGTTATGTAACAAGCCTAGAGGCAGAAATTGGACTAGCAGTTGAAAAGTCTAGGGAGGCAGATTTCAACTCAGTAATGGAAGAAGAAGAACAGTAGTTCATGCTGCCAAACTATAGATTGCCAGTCAGGCATTGAATTGTTTTATGATGAAATGAGACCCCAATAAAAAGTGATGTTAAGCCCAAGGATACATTGGATAGACATTTCCCAAAGAAGTTTTACTAAATGTTTATATGGATAGCAATTTGGCCTTGGTTGACCATTTAGGTCCACTTGCACCCTGATGATATAATTTGGTCATTTATTGGTACAAACAAAAAAGTGCATTTCAAAAATTTTCCTTTATTATATGTGTTGCATATATTTCAGAATTATATGGATAGAAGATAACATGAACTCTCAATATCAGTGCAGGGGCACGGTTATGAGGGAGATACTCACTGAGGATGGTTGGAAGCACCAGGGCTGAGAGCAGGACAAAGGCTGTTGTTCTCATGCTGCTGAAGTGGCCAAGGGCAGTCCAGTGGAGGAAAAAGAAGTGACTTTCTGGTGTCTGCCCAGCCCGGATGGGTTCTGCCTTATGTATTGTCAAGAGTTCTGTCTCAGTTGTGAAATAGCTATTTCCAGAAATGGAAGCCTGGGAAAAGGGCAGAAACACCTGCTAAGGAGGGACTTTTTTTTGTTATGAAAGAGAGGTGATTATATATGACATTTTAATAGATCATAGGACCCAATAAAGTTGGCATTATTTCCTCACCTCTTTAAGTTTGTGTGCTTTTACATCTGTTACACAGTTTGCTCATCATAACAGATAGTAACTAACATTCTGACAGATAGTAACTACCATTTTCTTTGTTCTACAGATGAGGGAATGAAGTCACAAGGAAGTTAAGTGATTTCACTGGGTTTACTACATATTCTTTGGTGTACTGCTTTTTCTAGGCAGAGTCATCAGTATGGCAGCTTTATAGGTTTTAACATTTTCTCAGGTTCCCCTCTTTCCTCTTCTCTCCTCTAGAACCAAAGGGGTAAATGTTGGCAGTTGAGACCCCAGACAGGGAACAGAGAAAAGGTATCAGCATCCAAGTCTTGATTCAGCACAAACAGGCAATAATTCCTGACTTTTAGGAAGAGGGTAATTTCCCCCCAAATCCCATATTTGGGGAGATGGTATAATGGGTGGAGTTGGGGAGCACTCATACCTCATTTACCCACCAGATCTCTGGTGAAAGCTTCTTTATCAAGAGCCCTTAGGAGGAGGATTTCCCTAAAGCCAGTAATGAAGAGGTATGTAATGATCATAGCAAAGAACAGAGCTAGTGGATGCAGAAGCTAGACTGTCCCTGGAACTCTGGCCATGATTGTCTGGTCCCCAAATGCAGGCTGATGATTCAAAAATGAGATGGTAACTTGCCCTGGCAAGTTGTTACACACAGGGTCAGTGCTGGTGGTTTAGTTGCTAAATTATGTCCAACTCTTGTGAACTCATGAACTGTAGACTGCCAGACTCCTCTGTCCATGGGATTCTCCAGGCAAGAATACTGGAGTAGGTTGCCATTTCCTTTTCCAGGGGATCTTCCTGACCCAGGAACTGAACCTGGGTCCGCTGGTGATTGCAGGCAGATTCTTTACCGACTGAACTATGAGGGAAGCCCTGCTAATAAATAACTTTCAATAGATAAGCCACCAGCCATTTAGTCATGATTTGAATAAGCTTAATTGTGCTTTCATCAAACTATGCTTCACTTGAAGTCTTTGATAAAGGCTACAAGAACACTTTTTGGAATGTGCCAGTTTTTGAGTAAAGTGCCCCTGTGAGAAGACCTCAGAAGCAATTCTTGCAGTTTTGGTAGATAAGAGTTGGAAGACACGGTCTATACCACTAATGAAGGTAGTGCCAAAGGCTGAGAGACTAAAATTCATATTTGTTTCCCTTCAGAAGGATAAAACAACTGGAAACTGTGCTGAGATGGTTTGGAGGGCAGGCATCATAATGTTATATGAATTCGTTGCCACCTCCACCATTCCCGACTTCCCTGGTGGCTCAGATGGTAAAGCATCTGCCTACAATGCCGGAGACCTGGGTTCAATCCCTTGGTTGGGAAGATCCCCTGGAGAAGGAAATGGCAACCCACTCCAGTATTCTTGCCTGGAAAATCCCATGGATGGAGGAACCTTGTAGGCTACAGTCCACGGGGTCCCAAAGAGTCGGACACGACTACTGAGTTTCTTCACTTTCACTTTCCACCATTCCCTGTGTGACCTTGTGCAAATTATTGAGCTTGTAGAAGCCTTAGTTTCTTTATTTTCATTTGCTTACTCAGTGATTATTAATGGAGATTCACTATGTCTTAGAGACTATAATACAACTAGGTTATACCATGAATAATGAGAAACTATTGCCAGTGTCTTCACTGTAGCTTTACTAAGATTCTCTTCTTTATCAAACTTGAGTTAGGCTTCTCTGAGTTCTCTTGTCAAATGGACCTTGACTTCCCCACACCTCGCTTCTCTCTGCCTCCCCTCTACTTCATGTCTTTGGCCTTTCCAGGCATGTCTTAGCATAGAATTCTGCTAAGTTGTCTCCCTGCTTTTGATATCTGATCACCCTTTATATTTGATCAAGTTTTTCATACCCACTTTAAATATATAAGTCCTTGGCCTGACTTTAACAAGAATCCCCTTAGTATCTCGTATTAGTAATTTTCCATCTACTGAGTACTTAACCCAGCTCCTTGGCTAAAATATCCATTTGCTATATTTAGAGTTAAGCCCAATCTTTCCCCATTGCTATAGGGGTATTACAGTAAGGATATTCAAGACTATACCTTGAATAATGCTTTCCTTACCATTTTGACAAGTGTCAAATAACTTTTCTTTAACAAGCTTTCAGAATACAGTTAATCATGGCACCATGGCCCAAGCTGATTATGATTTTCATATGTGATTGTAAAGCACTTATATACATCCTGTTAATGAGGGTGAAAGAGGAGAGTGATGTGCCTCCAGTTTCTTAAACTTACTCTGCTTCTGATGAAGGCTGTCACCAGTTTGGAGCCTATTAGTGTGCACATATGTGTTAGGTGTTCACCTCTGGGAAGAGTAATGTTGCGGAATCTGGGAACCAGGAAATCCTGGATAGAAAGTCCCTTGAATATCTCAGAAATCTCTTTCAAAACAATGGCAGTCCTTTCTTCTTATGTAAACAAGATCTTTTAGGCAACTCTGATTTATACTGAAAAACAACTTAAAATGTCACTATGAAATTGAGATTTCCTAAGGAATTCTAAAATGTTTTCAGTGTATATTAGAGGTGGAGGAGATAGGGAGAATCTTATAGTTTATTTGAAAATTTACTTAAAAACTCAACCTAGATAGCATATCCTTTCCATATTATCTTGATATTTAACATTTTGAAGTCACTACTGTGCTTTGACTTTGAATTCTTGTAAGAATGATTTTATCAGATTACTAGTACCTGCTTTGCACAGAAGTTAGGAAACACACAGTTTTAAATTTTAACTTTTTATTTTGAGATAATTGTTGCAAGAATATAACAAGTAACTTCTTGTGTGCTCTTCACCTCAAGACTCTAATTTACATTTTACCATCTGTGCCAACAGTGCCTTTATAACAAAATGATCCAATCCAACAAAATTTAATATTGTTAAGATGGCAGTGCTGTCTATCAAAGTTAGCTGCCCTTTTTGGAAAATGGATGAGCTAATCCTAAAATTCTTATGGGAAATACAAGGTAGCTAAAAGAGTCTTCAAAAAGAAAAAAGGTGGAAGGTTCACACTAAACACTTTAAAATTTTACTGCAAGATTATAGTAATCAAAACAGTGTGTAATAGAATTGGGAATTCAAAAAATAAATTCTAATATGTACATTTAATTGATTTTTGACTAGAATGACAAAACAAGTTAATGAAGAAAGAATAATCTTTTAAAAACTTTGTCTGGGACAACTGGATATTCACATACAAAACAAATGAGATTGAACCCCCACCTCATTTTGTGTTAAAAATCATAACATAAATTAACTTGAAATACATAAATGTGAGAGCTAAAACTATAGAGTTCTTAGAAGAAAATATAGGTGTTCATCTTTGTGACCTTTGAATAGTTGATTATTTTTTAGATATGACACTAAATTACAAGAAACAAAAGAGGAAATAGATAATTTGGACATCATCAAAATTAAAGACTTTTGCATGTAAGAGGAGAGACCACAGAATGGGAGAAAATAGTTGCAAATTATATATCTGATAACAGACTAATATCTAGAGTATATTTTAAAAAATTACATTTGCAGCTTACAATGACCAGAAAAATAATTTATTTAAAAACAAAGCAGAGGGTTGGAATAGATATTTTCCAAAACAAAACATGAAAATATGCTCATTGTCATTAGTTATTCAGTCAGTTCAGTTCAGTCGCTCAGTCGTGTCTGACTCTTTGTGACCCCATGAATTGCAGCATGCCAGGCCTCCCTGTCCATCACCAACTCCCAGAGTTCACTCAGACTCACGTCCATCGAGTCAGTGATGCCATCCAGCCATCTCATCCTCTGTCATCCCCTTCTCCTCCTGCCCCCAATCGCTCCCAGCATCAGAGTCTTTTCCAATGAGTCAACTCTTCGCATGAGGTGGCCAAAGTACTAGAGTTTCAGCTTTAGCATCATTAGTTATTAGGTAAAGACAAATCAAAGAGATACCATTTCCTATCCATTAAGATGACTAAAATTAAGAAAACAGACAGACAAGATGTTGGTATGGATGTGAAAATGTTGAAATTCTCATACATTGCTGGTGGGAATATATTATAAAATGTTGTAGCTACTTTGGGAAATAGTTTGGTAATTCCTCAAAAAGTTAAATGTAAAGTTACCATATGACTTAACAGTTCCATTCCTAGGTATTTGCCCAAGAGAATTAAAAACATATATCCACTAAAGACATTAATGTTCATAGCAGCTTTATACATAATAGCCCCAAATTGGAAATAATCCAACTAGTCATCAACTGATGGATGATTAAATGCACTACATCTGTAGAACATAATATTATTCAATAAAAAGGATAAGGTCTTCCATGCTCTAGCATGGAATAATCCTATAGACAAAAGGCCACATACTTCATGATTCTATTTTAGTGTAATGTCAAGAATAGTGAGTCTATAGAGAAAAGTCAAGTTAATGATTGCCAGGGGCTACAAAGATAGAGCTTCCCTCATGCACCAACAACATGGCAGAGTAGAAGGATTGTGCACTCATCTTCTCCTGTGAGAACTCCAAAATTGCAACTCACTGCTGAGCAACCATCAATGGGAGAATGTTGGATCCCACCAAAAAAAGATACCCCATGTCCAAAGGCAGAGAAGCCCCAACAAATGGTAGGAGAGGTGAAATCACATTTAGAATCAAACCCCATACCCATCAGAGTATTCAGAAGGCTCAAACAAAACATGTGCACCAGGGCCTAGAGACCCCAGAGAGACTGAGCCAGACCTGCCTTTGAGTGTTTGAGTGTCTCCTGTGGCAGCACAGGTCAGCAGTGGCCTGTCACAGGGACGAGACTCTGTGCAGCAGACCTGGGTCACCAAGCATGTGGCATAAGCTCTCTTGGAGGAGGGCACCATTAGCCCCACCATATAGCCACAGAACAGATGACCCACAAACTGCAGAACAATTATACCAAAGAAATTTTTGTACTGTTAAGAAAGTTCTAGGACCCACAGTAGATCTCCCAAGCTGGGGATCTAGCAAAGGGACTGAGAACCCACAAGGAATTTGACTTTGGAGGCCAGTGGAAGACTGAGCCAGAATTGTCTGTGAGTGTCCATGGGTCTCCAGTGGAGGTGTGGGTCAAACAACAGGGAGGGAACACAGCCCATCAATAGAAAATTGGATTAAAGTTTTACTGAGCATGACCCTGCCAGTCAGAATAAGATCCAGTTTCTCCCACAGTCTCTCCCACCAGAAAGCTTCCATAAGCCTCTTATCCTTATTCATCAGAGGGCAGACAGAATGGAAACAACAATCACAGAAAAACAACCAAACTGATCACATGGAGCACAGCCTTGTCTAATTCAGTGAAACTATGAGCCATGCTATGTGGGGCCACCCAAGATGGACAGGTCAAAGTGGAGAGTTCTGACAAAACGGGGTTCACTGGAGAAGAGATTGGCAAACCACTTCAGTATTCTTGCCTTGAGAACCCCATGAACAGTATGAAAAGGCAAAAATATATGACACCAAAAAAAAAGCTTCCCAGATGGAGAAGCCCTATAAAGTCAGCAAAAACAAGTGTAGCTCAGATCATGAACTCCTTATTGCAAAATTCAGACTTACTTGAAGAAAGAAAGGAAAACCACTAGACTATTAAGGTATGACCTAAATCAAATCCCTCACAATTATACAGTGGAAGTGACAAACAGATTCAAGGGATTAGATCTGACAGAGTGCCTGAAGAACTATGGATGGAGATTCCTGACATTGTGTAGGAGGCGGTGATCAAGACCATCCCCAAGAAAAAGAAATGCAAAAAGGCAAAATGGTTGTCTGAGGAGACCTTACAAATAGCTGAGAGAAGAAGAGACATGAAAGGCAAAGGAGAAAAAGAAAGATACACCCATTTTGAATGCAGAGTTCCAAAGAATAGAAAGGAGAGATAAGAAAGCCTTCTTCAGTGATCAGTGCAAAGAGATAGAGGAAAACAACAGAATGGGAAAGACTAGAGATCTCTTCAAGAAAATTAGAGATACCAAGGGAATATTTCATACAAAGATGGGCATAATAAAGGACAGAAATGGTATGGACCTAAGAGAAGCAGAAGATATTAAGAAGAGGTGGCACAATACACAGAAGAGCTATACAAAAAAGATCTTCATGACCCAGATGACCATGATGGTATGATCAGCCACCTAGAGCCAGACATCCTGGAGTCCCAAAGTCAAATGGGCCGTAGGAAGCATCACTATGAACAAAGCTAGGGGAGGTGATGGAATTCCAGTTAAGATATTTCAAATCTTAAAAGATGACACTCTGAAAGTGCTGCATTCAATATGCCAGCAAATTTGGAAAACTTGGCAGTGGCCACAGGACTGGAAAAGATCAGTTTTCATCTAATCCCAAAGAAAGGCAATGCTAAAGGGTCCTCAAACTACTGCACTATTGCACTCACCTCACACGCTAGCAAAGTAATGCTCAAAATACTCCTAGTGAGGCTTCAACAGTACGTGAACTGAGACCTTCCAGATGTTCAAGCTGGACTTAGAAAAGGCAGAAAAACCAGAGATCAAATTGCCAACATCCATTGGATCACTGAAAAAGCAAGAGAGTTCCAGAAAAACATCTACTTCCGCTTTATTGACTACACCAAGGCCTTTGACTGTATGGATCACAACAAACTCTGAAAAATTTAAAGAGATGGAAATACCACCTTACCTGCCTCCTGAGAAATCTGTATGCAGGTCAAGAAGCAACAGTTAGAACTGGACATGGAACAATGGACTGGTTCCAAATCAGGAAAAGAGTGCATCAAGACTGTATATTGTCACCCTGCTTACTTAACTTCTGGCAACCCACTCCAGTATTCTTGCCTGGGAAATCCTGTGTATAGAGTAGCCTAGGGCTACGTTCCATGGGGTCACAAAGAGTCAGACTGAGTGACTAATGAGTGAGCGACTAACAGTACCCTGGTTTTCAAGTACGTTAACTCATAACTATATCTGCTTGTTTTAGCGTGATAGTCGTATAGGTTCAGACACATTCTAAAAGATCTACATTTTTTCTCCCATCTTCACATTATGATTTTGATCTTCTGTTTTACATGTTCTTGTTTATCCTTTTGCTGTTGATTATAGTTTTATAATTTAAAATTGCTTTTATAAAATTTTTTGATGGTTTCTTAATCTACATACTGGCTTACGTAAATAATCTTCAATCCTTTCATATATTTGCCTCTCCTGTTGTATTTTTTCCTTTCCTATAATTTTTTGTTTCTTCTCCATTTAGAGAAGACCTTTAAATACTTGCCATTATGTTAGGTTTAGTACTGTTGTATTCTTTTAATTTTTGCTTCTCTAAGAAACTTTTTATCTCTCCTTTTGTTATAAATGATAATTTTACTGAATAGAGTATTCTAGGTTACATATTTTTCCCTTTCAGCCATTCAGGTGGTCATACCTCTCTCTTCTGGCCTAGAAATTTTCTGCAGAGAAATCAGCTGATAACCTTATGAAGGTTCCCTTGTAACTTACTCTTTGTTTTCCTCTTGCTGCCTTTAGAATTATCTCTCTAAGTTTTTGCACTTCAATTATTATGTTTTGGTGTGGGTCTTTTCATCTTGTTTGGGACCCTCTAATTCTTGTACCTGGGTATCTGTTTTCTTTTAGGTTTGGAAAGTTTTCAGCCATAATTTATCCAAATATATTTTTGATACCATCTTCTCCTTCTTCTGGAATCTCTATTTTGCATAGGTTTACACACCTTTATATTATCCCATACATCTCATATGTTGCTTTCATTTTCTTTTTGTTTTCTGTCTGGTGCTCTGATGAAGTATTTCCATTATTCTGTCTTCCAGATCACTTATTTATTCTTCTGTTACTTAGTCTGATATTCATTCCTTTTAGTTTGGTTTTTATCTTTGCAACTGAGTTGTGTGATTTTGATTGGTTCCTTTGCAGTTTCTAGTTCCTTGTTACACTGATCTGCATTGTTATTGATAATCGTTCTTATTTTTTTCATCATTTTTACTATCTCCATTTTGAACTTGGGGTCTGGTAGACTTGAGAGGGAGAAGGCAATGGCACCCCACTCCAGTACTCTTGCCTGGAAAATCCCATGAATGGAAGAGCCTGGTGGATACAGTCCGTGGGGTCGCTGAGGGTCAGACCCGACTGAGCGACTTCACTTTCACTTTTCACTTTCATGCATTGGAGAAGGGAACGGCACCCCACTCCAGTGTTCTTGCCTTGTGAATCCCAGGGACGGGGGAGCCTGGCGGGCTGCCGTCTATGGGGTCGCACAGAGTTGTACACGACTGAAGCGACTTAGCAGCAGCAGCAGACTTGAGAGGTCTGTTTAATCATTTGTTCTTTCAAGGGATTTCTCTATTCTTTTAATTGGAAATAGTTTCTCTACTTTTTCATGTTACTTAATTTTCGTTGTCTCCCTGAGTTTATGGGAAACAGGTATCTACTGTGGTCTTGAAGGGATGTGTTAATGTGGGAATATCCCTGTGTAGACTGTGTGAGTCCAGTATTTTCAGTGCCAGGGCTGTTTTGGTATGGATGCCAGCCACTTCTTTCTTCAGCTTGTGCTGGTTTTTATCTCCTTTATAAAAGGTGTGATGGTACAGTAACCAGAACCTGAACTGGATGATGGAAGGGGTCTCCTCTTTGCTCCATGGCTGTCACAACCCTGTTGACAGTGATACCTCCTCCCCAGTTTTTAGAGCAGAAGCCCTGAGGGTCAGGTTCACCAAGGATCCGTTGCCTTTGTGTGCTCTGTCGCCAAGGAGGTGAACACTGAAGCAGGTGAGGCCCATGTGGTCACAGTGAACCTGTGGACCGCATTTGCGGTTCTGTCCAGCGGCAACCAAAGTTTGTGTCCCTTTCTCCATTGTGTTTGTCCCAGACTACTGCTCGGCATTGTAGCTCCAGGAATGAAAAGATGGTTTTGCTTCTTCTTGGGACCTGGCATGCCTTTGTTTACAGCTCCCCCAGGATCTGTTCACCCTAGATCTGGCTCCAAAATGTGGTATTAGTTGGGTGGAACTTGAGTGCTCCTGCCTGGAAAGGAACTCTGAGTACTCCTTCCCAAGTGCTGGACACTGGGACCACCCCTGATGTGCACAAACATGATGTTAATTTGCCCCATGACTAACAATGCTAACTGTAATCGCTTGAGGAAGCTGGTTATAACTTCCAGGTTATCCACTATTCAGTTACTCTTTTTACTTTATTATTAATTTTTGTGTGTGTGTATTTACTATTTTTCCTTTATTATGTTTTGTTTCTCTTAGAACCAAAGGTTCTTGAAAGTTGTTAGATTATCAGTTTCTTTTCTTTTTTTTTAATTTATTTTTTATTTTACTTTACAATTCTGTATTGGTTTTGCCATACATTGCCATGAATCCACCACGGGTGTACATGCGTTCCCAAACATGAACCCCCCTCCCACCCCCCTCCCCACAACATCTCTCTGGGTCATCCCCGCGTACCAGCCCCAAGCGTGCCATATCCTGCATCGGACATAGACTGGCAATTCGGTTCTTACATGATATTATACATGTTTCAATGCCATTCTCCCAAATCATCTCACCCTCTCCCTCTCTTTTTACTTTAAAAATTAATAAATATTTTGTAGTGATATTCCTTGAGATTATGCAAATATCATTTTTATTGCAGTTCTGCTCATGCTATTGTGTTAAGTGAGGCCATGTTCAAATGGGGCAAACTATATAAGTAAATGTGTGTAATCTTACATGTTTAAACTACACATTCTCTTTTTCTCTTCCTAGTATCAATTTCTAATGAACAGAAATGTTACCATTTCTCAAACCAAGAAAAATACATGAGCATTTACTGGTCATGAGTATTTAACATGCCAAGCATATTCCAAAAGAATGTGGTATATATTTTTATGCCTTTGTAAGTGATGGAGAAGAATCGGGATATACATTATAATCATCCCTTTTCACTTCTATAAGACTTTATAATTTACAAAGCATGTTCACATGCATATCTCATCTGATTCTCACAATATACATGTTAAACAGTAAAGGAAAAGATACTGCACACCTGGAGTACCTATCCACAGCTACACCCATGGTAAAAGTCCACGTTGGGGTAAACACACAGTCTTCTGTTTAAAGTTTCCTTGTGTTCTCCTGAGTTGCTTGGTGGAGTTTTATAATGAAGACAATGATGATGAGGATGATAAAGACCTCAGTGATGCAAATGTTGACGAGTACAGAGAAGCAAGTAAAACTAAATAAAATCATGTCTTTGCCAAGGCCTAAACTTGGAAATTTAAAATAGGAAAAGGAGTATGTCAAGGCTGTATATTGTCACCCTGCTTACTTAACTTATATGCAGAGTACATCATGAGAAATGCTGGGCTGGAGGAAGCACAAGCTGGAATCAAGATTGCCGGGAGAAATATCAATAACCTCAGATATGCAGATGACACCACCCTTATGGCAGAAAGTGAAGAAGAACTAAAGAGCCTCTTGATGAAACTGAAAGAGGAGAGTGAAAAAGTTGGCTTAAAGCTCAACATTCAGAAAACGAAGATCATGGCATCTGGTCCCATCACTTCATGGGAAATAGATGGGGAAACAGTGGAAACAGTGTCAGACTTTATTTTTTTGGGCTCCAAAATCACTGCAGATGGTGATTGCAGCCATGAAATTAAAAGACACTTACTCCTTGGAAGGAAAGTTATGACCAACCTAGATAGCATATTAAAGAGCAGAGACATTACTTTGCCAACAAAGGTCCATCTAGTCAAGGCTATGGTTTTCCCAGTGGTCATGTATGGATGTGAGAGTTGGACTGAAGAAAGCTGAGCACCAAAGAATTGATGCTTTTGAAATGTGGTGTTGGAGAAGACTCTTGAGAGTCCCTTGGACTGCAAGGAGATCCAACCAGTCCATCCTAAAGCAGATCAGTCCTGGGTGTTCATTGGAAGGACTGATGTTGAAGCTGAAACTGCAATGCTTTGGCCACCTGATGCAAGGGCTGACTCATTTGAAAAGACCCTGATGCTGGGAAAGATTGAGGGCAGGAGGGGAAGGGGACGACAGAGGATGAGATGGTTGGCTGGCATCACCGACTCAATGGACATGGGTTTGGGTAGACTCTGGCAGTTGGTGATGGACAGAGAACTGGTATGCTGCAGTTCACGGGGTCACAAAGAGTCAGACATGACTGAGTGACTGAAGTGAATTGATTTGACATTTACATTTATGATTGGATGTCTGGCTTTCCTGAACCAGACATAATCCAGAGCCCCAAGTATGGGGGCAAGACTGATCCATTCTTCTGCAAAGTTTCCAAAGAACACAGAGGTCCAGATCATTGGCTTCAGGAAGTCAAGTGCATCATGTCTTCACTATTACAGGCAGAATAACTGTGGAACATGAAGAAACCATTCACTTGCCCCACCTCTCAGGCAACTCTGTGAGATTGCTTGTAGACATGGTAGGAAACAAATAAGATTGTTAGAAGACACTTTTTTCAGCTTTATAGCCTCAAACTAATAACCAGAAGGAGACCCAGACTGAGACATGCAGTGAGTTGCTGCTGCTGCTGCTGCTAAGTCGCTTCAGTCGTGTCCGACTCTGTGCAACCCCATAGATGGCAGCCCACCAGGCTCCCCCATCCCTGAGATTCTCCAGGCAAGAACACCTGAGTGGGTTGCCATTTCCTTCTCCAGTGTGTGAAAGTGAAAGGTAAAAGTGAAGTCGCTCAGTCATGTCCGACTTGTAGTGACCCATGGACTGCAGCCTACCAGGCTCCTCTGTCCATGGGATTTTCCAGGCAAGAGTACTGGAGTAGGGAGCCATTAGGCCAACTCAATTAAGCCTCAATAGAAGCAGCTTGTCACAGAGGCACAGAACTGGTTTGAAATCATTTAACTCAAAGCAACTGGATCAAAACAATAGTTCAGGTTGAAAAATTATTTTGTTATAAATGATTATGACAAAACATTTATAACAAATGTTATAAATTCCTTAGCCATGTTTTATTTTTTCTGTTATTTTGTGTTTTAGCTTTTTACTTTAATTCAGTTTCAGCCTTTCATTACTTGGGGAAACCAACAACAGGAACTAATTTGTCACAGTGTAAATAGTCAACAATAAGATACTAAATGAATCAATCTACATGTTTATTAACTGAAAATGAGTTAACTCACTATATTTTTATACATATTGACTTTCAGACACAGTTCTTAAGGTCAGGTTACTGGGGCCACCAGTCATGACCTGGTCATCTGTAAAGAGAGTCACATGTGAACATACACCTATGTAGTTACTAGCATACAAAGTGAGATTGTAGCTTCCCATGGTGTAATCACACATAAGCAGAGTACAACATGTATATAAACATAGGCATTTCAATTCAATCGATGAATAGAAATAAGACCCAGAGACAGCAAAACATTAGGACTACAGTTTTTAAAGCTTAGGACGGAGTTCAGTGTTGGTTCTCAGATTCATTTATATGAAATGAATTGCATGCATATTAATGTTAAAGATTTGAATTTTGACTTAAAGGATAGAATAAAGAATTGGCCTTTGAAGGGAGTGGTTAAGCCTTATGCTATAGAGCAGTTGTGAAAGGTAAAAATTGGGATTTAGATATAAGGTGAATTTTGGGTTTATATGAAGTCAGAATTTATTTTTAAATGTCGAGGTATAAGCTATCAATTAGGCTATAAGCGTAGGTAAGGATTTGACTGTAGAATAATATATGTGGTAGACATTTTGGAGGTGAGTCCCCAGCTTTCTTCATTTTGAGACAAATGTCTAATAACTTAAAATTTCCCCAAGTGTGTATATGGCTTATGTGCTTATCTGACCATTGCTACAAATGGAGATACAGCCAGACCTTGAGATATGGAGGCTGGAAGGCTTTGAATAAATAAAAGATGCTTGTAAAGACTATAGAAAGTGAGGAAAAGGTAATGAATTTAAGGAAAAGGTAGGAAAAGTTTGCAATAAGAAATAACAGGGAAGGAATATATAGAAAAAGGAAAAATAGTATAGAGAAGAGGAGAACTATTTGAGAGAGAGGAAAGGGAATAGAAAAGAAAGGAGAAAAGATGAGCTTTTGTTTTTATTCACTACTCAGCATTTCTGGACCAGTGTTTCTTCTCTTTTGTGCATTTAGACACTGGTTCTTTGTGTTCACAATTCGGTTGAGAAGGTGTGTCACAAAGATCAAAGACTGAGAAATATTAGATTACTGAGTGTCTTACTGTGATTAACATATTGTGAACTTTTAGTGTTAAACATAGATTTGAGTTAAATACTATGAACTGTCTAGGAATGTGGATAAATTAGGCATTTAACATTAGGATTAGGGGGTTGAGAATCCAAAATCATGGGTCAGGATTTATTAATAGGGAATAGGTGATGTTTGTGGCACAATTAGATTGATAATTAAAATGATAAAGATGGTTCAGAGCTGTGTTAAATTTGAAGCAGGATTTGCAAGTGTGCCCTCCTCCCTTGAATCACACAGCATTCTTGTGTCACCTTGTGTCACCTTGTATCACCTTGACTGGTTTGTCAAGTAAAGAAGACTCAATTAGGAATTAGAGTTTCATTAGAGCAATTAGGAAATTAATTGCCCAAATAGGGTCTCTATTGCAAATGAAAAATTTTTGTCAATTTATTTTAAACATATAATTTTTTAAAACCTTCAGTTCAGTTCAGTTCAGTTCACTTCAGTCGCTCAGTCGTGTCCGACTCTTTGCGACCCCATGAATTGCAGCATGCCAGGCCTGCCTGTTCATCACCATCTCCCGGAGTTCACTCAGACTCACGTCCATCGAGTCCGTGATGCCATCCAGCCATCTCATCCTCGGTCATCCCCTTCTCCTCCTGCCCCCAATCCCTCCCAGCATCAGACTCTTTTCCAATGAGTCAACTCTTCACATGAGGTGGCCAAAGTACTGGAGTTTCAGCTTCAGCATCATTCCTTCCAAAGAAATCCCAGGGCTGATCTCCTTCAGAATGGACTGGTTGGATGTCCTTGCAGTCCAAGGGACTCTCGAGAGCCTTCTCCAACACCACACAGTTCAAAAGCATCAATTTTTCGGTGCTCAGCCTTCTTCACAGTCCAACTCTCACATCCATACATGACCACTGGAAAAACCATAGCCTTGACTAGACGGACCTTTGTTGGCAAAGTAATGTCTCTGCTTTTGTTTTTTTTTAATTTTTTTTTAATTTTTAATTAATTAGTTTATTTTTTATTTTACTTTACAATTCTGTATTGGTTTTGCCATACATTGACAGGAATCCACCACGGGTGTACATGCATTCCCAAACATGAACCCCCTTCCCACCCCCCTCCCCACAACATCTCTCTGGTTCATCCCCGTGTACCAGCCCCAAGCATGTCGTATCCTGCATCAGACATAGACTGGCGATTCGATTCTTACATGATATTGTACATGTTTCAATGCCATTCTCCCAAATCATCTCACCCTCTCCCTCTCCCTCTGAGTCCAAAAGTCCACTATACACATCTGTGTCTGTTTTGCTGTCCTGCATACAGGGTCATCATTGCCATCTTTCTAAATTCCATATATATGTGTTAGTATACTGTATTGGTGTTTTTCTTTCTGGCTTACTTCACTCTGTATAATCGGCTCCAGTTTCATCCATCTCATCAGAACTGATTCAAATGTATTCTTTTTAATGGCTGAGTAATACTCCATTGTGTATATGTACCACAGCTTTCTTATCCATTCATCTGCTGATGGACATCTAGGTTGGCTATTATAAACAGTGCTGCGATGAACATTGGGGTACATGTGTCTCTTTCAATTCTGGTTTCCTTGGTGTGTATGCCCAGCAGTGGGATTGCTTTTGAATATAATATCTAGGTTGGTCATAACTTTTCTTCCAAGGAGTAAGCGTCTTTTAATTTCATGGCTGCAATCACCATCTGCAGTGATTTTGGAGCCCCCAAAAATAAAGTCTGACACTGTTTCCACTGTCTCCCAATCTATTTCCCATGAAGTGATGGGACCGCATGCCATGATCTTCGTTTTCTGAATGTTGAGCTTTAAGCCAACTTTTTCACTCTCCTCTTTCACTTTCATCGAGAGGCTTTTTAGCTCCTCTTCAGTTTCTGCCATAAGGGTGGTGTCATCTGCGTATCTGAGGTTATTGATATTTCTCCCAGCAATCTTGATTCTAGCTTGTGTTTCTTCCAGTCCAGCATTTCTCATGATGTACTCGCATATAAGTTAAATAAGCAGGGTGACAATATACCTTCTTGACGTACTCCTTTTCCTATTTGGAACCAGTCTGATGTTCCATGTCCAGTTCTAACTGTTGCTTCCTGACCTGCATACAGATTTCTCAAGAGGAAGGTCAAGTGGTCTGGTATTCCCATCTCTCTCAGAATTTTCCACAGTTTATTGTGATCCACACAGTCAAAGGCTTTGGCATAGTCAATAAAGCAGAAATAGATGTTTTTCTGGAACTCTCTTGCTTTTTCCATGATCCAGCGGATGTTGGCAATTTGATCTCTGGTTCCTCTGCCTTTTCTAAAACCAGCTTGAACATCAGGGAGTTCACGGTTCACGTATTGCTGAAGCCTGGCTTGGAGAATTGTGAGCATTACTTTATTAGCATGTGAGATGAGTGCAATTGTGCGGTAGTTTGAGCATTCTTTGGCATTGCCTTTGTTTGGGATTGGAATGAAAACTGACCTTTTCCAGTCCTGTGGCCACTGCTGAGTTTTCCAAATTTGCTGGCATATTGAGTGCGGCACTCTCACAGCATCATCTTTCAGGGTTTCAAATAGCTCAACTGGAATTCCATCACCTCCACTAGCTTTGTTAGTAGTGATGCTTTCTAATGCCCACTTGACTTCACTTTCCAAGATGTCTGGCTCTATATTAGTGATCACATCATCATTAGGAATAAGTTAGATTGTTTAAGCTATGTCAGAGAGTTCAGTGGTTTATTTTGATAATTTTTGCTATAAAATGTGTTTATGAAATAAATTTGTAGTTGTGAAGGTATGTCATTCTTGAAAATATTTATGACTGTGCTATAGGCATTACAAAGGGCTTCCCTGGTGGCTCAGTGGTAAAGAATCCACTTGCCAGTGCAAGAGATTTGAGGTTGATCCCTGGGGTGGGAAGATCCCCTGGAGAAAAAAATGGCAGCCCACTCCAGTATTCCTGCCTGGGGAACCCCATGGGCAGAGAAGACTGGCGGGGTATAGTCCATGGGGACACAAAGATTTGGACTTGACTCAGTGACTGAACAACCACAATAGGCATTACACATATTTTGCTCCTTATGTTCTGTTTAAAGTAGGTTTTTATCTTTTGATCTATTGAAGTTACTAGGGAGGGATTAGGGGCAGGAGGAGAAGGGGACAACAGAAGATGAGATGGCTGGATGGCATCACTGACTCGATGGACATGAGTCTGAGTGAACTCTGGGAGTTGGTGATGGACAGGGAGGCCTGGCATGCTGCGATTTGTGGGGTCGCAAAGAGTCGGACACGACTGAGTGACTGAACTCAACTGAAGTGAGGTAGATAGTAGTTCTGCAAAGTTTTTAATAAGCATAATTATTTTGATGCTTAGAACTCAACAATGAGCTGTTACAATTTCATTGTACTTTTTATTTTGACATGTTTGTATTTGTCAGTCAGTGAGACAGAAGTCTGAAGGAGGGCACAACTTTCCCCACCCAACAAAGATGACTCTGGGTCTGTCTCTGCCCCCTCCCTACCAGTCCCACCCTCCTGGAACCAGGGATGATGACAATGACGATGATATCCTTGCTCTGTATCCACGTCTGTGGGGAAGTTAACATACTCCTTCATGAAGAAACTGAACTTTTCCATAACTCTTCCTATGGGAAGACACAGTTAAGAGGATCATTAACACAAGAGGAAAATTTACATTATATTAGAGCTGAAAGGAACTACAGAGATTACAGCCATAACCTGATCTTACACATGAGGAAAATGAGTCTCTAAAAAGGAGTGTCCTTGCTACAGGCAGTTTCTGACAGAGGAGTAGCAGAATGTCCCGAGTCCAGTGATATTTTCATCCCACCTGCTCGCTCTACTGATCCTAGAGACCAAACTAATCACCCAGTGTCTTAAACCAGCAAGAAGGAGGGCCTCTGACGAGGGAAGCTGAGGTGGCCGGCCCCTCAGGCTCTCCTGGTCCGCAGGGCCCGTGGTGGGGCCGGACCCTGCACTAGTGGGAGGGACGTCCATCACGTGTCCTCTTCAGTGTCCTTGGATGCAAGCTGTTTTCTAGGTGGAGGGCCCAGTGTCTGTGCACATTAGGGAATCTTCCCTTTTGTGAAATAAAAGCTCCTGAGTAGGAATCAATGTGTAGACATATCCTTCTGGGCTCAGGCCCTAATGTGATATTTTAACTTGTTAAGATAATCACAAAGATGAAAAAAAAAAAAAAAAAAAAAGCTAAGTGGCCAAAACCCGGGGGTCTAAAAGAGAGTTAACAGTGAGTAAAGGAAACTGGTTGTTACGACCCCTGAGTTGCTTATTTTGCATGAAAGAAGTGTCTTCTGCCTGATTATATTGCCTTCCAAAACATTGTGTAAGTCAAACAAAATAGTTAAAGAATGTCCATGAGGATTCTAGCCCAAATTCTGACAGCTTGGACTGTATTGTATTCCTTATTTCAGATTGAAGAAAAAATCTTTGTGGTAGCCTTATCCTCCCTACTGCCTCAGGCTATGGATATTTACAGCCACCAGGAAATTGAGGAGGATAAAGACCTTCTGATCACAGTTTATCTAAGAATCATCTATTGGCCATTAAGCCTCTTAGAAGTAGGATAAAAGCCTTCTATTCTACATGATAGGATAGTAGGTTTCAATTATTTTTTAGTGTGGGATTCAGAAACATTTCTTCCAATAAAAAATTATGTGGAACTCCACTACTTAAAAGAGCCCAAAGCTGGTTAGAATTGGAGACCTCCCCATATGATCTCTGTAACCTCTTGGGTGACTCCTAACTTCCCTCTACAGAACCTCTGGGCTCTAGAGACAGTAATTTGAAGGCTTCTGGTCTTGTTAGACTCTATGCTGACAGATGGGAATTAGAGACTCTGTCATGGAGGGACCAGTCCAAGCTGGCAGAGCAAGTGGCTCATCCTTAATCCCACTGTGAGGCAGCAAGTTTTCTGTCTCCCAGATGCTCTGGGTGGGTAAGTACAGTTTTTAGAGAGCTGAGCATGCTGGTGGAAAGAGGAGAAGATTGCAGTGAAGGGCAGTGCCCTAGCTTTTTTTCCTTCCCATGAGGTACTCACAAATTCTCAATACACAAGTGACATTCATTCCCATAGGTGATGTAGTCAGAACCACAGACAGGCAGGTATGTGATGGGGCAGGGGATGGCCACCACTGGGTACTTCTTGTAAATGCTGCAGTTCACCTGCAACATACACAAGAGAATGTCCTGCTTTTCTCCTTGTCCTTAAGCTAGGCTACCCTGGCCTCTATCTGACAGGAAGCCCAGTACCATCTGGAAGTTCCAGCTGCTATACTCTGAAACTGCTGTGGCTACTTCTGTTGATAACACTATGGCCACATGGACAAATAAATGCTAGTACTACCAGTATCACTTCTATTACTACTAGTACACACAGTTAACAGCTCCTGCGTATTTCCTTGCCAGGCATTAAACTTAAATCTTCCATGAATTTCTTTTGTTGTTTAATCTTC
Organism: Oryx dammah; assembly: GCF_014754425.2. Taxonomy (NCBI): domain Eukaryota; kingdom Metazoa; phylum Chordata; class Mammalia; order Artiodactyla; family Bovidae; genus Oryx; species Oryx dammah. Next base: position 50,323,681 of record NW_024070189.1, read on the forward strand.
AGAAAACTGAAGTGGGTAGGTTCTACTATTACCCCTATTTACAGATGAGGGAGATCTGGGCTTTAAAAAAGAGAGAATTTGTATAATATAAAAGCTAGTTAGTGGTAGGGCTGGGGTTTGAATCCAGAACCTGTGCTGTTAACCAAGGTAACTGTCTTTTGCCTCTCACATGTTGCCCTTTCCATGGAGACATCACCAGCTTCTCAGCTAGAAGTACCCTCTCTCTTTTTTTAAATTTTGGAACATTTTCTTTACACTTAGATTATTTATTTATATGTATATCACATTTCTACAGCTGCCTTCTGAAAAGCAGAGGCAACTTACCTACAGCTGCCTTGCCTTTCACCTGGCCACTCACCCCACCACAAGCATACTGAATTAACGTTTCATATGTATTTCTCAAGTGTTTTTTGAGTAAATACAGTAAATAGAAAATTAAACTAAGTACGAAATTAAACTGAAATTAAATTGTGTTTCAATATACTCACTGTTTTTAAAGGCAGGCTAGCAGCTTCTGAAAGAGAGATTCAGTTGGAAACATTAAAAATAAAGCAGAGTTGTGAGGTCTCATTAATTAACGTAAAGTCAGTCTGTCGAAAAAGACTCTGTGGTTCTTCTCGTGATTAGTTTCAGCACCTTACCCTATCGTTTCACAAAACCCAACTGTATTCTGACAAAGCCAGATGGCCACTGTGTTAGGTAATCCTTGGTTCAAGCAAGAGAATTATCCAAATTTCCTCCCTTTATATGCCACGGGATGTTTTCTAGAGCTCACTGTGTCTCTGATAGTATTTTAAATCAGATACCAATAAAAGTATTGCACTCACTATTTCTAAGAGCCTGAAGCACCATCTTCGAAAGTCTCTCCCTCCTAATTGATATGAAGAAAAGTAATAGAATATCTCTAAGGTATTATAGTCTTATTTAAGTAATTTTTCACTATATAAATGTTTAATTGTTGACTCCTGGGTTTTGGATAATTTTTTTTTCTATTTTCCTGGATTAATTTGGAGAGAGATTCAAGTTCTGGATTAATTTGGAGAGAGATTCAAGTTCTTCTGCATCTTTGCGATGAGGAGTAGTATCTCATAACACCAGCAGTTTCCAGGTCCTAATAAAATGGGCTTCCCCGGTGCCTCACATGGTAAAGAATCTGCCTGCAATGCAGGAGACTCAGGGTCAATCCCTGGGTTGTGAAGATCCCCTGAAGAAGGGAATGGCAACCCACTCCAGTATTCTTGCCTGGAGAATTACATGGTCAGAGGAATGTGGTGGGCTACAGTCCATAAGGTCACAAAGAGTCAGATATGACTAAGCGACTAACACACACAATAAGATGGTAGACTTATGAAAAAAGTAGTGTGTGTGTGTTTTTGTGTGTTTTTGGTTTTGGTCCCATGAATGGAAATAAAAATCCTTAAAAGGGATTGTTCTAGATCCAAACCCTTCAACTCCAATTGGGACATAAGATCTTCCCTTTCCAGGCCAGGGCTGTTTCTATTACAAACTGCTGCTGCTACTGCTAAGTCACTTCAGTCGTGTCCGACTCTGTGCGACCCCAGAGACGGCAGCCCACCAGGCTCCCCAGTCCCTGGGATTCTCCAGGCAAGAACACTGGAGTGGGTTGCCATTTCCTTCTCCTATTACAAACTAGTATCCTTAGTATCCTTTAAATCCACATGACCAGGAGGGGCTATGTCAGAGAACAAGCTTATGGCTATTAAGGGCACTATCTACCCTTAACTCACCTGAGCAGGAGCAGAGATGGGCTACTACACAGAGCAGAAGGAGACCCCCAGTGGTCTTCATGATGGAGACAGCTGTGATGCAGAGGTTACTAAGGATGGTCACAACTGCATCAGCCATACCCTAGGAAAGGATCATGTTTATAAGGCAATGTTTGACTTCTCCGCCTTTCCTGTGAGGTCATCCAAAGTCAGGGTTGGCTCTGAGAGGCTCTCAAAGCACAATGTCACACCCTGGGTGGTGTTACAGTCCTTGTCACTTAATTGCTACTTCCTGTCTGATCAACAAATTGATTATTCAAGGTGAGAAGTATTTTTCTGCCTGCTCTAGGGGTGGGGAATGTTGTTCCTTTGAATTCTAAAACTTAGAGTAGAAGAGATTAAGTATAGGCTACTTGACATAGTTACGGAATAAATGAAAATATCAAACTTTCTGTATTTTACCAAAAGAGAGACTATTACACTCAGATCAGTCAGATTACACTTTGTACTTGTGCTGTGTTGCTCAGTCATGTCCAGCTCTTTGCGACCCCATGGGCTGTAGCCCGCCAGGCCCCTCTGTCCATGGATTCTCCAGGCAAGAATACTGGAGTGGGTTGTCATGCTCTCCTACAGGGGATCCTCCCAACCCAGGGATCAAACCCAGGTCTCCTGCATTGCAGGCGGAATCTTTACCATCTGAGCCACCAGGGAAGCCCAAGAATACTGGAGTGGGTAGCCTGGCCCTTCTCCAGGGGATCTTCCTAACCCAGGAATCAACAGATTACACTTAGGTTTATATTTTGGCTCCTGGGAAAATGTTGTTTTATTTTCAAGGCAAAAAGTTCATGAAGCAAACAAGAATATAGTGAAAGGAATAGTGACCTTAGTTAGCCCTTTTGAGGCTTGGAGAAAGGCATTGACATTTTCTAGCTGTGGTCTTCAGGAAGTCCATTGTGCCATGAGGCTGTATCAGTTAGGAAGACCCGATTATGTTGTGGTAACATATAACCCCAAGATTTCTGTGACTTAAAGCAATACCTGTTTATTTTTATTCATACATATAAGCTATACATGTATGATGGTCAGCTGATGGTGCTCCATTGCTTCAGTGCATTCTAGGTAGACAGGATAGTCACCATTTTGAATGTTGTTAACTGTCAAGGTGAAGTGAAGACGTATTCCTAAGGATTTCCATTTACAGCAACTGAATATTCCAGCTCAGAATTGGCACCTATGTCACTTTGCCTCACTATCATTGGCTCTTGTGCAACCATAGAGATTACGGAATACAGTGTTACCTTGTCTCTTGAAAACCAGAATGGGGAAGAACTAGAAATAATTGGCAAATGATACAGAGCCCACCCCAGAGCATTAGTTTCATGTCATGTCAAGTGGGACCCATTGCTAGCCCTAATAGAGTTCACATAATTGAAGTCTTTTACATGAAAGTCTGTTCTAAAGTGCAGTGCATATAATTGTTGCTATGAGTGTTGTTATTATTATTGACAGGCCAAGAGTATCTGCTAGGGTTGCTGACATTAGATTGTAAACTGTATTGTCCAACTACAATTGTCCAAATGGCCATTGTTTTCATCTTTTGGGCCTGGGGACATAGGTATGAAAACCTGGGGGAAGGCAGTAGACTGTCCTACCAGTGCTTTGCTTTCAGGTTTATTGTAGTACATCCCAAAGCATAGCACCTACAAAAGATAATAATAAATGACATTGCATGCCTCTCCAAATATTGACTCATATTTGTTTCAGTTCAGTTCAGTTCAGTCGCTCAGTCGTGTCCAACTCTTTGCGACCCCATGAATCGCAGCACGCCAGGCCTCCTTGTCCATCACCAACTCCCGGAGTTCACACAGACTCATGTCCATTGAGTCAGTGATGCCATCCAGCCATCTCATCCTCTGTCGTCCCCTTCTCCTCCTGCCCCCAATCCCTCCCAGCATCAGAGTCTTTTCCAGTGAGTGAACTCTTTGCATGAGGTGGCCAAAGTACTGAAGCTTCAGCTTTAGCATCATTCCTTCCAAAGAAATCCCAGGGCTGATCTCCTTCAGAATGGACTGGTTGGATCTCTTTGCAGTCCAAGGGACTCTCAAGAGTTTTCTCCAACACCACAGTTCAAAAGCATCAATTCTTCAGTGCTCAGCCTTCTTCACAGTCCAACTCTCACATCCATACATGACCACAGGAAAAACCATAGCCTTGACTAGACGGACCTTAGTCGGCAAAGTAATGTCTCTGCTTTTGCATATGCTATCTTGGTTGGTCATAACTTTTCTTCCAAGGAGTAAGTGTCTTTTAATTTCATGGCTGCAATCACCATCTGCAGTGATTTTGGAGCCCCCCCCAAATAAAGTCTGACACTGTTTCCACTGTTTCCCCATCTATTTCCCATGAAGTGATGAGACCAGATGCCACGATCTTCATTTTCTGAATGTTGAGCTTTAAGCCAACTTTTTCACTCTCCTCTTTCACTTTCATCAAGAGGCTTTTTAGTTCCTCTTCAGTTTCTGCCATAAGGGTAGTGTCATCTGCATATCTGAGGTTATTGATATTTCTCCCAGCAATCTTGATTCCAGCTTGTGCTTCATCCAGCCCAGCATTTCTCATGATGTACTTTGCATATAAGTTAAATAAGCAGGCTGACAATATACCTTCTTGACGTACTCCTTTTCCTATTTGGAACCAGTCTGTTGTTCCATGTCCAGTTCTAACTGCTGCTTCCTGACCTGCATATAGATTTCTCAAGAGGAAGGTCAGGTGGTCTGGTATTCCCATCTCTTTCAGAATTTTCCACAGTTTATTGTGATCCACATAGTCAAAGGCTTTGGCATAGTCAATAAAGCAGAAATAGATGTTTTTCTGGAACTCTCTTGCTTTTTCCATGATCCAGTGGATGTTGGCAATTTGTTTGGGAAGCAATATAATCTTAGTAAAGAATATGTGCATTGGGACTTCCCTGGTGGTCTAGTGGCTAAGGCTCCATACTCCCAATACAGGGGACACAGGTTTGATCCCTGGTCAAGGGACTAAGATCCTACATACTGCACAGTGCAGCCTAAAAAAAAAAATTTTTTTTTTTTTAAATTTTAAAACAGAACGTATTCATTGAGTCCCATGGATCTTATTTGTTTCTAATAAATATTAGAAACGTGTTTCTAATAAATACTGGTTGTGTGACTTTAAGTGAGTAGATTAAGTTCTGATTATTTAGTTTCCTCATCTGTAGAAATTATATTTACCTCACAGAGTGGTTTTGAGTGTGAAATGCAATTATACATATATATATGCATACATATAGTCTGTGTATATATAAACATGTAAAATCTCTGGTGTGTGTGTATATATGTATCAGATACCAGTATCATAATTAGAGCTTGATATACAGTAACTAATGATAGGGAATGTGATATTAATCACAACTCATTGAGGGAGGAATTTTTATTACTCTAATTTTATCCGTAAGTGGAGGCTCAGAGGATTTAAGTGATCTTCCCAAGATCATAATACCAATTAATGTAGGAAACCATTGAGTTCAGTCATGGAAAAAAGGGGGAGTGAATATTCGAATAGAGTTAATTATAAGCTTTATTGTTTGCTATGAAAGTTTGAAGAGAATGATTACTAAGAAAAAGCCATTATATTTCAAGAAGATGTTTTGTTGCAGTTTAAAATGCAATATTAGCTAAAAGGATTGGGAACAGATTCAAAGAGTGATTGGGATGAAGTGGAAAGATAGGGTTATTTTTTTTTTTACATGTTTGATTGTCAAAGGAGGAGAATGGAAGAATTGAAGGCAGCAAGGTCTCAGATGGACTAAGCATGTTTTAAAGTCAAAGGGAAAAAAAAAAAGTCAAAGGGAAGACAAAGAAATTTAAGATCACCTGATGGAAAGGGGCTAATTAGAATAGTCTAGAAAAATAAGAAATAAGACTAAGAGCACAAGTGTAACACCATTCCCTGTGACAGGAAGGCAGAGAAAAGCAGATGAGTGGAGAGACAGATATTGTGAAAAGAGGGGAAGAAAGATGAAGGGGAACCTATTGTAAGCTTGACTCTGACTGTTACATTCTGGGATTTCCTTTTGCAGTGGAAGAATCAAGTTTGTCTGAAAGCTGGAGTAAAATAAAGAAGGCTTGGCATAGAACTTGATGGGAGCAAGTCAGAGAATCAACAAAGGATATAAAATTAGTGGCCACTAAGGAATGATGCTAAAGCTGAAACTCCAGTACTTTGGCCACCTCATGCAAAGAGTTGACTCATTGGAAAAGACTCTGATGCTGGGAGGGATTGGGGCAGGAGGAGAAGGGGACAACAGAGGATGAGATGGCTGGATGGCATCACTGACTCAATGGACATGAGTCTGAGTGAACTCCGGGAGTTGGTGATGGACAGGGAGGCCTGGCGTGCTGCGATTCATGGGGTCGCAAAGAGTCGGACACAACTGAGCGACTGAACTGAACTGAACTGAGACAAAATTAGTACTAGTTTTTAGCAGACCCAATCAGTACCATGCTTAATATTTCTCCCACAATATGACACTGAGTACACACTGGGAGTGTGTACATCAGAGACTTGAGGGTGGCCCTAAAGTCTATAGGAGGTTTGCAAGGGAGTCAAGTGTTTCACAAGGTTTTGATGAACTATGCAAGGTATGAGCAGTGTAGGTTTAGAGGTCAAGGTTCAGGCAAAGTTCGCACTTAGTAGGTGTGACGAATAGGAACAATTGTTTATGGAAGCTGTAGCTGATAAGCTAAGTGTCCTATTTAATTTCTCAGGGCTGGGGCCAAGATAATGATCTTCAAGCTGTATTCAAAGATAAAGTAGATGAAGAATGGGTGGAGGTAAATGTCTATAGATTCATAAGGTCAGGAAAAAGTCAGTTCAGGGGATCAGAGTAGGGTTGCTTTGACTTTTGTTAACTGTATACATGGAGAAGAAATTTTCAAGCTGCACAATGAGCCACAGATTATGGAGATTTCTTTGGAGGTAAAAGATGAAGGCTCTGAAGATTAAAAAAAAAAAAAAGCAGTCGGTGCATTTTAGGCTGAAGGCAGTTTGCTTATTCATCCCCATAGTCCTGGGAGGAGTGGAAAGTTGAAGTCTCCTCACAGAGGATCATGATGCCCATCCTTCCATTCTAGGGAAGGCAGGATAGAATTAGTGAAGAAAAATATAAAAATAAAATGAGAGAAAAGATTGAGACTATAAGAATTCCTTCCCTAGTAGATTTTAGATGTCATAGGGAGGGGAAAGGCAACCTATTAGTAATTTAGAGAACAGACTGGTTCCAAATAGGAAAAGGAGTATGTCAAGGCTGTATATTGTCACCCTGCAGAGTACATCATGAGTACATCATGAGAAACGCTGGGCTGGAAGAAGCACAAGCTGGAATCAAAATTGCCAGGAGAAATATCAATCACCTGAGATATGCAGATGACACCATCCTTATGGCAGAAAGTGAAGAGGAACTAAAAAGCCTCTTGATGAAAGTGAAGGAGAAGAGTGAAAAAGTTGGCCGAAAGCTCAACATTCAGAAAATGAAGATCATGGCATCTGGTCCCATCATTTCATGGTAAATAGATGGGGAAACAGTGGAAACAGTGTCAGATTTTATTTTGGGGAGGCTCCAAAATCACTGCAGATGGTGATTGCAGCCATGAAATTAAAAGATGCTTACTCCTTGGAAGGAGTGTTATGACCAACCTAGATAGCATATTAAAAAGCAGAGATATTACTTTGCCAACAAAGTTCCGTCTAGTCAAGGCTATGGTTTTTCCAGTGGTCATGTATGGATGTGAGAGTTGGACTGTGAAGAAAGCTGTGAAGAGTGCCAAAGAATTGATGCTTTTGAACTGTGGTGTTGGAGAAGACTCTTGAGAGTCCCTTGGACTGCAAGAAGATCCAACCAGTCTATCCTAAAGGAGATCAGTCCTGGGTGTTCATTGGAAGGACTGATGCTGAAGCTGAAACTCCAATACTTTGGCCACCTGATGTGAAGACTTGACTCATTGGAAAAGACCCTGATGCTGAGAGGGATTGGGGGCAGGAGGAGAAGGGGACGACAGAGGATGAGATGGCTGGATGGCATCAGTGATTCAATGCACATGAGTTTGGGTGAACTCCAGGAGTTGGTGATGGACAGGGAGGTCTGGCGTGCTGCAATTCATGGGGTCACAAAGAGTCGGACATGACTGAATAACTGAAATGAACTGAACTGAGAGGATTAAGTTGGAACTGGGCCTGAGTGAAGAGTTCCTAGGACAGTTGTTGTTGCTGTCACTAGGTCATATCTGACTCTTTGTGACTCATGGACTACAGTGTGCCAGGCTCCTAATCTTCCACTATCTCCTGGAGTTTGTTCAAATTCGTGTCAGTTGAGTCGTTGATGCTATCTAACCATCTCATCCTCTGTCGCCTCTTTCTTCTTTTGCCTTCAATCTTTCCCAACATCAGGGGCTTTTCCAATGAGTTGGCTCTTTGCATCACATGGCCAAAGTCCTAGAGCTTCAGCTTCAGCATCAGTCCTTCCAATAAATATTCAGGGTTGATTTCCTTTAGAATTGACTGGTTTGATCTCCTTGCAGTCCAAGGGACTCTCAAGAGTCTTCTCTAACACCACAGTTCAAAAGATCAATTCTTCGGCACTCCTCACAGCTTTCTTCACAGTCCAAATCTCACATCCATACATGACCACAGGAAAAACCATAGTCTTGACTACACGGAACTTTGTTGGCAAAGTAATATCTCTGCTTTTGAATATGCTATCTAGGTTGGTCATAACTTTCCTTCCAAGGAGTAAGTGTCTTTTAATTTCATGGCTGCAATCACCATCTGCAGTGATTTTGGAGCCCCCCCAAAATAAAATCTGACAGTGTTTCCACTGTTTCCCCATCTATTTCCCATGAAGTGATGGGACCAGATCAAAAACAGTTCAAAAACACTCAGCCTTCCTAATGGTCCAACTCTCACATCTGTACATGACTACTGGAAAAACCATAGCTTTGACTATATAGACCTTTGTCAGCACAACGATGTCTCAGCTTTTGAATATGCTGTCTAGGTTTGTCATAGCTTTTCTTCCAAGTAGAAAGCATCTTTTAATTTAATGGCTACAGTCACTGTCTGCAGTGATTTTGGAGCTCAAGAGAATAAAATATGTCTCTGTTTCCAGTTTTTCCCCATCTATTTGCCATGAAGAGATGGAACTGGATGTCAAGGTCTTAGTTTTTTGAATGTTGAGTTTTAAGCCAGTGTTTTCACTCTCCTCTTTCACCCTCGTCAAGAGGTTCTTTTGTTCCTCTTTACTTTCTGTCATTAGCATGGTATTATCTGCATATCTGAGGTTGTTGATGTTTCTCCTGACAATATTGATTCCAGCTTGTGATTCATACAGCCTGGCATTTTGCATGATGTACTCTGCCTAGAAGTTAATGAGCAGAGTGACAATGTATAGCCATGATGTACTCCTTTCCCAATTTTGAACCAGTTATTTGTTCCATGTCTAGTTCTAACTGTTGCTTCTTGTCCTGCATACAGGTTTCTCAGGCAACAGGTAAGCTGGTCTGGTACTCCCATCTCTTTAAGAATTTTCCATAGTTTGCTGTGATCCAGTCAAAGGCTTTAACATAGTCAATGAAGCAGAAGTAGATTTTTTTTATGGAATTCCTTTGCTTTTACTATGATCCAAGGGATGTTAGTAATTTGATCTCTTATTCCTCTGCCTTTTCAAAATCCAGCTTGTACATCTGGAAGTTTTTGGTTCATGTACTGTTGAAGCCTAGCTTGGAGGACTTGGAGCATAGCCTTACTAGCATGTGAAATGAGTGCAATTGCATGGTAGTTTGAACATTCTTTGGCATTGACTTTCTTTGGAATTGGAATGAAAACTGAACTTTTCCAGTCCTGTGGCCACTGCTGAGTTTTCCAAATTTGCTGGCATGTTGAGTGCAGCATTTTAATAGCATCATCTTTAAGGATTTGAAACAGCTCAGCTGAAATTCCATCACCTCCACTGGCTTTGTCTGTAGTAATGCTTATTAAGGCCCGCTTGATATCCCACTCCAGGATGTCTGGCTCTAGGTGAGTGATCACACCATCATGGTTATCTGGGTCATTAAGACCTTTTGTACACTTCTTTTGTGTGGTTTTTTTTTTTTTTTTTTTTCACCTCTTCTTAATCTCTTTTACTTCTGTTAGGTACTTGCCATTTCTTTTTTTTTCCCCATGCCCATCCTTCTATGAACTCTTCCCTTGGTATCTCTAGTATCTCTAATTTTCTTGAAGAGATTTCTAGTCTTTCCCATTGTATTGTTGTCCTCTACTTTGCATTGTTCGTTTAAGATGGTCTTCTTACCTCTTCTTGCTATTCACGGGAATTCTGCATTCAGTTGGTATATGTTTCTCTTTCTCCCTTGCCTTTTGCTTTTCTTCTTTCCTCAGCTATTTGTAAAGCCTCCTCAGACAACCATTTTGCCTTCTTGCATTTCTCTTTCTTTGGGATGGTTTTGTTCAGTTAGCCTGAGGGGAAAAGGGAAGCTAGTATTTCAGCTGGGCAGTAATTAGGTGTGGAAGATTGGGTGTAGGAACGGAATCTTAAAATGAGAAAATCCACCAAACACTAAGCACTTACTTGTGCTGGAACTGTGTTATACCTGCTGACTGCATGAAATAGTTTAAGACCATCTCATGAGATGGGTGTTGCTATTTGCCCTGTTACTTAGTTAAGGCAACAGGGACTTAGAGAAATGGCTAGTTTATGGTTAAGGTTAAGAGTCCATGTTTTTAATCATGGGTGTATTGCCTTTAAATCTAAGAGGGAGCCTTGAAGACATATTGGAAATTGGAGTAACAAGGGTAAAACTGGCCAAATCAGACTAGTCAGGAAGGATAGCTGATGTCTCAAGTGAGCAGGCAGAGGGGGCTGAGCACCAGGTCAGGGTGCATGGCATTTTCATGTGTGAGGATCCTCTGGAAAGGAAGAGGATCCCAGTGGGAGAGGGGTTGATTGAGAACCAGGGGACAAAGGCTCCTTCTCTGTCCCCCACCTTCATCTGTCTAACATGCAATACTGTGACCGTCCTTTCACCATTTGGTACTTTCTGCTTCTGCCACAACTGGAGAGATTAGACTGGTGCTTCAGGTTTTCAGGTTAAAACCCCTCCAAGGAACCCTGATATGTTCAAGTGATAAATAAGGCAGCAGATTGGGAGTGGCTGGGAAGAAGTCAGAAGTCTACTACTTGATTCTGTTTTTCTCTCCTAATTACTTCACCAGCTCGCCCTCAACGCCCAGTGCCTTTCTTACTGGCATCTGTCACTTTCAAGGCCTTCTTGTGGAGTTTGCAGTCAGTGGCCTAGATCTGGCTGAACTAACTGTAACCTTTTGTCTGTCCTCTTTTCCCTTCCCTATGTGACCCCTGAATGTTTCAGCTTTTGTTGTTGTTGTTGTGGCAGGTGGGATCCTCGTTTCCTGGCCAGGGATTGAACCTGCACCCCCTACACGGAAGCATGGATTCCTAACCACTGGACTGACTGGGTATTCTGCTCCAACTCTTTTTCCTTTCCCTTCCTTTCCCTTCCCTTTTTCCATTGTGATCATGCCTCCATGCACTGGGCACAGTGACCCAGAGATCTGAATATTTGCATTTTGATCTTGTGTCTGATGGGACCTTATACCCTACTTCTCACGGGAAAAGGAAGTTAGCACATCTAGGAATTCTATACTTTGGTTCCATTCAGTTTAATTGCGTCACCGAGGCTTAATAGTTTCAATCATGGGACGAGATGATGTGAATTAACAGTAAGGACTATTTTGTCCTGTTGGTTCATGTTGCTTCTAAGTAAGCTGACACTATCTGGATCTAGATTATATACACACACATGCACCTCCCGGCTCCTATTAGTAAAATCATGGCTACTGTGCTCAGTGCTGAAGGGAATATCTGTAACCCCAGAATTAGCCAACATTAGAGACTGTGTCAGTCTGCTAGAGCTGCCATAACAAAATACCAAAGACCGAATGCTTTAAGCAACAGGAATTCATTTTCTCACAGTTCCAGCGGCTAGAACTTCAAGATCAATGAGCCAGCATTGAACCAGCCAGGCTGGTGTCTCCTGAGGCCTCTCTCTTTGGCTTGTAGACAGCCACCTTTGCACTGTGTCTTCATAGGGACTTCACTCCGGGTGTATGAGCCCTGGTGACTCTTACTCTGCTAATAAAGGCACAAGTCCTATTAACTAGGGGCACACCTTTATGATATCAGTCATACCTTAGTTACTTCTTTGAAAGCACTTTTCCAAATACAGTTACATTAAGGGTTGGGACTTTATCACATGAATTTTTGGAAAGGACACCAATCAATCCATAAAGTTTACTCCTCTGTACGCCCAGCCCCACCAGTTCATGTCCTTCTTCGGTAAAAAGAACCATAGACCTTTGATCTTTAAGACACTGGTATCCCATGAAATGTTAACTAGTATTTCTTGAAAAAGGAGCTCTCTGGTCATTTAGATTTGAGAAACCTGAGATACTATTTCATTTGGAGAGATGGAGAGAGTCATAATACACTTTATTTTATTAAAGGCTCTATTAAATTTTCTACAATACAGATTTTTTTTTTACTTTAACTTAATTTCCCCCAAAATTAATTTGCCACAGTCTACTTATTGTGTTATAGAATACTTAATAACATCTAGTGAGATGTTGGTGTTTTCCTGGACATTAAGAAATAAGGATTTACTCCAGTTTCACATAAAGTCATAATGATCAATATATGGACTAGTTACCAAGGAAGGTCACTGAATTTTTGGTCTGTTTGGACTGCTCAGAAGTTCTTTACCATATTCAATGAACCGTACCTCTGTACAGTTTTCATATATTCTGTACAGCTTTCATATATTCTGGTTCTTTACAGTGGAGCTCAAGGGAATGTGTCTGCTCTCTCATTCCAAATGTGCAAAGGCAGCTAGCTCTAAAGTGCCTAGTAAAGGCCTTTTTTCTCCAGATGATACAGATCAGCTTCTTTAATACTTTTTGCAGTATATAATCCTGTAAGTCCTCCCTACCCTGATATATCAACATCACTTTACTATTAAAACACAGGTAATAATCAACCTCACCATTTCCTTTCTCTGTCCCAGGCAGTGTTATTGTCACAGAGATAAATAAGACAGATGAGGGCTTTACTTCTTGGACTTCACGTTCTTGTAGAAAAAGAATTGATCAAAAATAACATAATATTGAGATGATTTCAGGTTCTGACAAATATTTTAAAATATATATATCATGGTATTGGGATAGAGAATAACATGGATGTGGGGGCCAGATTTGAATGGTTGATCAGAAAAGTTTTATCAGAGGAGCTATTTGAACAGACACCTGAATGATCGGAAGGGGCCACTCTAGGAGGGCTGGGGGATCAGACAGTACAGAAGGAACAGGAGGTGCATTGGCCACAGGAACATAAGCCTCGGGAGTGGTTCACTTTTCTCCAGTTTCATACGCAATGGCTAATTTTTCCGGAAAACTTTCAACTTGTAAACTGACAAGCTATAGCCTGTGTCTTCTGTGATTAGGCTAAATGTTTTATACTGAATTCTATCTGACACTGCACTGAAGAATTCTATAATCTATTTTTTTAATTGCCATTTTCCTTCTTTCTCTCTTCTTATTTTCTATGGCAAATTTTCTTTATGATTTTAATTGGCATCTGGGTCTAGGAGTTTATGGTTGCAAATATTCATTTAGCCTCTGTTTATTTAACTCATAAGATATGTCTCACTTATTATTATATGAACATGTTTCATTCATTTTTATCACAACATTCATTACAACTTAGCCCTGTCTGTTCCTTTATTTGTGTATTATTCATCTTTCACCACTAGAATGCAGGTTCCACAAGAAGCAGATCTTGCCTATCTTGTTTACTTGCCTATTATCAGCCCCTAGCACAGTGCACTGCACAGAGTAAAAATTAGTTACTAAATAATTACTAAATAAATGAATAGTCCTAAGATTCAACATTATTAGTCAAAAGGTAGAGTAACACTGGAAAAGGGAATGTCTATCCACTCCAGTATTCTTGCCTGGAGAATCCCATGGACAGAGGAGCTGAGTGGGCTACAGTCCATGGGATCGCAAAGAGCTGGACAGAATTGAGTAACTAATACTATACTACACTAGAGTAACACACAATTCACTCAGTATTTGGCAGGAATAGTCTTTTGCATAAATTAATTTAAAAATAAATAAACCCAGAAATTCCCTGATGGTCCAGTGGTTAGCACTCCACGCTCTTACTGCCAAGGGCCCAGAATCAATCCCTAGTTAGAGAACTAAGATTCTACAAGCTATGAGATATGGCCAAATAAATAAAATAAATAAAGCCTGGCTCACTGGAACTTATAAGAGTTCAATAATTTTAGATTAAATTTAACTTTAATAAGAATAGGAAACTGTGAAACATTTAACACATTCTCTACTTTTTTTTCAGATATGACTCAAAATCATCTTTAAGTTGAAATCACTGTGTTATCTGAGTGACTAGGGCTCCTTTAACTACCTAATAGAGGTGAAAAAGAACCACTGCCTGCTTCTTCTTAGCTGCTACCCCATATGTCCATGTAAGTGTTCATACATAATTAAAAATTTACCCACTAACCTAAAGGCAGTGTTAATTAAGGTAATGCCTACAAAGAAACAGTGGAAACAGAATGTGAGAAATAAAGTAACTGGAGCCACACTCATTGCCCCAGAAAAAGAAATTAAGTATGTAATGAGTAGAACATTAAGTATGTAATAAATATTCATTGGAGGGACTGATGCTGAAGCTCCAATACTTTGGCCACCTGATGCAAAAAGCTGACTCATTGGAAAAGACCCTAATGCTGGGAAAGATTGAAGGCAGGAGAAGGGGACAACAGAGGATGAGATGGTTGGATGGCATCACCGACCTGATGGCTGTGAATTTAAGCAAATTCCGGAAGATGGTGAAGGACAGGGAAGCCTGTCATACTGCAGTCCATGGGGTGGCAAAGAGTCGTACAGGACTGAACAATGACGACAAATGAGCAGAAGACAGGCTATTTATCTTCTGATGCTAATTGGGAGAGAGTAAGCGCCTTCTGTTTTGTCATGAAAGTCTGATGGCTGAAAGCACCGTGAATGTAGGTTTGGACTCAAGGTAAGCAATGCTCCTAACAATCAAGCCAGTACAACAGTGTTCATGATTCATCACGAGATGAATTTTCCATCAGCGGGAAATTCTGGCTGATGCTAGCTCATTAGGGATATTATAGAGGAAGTCAGAGATTGTTTCAGTGGTTTTTGAGTCCTCAACCCAACTCTGAAAGCCTATGACCGTACTAAAATTAGGCTCTCTGTCAATACATCTTGGGTTTAATTGACTTTACCCGTTTGATACGATGACAGACTCTCCTTGATCATGCTGTAGTCACGCTCACCTGAGCCCTCTTCTCAACTTGGCTTCAACTTTGACCTATAAAAACTGTAGATTCTCAACACAAATAGTTTTACCCCCACCCCTAACACACACACAAACACCTCTGAGAGACTTGAACATGGTTTCAAATAGCTCGAAATCATTCTTAGGATGACCCAGCCCCATTTAAAATGCCTGCTTGAGAAAGCCCAATGTGGCAAGAAGAATCTAGCATTTGATATAGTCACAATGTGATAAGCAGACAGACCCTTAAACCCCTCTTAGAGCACTTACAGCATGTTTTTTAAAAGGTTAGAGTGGTTAATGCAATTTTACATCTTTTATCTACCATTTAAGTTATAAGTCTACCACCCAAACAGTTTCCTCTAGGACCTGAGAGCTGGCCCTTTGAAATGCAACCTTTCTGGGAGATAACTCTCCTTTTTACTCCCAGTTCCTTTGGGAGTGCTGTGCTGTGCTTAGTTGCTCATTCATGTCTGAGTCTGTGACCCCATGGACTGTAGCCTGGCAGGCTCCTCTATCCATGGGGATTCTCCAGGCAAGAATACTGGAGTAGGTTGCTGTGTCCTCCTCCGGGCAATCTTCCCAACCCAGGGATCGAACCCAGGTCTCCCACATTGCAGGCAGGTTCTTTACCATCTGAGACATCAGGGAAGCCCAAGAATACTGGAGTGGGTAGCCTATTCCTTCTCCAGGAGATCTTCCCAACCCAGGAACTGAATTGGGGTCTCCTGCATTGCAGCTGGATTCGTTACCAGCTGAGCTACCAGGGAAGCCCCTTCTTTGGGAGTAAAATGGCCTTAACTTTGGTTTCTTGCTCTGTCATCATCGCCTCCTGACACCCAGATATAAGAAGTTTGTTTCTCCTCTGGAGAAGCACCAATTAGCAAACCTACATGGCCTGGTCACGTTAATTAACCTCTGAAAGTGAATTTGTTAGTTGCTCAGTCGTGTCCCACTGTTAGTGATCCCATAGATAAAGGAGCCTGGCAGCCTATAGTCCATGGGATTTTCCAGGTAAGCATACTGGAGTGGGTTGCCATTTCCTTCTTCAGGGGATCTTCTCGACCCAGGGATTGAACCTGCGTCTCCTGCATTGCAAGCGGAGTCTTTAGCACTGTGCCACCTGGGAAGCCCAAAAATAACCCCTATTCTCTGCCTTTGTATAAATTTCTACTTCCCTGACTGCTTAACTTCCACCTTACTCATCCCCCTACTCCCTCATTCTCTTTTTAAAATGCCCAGTCATCTCTGAACAAATCAAAGTTGAGTTCAGATCAGTCTGGGCTCTTTTCCCTATTGCAGTAGTATTGCTGAACAAAACCTACCCTTACCTCTCTAACTAGTGCCTGGCTTTCTTATCTTGGACAAGGATTAATTCATAACCTCTAAGTGGAGAAAATCTATGGGGTCGCACAGAGTTGGACACGACTGAAGTGACTTAGCAGCAGCAG
Organism: Oryx dammah; assembly: GCF_014754425.2. NCBI lineage: Eukaryota > Metazoa > Chordata > Mammalia > Artiodactyla > Bovidae > Oryx > Oryx dammah. The sequence goes on from NW_024070189.1 coordinate 50,340,333, forward strand.
CAGCAGCAGCAGCAGCAGCAAGTGGGGAAAAAACAATTTTGACACAGAACTGTTAGACGTGCTTGTCAAAGTTTAAACAATGGATCAAAATCTGGTCTCAAATGCTTGATGAAAAGCAGAATGTATTTAGACTTAGTCTTGTTAGAAAGAAGATTAGGAAGTCCAATAGAAATTTCTCTGGGTGCAGTGATGCACTCTCTGATGGTATATTCAATTTTCTGTCTGTACTCCTATGGCATTCGCCCTCACCTTCACAAAAACTCCCCATTATATCTGCCTCAAAATAGAGATTTTTCCTTTCAGTCCTTTTTATAAGCAATTTTTTATTTATTGTTGTTTTTTTGATAAGTCATGTCCAACTCTTGGCGACCCCATGAACTGTAGCCCACCAAGCTCCTCTTTACATGGGATTTCCCAGGCAAGAATAATGCAGTGGGTTGCCATTTCCTCCTCCTGGAGATCTTCCTGACCCAGGGCTTGAAGCTGCTTCTCTTGTGTCTCCTGCATTTGCAGGTAGATTCTTTACCACTGTGCCACTTGGGAAGCCATTGTATTAGTAGGATACATCAATGGTGGTGAGATTTCTGGGTCAGAGTATGTGTGTGTGTGTGTGTGTGTGTATATATATATATATATATATATATATATATATATATCTCCCCAGAAATTTTATGTCAAGACTAAAATTTCTTAATTAAAATTGAGGGACAAGCATTAGAGATTCCATAGATTCCCTGAAATTTTATACATCATTTGGAATCTATATGAGCACATATATAACTTTGTCTTTATGTTAGAATCTCAAAGGGACATCTCTTTAATTCTCGAGTATGTCCTAGACTCTAAGATGCCAGAAAGTTGAGTTTTTAAAGTTTTCTTCAGCACGGGTCTCTGCACATAGTAAGTATTAGTAAATGATAAGAACAGTTTTTCAAAATATAGTCCTTTGAACTAATTTTTTTCAGCCAACATAGCAGTGAACCTGGAATATTTTTATAAACTTATCTCCCTCTTGTAAGGTCTTATTTTTTTTATTGCCCTGAATTTCCTTGTCAGTTGTTCTTTCGTCTCACCAGCTTGGGGTGAGAATGGAAATGGGAATGGTAAGGAGGGAGAAATGTGCAGAATGGTTTAAGTTCTACAGAACAATAACATCTGTGGGGAAAGGGTAACTGTGGCTCTGGGATATGAAGGACAGAGCTATTTAACCCTGCTCTCCAGGAAAAGTGAACCCCTCACTCAGGCAGTTGCATGTGTTTTCCTTCCAAGTGGTGTGATTGCCAGTGAAATTTGGCATGAATGCCACCCCCAAATATGCCACTTTGGCATAGTGATTATTTTGAGCTAAAGGCACTTATAAAACAGCAGGTGCAAGAAAGGTATACTGAATAGTACATGGAAACATGAATTAACACTCTCATGTGAAAGATGTCCTCTCTACACCAGGAGAAAAGACACATCACCAAAAACAAGAGTCCATGCCAAGAGAATTGTATGCAAACAGACCTTATTAAAATAACTCTTATCTTCCTTTGCCCCTCATATATTTCAGTTACTTTTCCACAATTGCCTCCCTTTGTTTAGCCAAGTATAAAAACATTTAGGTCTTCTTTGATTCTTTACTTCCTCCCATTTTATAAGTAAACCTTATACCAAATATATTAGTGTGCTTTTTTCTTGTTAATATGTCTTTTGTAACAGAGTCCTAGTCAAGATGTAAGGCAGGTAGAAGAAATGTTTTCCTCCCCCTGCATCATGTTGAATGGCTGATGACATCACAAGCTTCCCTGCTCCTCTTTGTTAGATTCAATCTCTGCACATGCTTGGCAGAGGATTTAGCCTGCAGCTTCTTAGAATTCTTTCTCACACATCGAGAAGTTTTCTCAAGTTTTGAATGGAGATAATGTGGGTGGGCACAGCTATCATCCAGAGTCATCATTTGGACAGATCATGAGCATAAGTATGAACAGGCATGCCAGCATTGCAAGAAAGAAGCAAATGGGGAGAAATCATGGCTAGTGCCTTCTATTTTCCCAGTCTGTGAAAGAAAACCCTCAGGCTACCTCCGATGGTATGCCCTCAGAATAATGGTAAAGGGAAAAACTCCAGGTCCTTAGGTAAGGAGATTGGAATGTGAAGACATTAGAGTGGGTTGACTTATAGAGTGAAGGGCACAGAAGTTAGGAAAGAGTGCCTGAGGCAGGTGTGTGAGAGAGGAGGGTGTAGGAACTAAGGCTTTGAGAAGATGACAAAACTGGAGAAAAGGAATTTTCAGAGGAGTGGCTAGGCAGCAAAGATAGAGGGTTAGGAGTTGAAATCTAGGAAGAGAAGAAAAGAAGCAGGAAATTACACAGGAATTTTCTATGATTCTTTCTTTTCCCAGTTGGGAAAATTAACTACAATGAGAGAAGAATAATGTCAAGTTTTATAATGGAGACTATAAAGGAAGAAGATGAAAAGAGTTAGCATTGTAAAGAGACCCAATCTGGAAGAGCACTGAGGATGAGAGGAGGTTTAATAGGGGCTAGAAGTGATCAGTAGCCAAAATTTGAGAAGCTATTAATTTAGAAGGAAAGAGCTAGAAGAAAAAAATTAGAAAGTATCAAGTTATGAAGAGGGAAAGTAGAAGGGATACCACTTATTGTTTCTAAGTGACAGTAACTTGAACAGTGAAAGAATTTAAAAGTTTTTTTTTTTAGTGTGAAGTGAAGTGAAGTGAAGTGAAGTCGCTCAGTCATGTCCAACTCTTTGCGACCCGTGGACTGTAGCCCACCAAGCTCCTCCATCCATGGGATTTTCCAGGCAAGAATACTGGAGTGGTTTGCCATTTCCTTCTCCAGGGGATCTTCCCGACCCAGGGATCGAACCCAGGTCTCCCACATTGCAGGCAGATGCTTTAACCTCTGCACCACCAGAATTAGAACAAATAATCGTAAAATTTTTATGGAACCATAAAAGACTCAGAATTACCAAAGAAATCCTGAGGAAAAAGAAAAAAGTAATCAAAACAGCATGGTATTGGCACAAAAACAGAAAATACATCAATAGAACTAAATAGAGGGTACAGAAATAAAACCACACACTTAGAGTTAATTAATCTTCAACAAAGGAGGCAAGAATATACAATAGAGAAAAGATTATCTCTTTGGCAAATGGTGTTGGGCAAGCTGGATAGCCACATGGAAATCAGTGAAGTTAGAACATTCCTTCAAACCATACACAAAAATCAACTCAAAATGACTTAAAGACTTAAATATAAGATCAGTTCAGTTCAGTTCATTTCAGTCGCTCAGTCGTGTCCAACTCTTTGCGACCCCATGAATCACAGCACACCAGGCCTCCCTGTCCATCACCAACTCCAGGAGTTCACCCAGACTCACGTCCATCGAGTCAGTGATGCCATCCAGCCATCTCATCCTCTGTCGTCCCCTTCTCTTCCTGCCCCCAATCCCTCCCAGCATCAGAATATTTTCCAATGAGTCAACTCTTCGCATGAGGTGGCCAAAGTACTGGAACTTCAGCTTTAACATCATTCCTTCCAAAGAAATCCCAGGGTTGATCTCCTTCAGAATGGTTTGGTTGGATCTCCTTGTACTCCAAGGGACTCTCAAGAGTCCTCTCCAACACCACAGTTCAAAAGCATCAATTCTTCGGCACTCAGCCTTCTTCACAGTCCAACTCTCACAGGACACCATAAAATTCCTAGAAGAGAACATAGGCAGAACATTCTCTGACACAAATTGTAGCAATATTTTCTTGGGCAGTCTCCCAAGGGAATAGAAATGAAAGCAAATATAAACAAATGGGATCTAATCAAACTTAAAAGGAAATCATCAAGAAAACAAAAAGACAACATAAGAACTGGGAGAAAATATTTGCAAATTATGAAACCAACAATAGGTTAATTTCCAATATATGAAAACATCTCATCAGTTAATATTTAAAAAAAAAACACAACCCAATCAGAATGGACAGAACTAAATAGACATTTCTCCAAAGAAGACATACAGATGGCCAACAGGTGCACGAAAAGATGCTCCACATTGTCAATTATTCGATAAAGGCAAGAAAAAACTACAATGAAGTTATCACCTCATACCAGTCAGAGTGCCCATCATTAAAAAATCTACAAAAAATAAATACTGGAGAGAGCATGGAGAAAAGGAGCCCTTCTACACCATTGGTGGGACTGTAAATTGATGCGGCCACTGTGGAGAACACTTAAGGAGGTTCCTTTAAAAACTAAAAATAGAGTTACCATATGATCCTGTAATCCTGCTCTTGGGCATATATCTGGAGGAAACCATAATTTGAAAGATACATGTACCCCAATGTTCACTGCAGCATTATATACAATAGCCAAGACAGGGAAGTAACCCAAATGTCCATTGACAAATGAATGGATAAAGAAGATATATATGTATCTTCCCCGGTGGCTCAAATGGTAAAATATCTGCCCACAATTTGGGAAACCCAGGTTTGATCCCTGGGTCGGGATGATCCCCTAGAGAAGGAAATGGCAACCCACTCCAGTATTCTTGCCTGGAAAATCCCATGAACAGAGGAGCCTGGAGGGCTACAGTCTATGGGGTCGCAGAGAATTGGACACGACTGAGCAACTAACACTTCCACTTTTCATGTATATGTATGTATATATACATATGTATATATATATATATATATATATATACATGAAATGGAATATTACTCATAAAAACAAATGAAATTATGCCATTTGCAGCAACATGGATAGGCCTAGAGATTTTCATGTAAGTGAAGTAAGTCAAAGAAAAACAAATATCATATGATATCACTTACATGTGGAATCTATGAATCTATGATACAAATATACTTATTTACATAATAGAAGCATACATAAAAAAGGACCTGTGGTTATCAAAGGGCAAATGGTTGAGTGGAGGAATAGATTAGTAGCTTGGAATTAGCAAATACAAGCTACTATATATATAAAAAATAGACAAACAGCAAGATTTGACTGTATAGCACAGGGAGATATATTCAATATCTTATAATGACCTGTAGTAAATAAGATGGAGAAGGCAATGGCACCCCACTCCAGTACTCTTGCCTGGAAAATCCATGGACGGAGGAGCCTGGTAGGCTGCAGTCCATGGGGTCGCTAAGAGTTGGACATGACTGAGCGACTTCACTTTCACTTTTCACTTTCGTGCATTGGAGAAGGAAATGGCAACCTGCCTGGGTCCAGCCCCGGTGGATCCAGGGTGATTCGAAGGTGGGGACAGAGTCGGCATCCTTGGAAAAATACATTTTTAATTACAGATATAGAGGGAGATTAGAAACAGATAGTGTAGTAGGAGAATTAATGGAGAAAAGAGGCTATGGAATACTAATCACCACCTACGCAGGCCACAGGCGTCTTTCCATTCTCCCGAAGGAGAGGAGGCACTGAGGCCTCCCGGGTCCGATCTCAGAAGCCCAGGCAGAATTAGCAGGCTTGGTGAGTCCCCACATTTCAGATGGGAATTCAGCCAGGAAAGCGGGGAGCAAGAAAGAAACGACACGGGGGAATCAGTCTTTCCAGAAACTGATCCGATTTCTTTATTTTTCAGGTTTGTTTATATACCTTTTTGTTATACATAGGGATGAATACAGAGTCATGCGGGGGTCAGCAGACCTGACCCTTGTCACAGTCAGGTGCTTCATATAAAATTATACAAAGGTCTTATGAGTTTCATCATCTTCTGGCCATGAGGTCTGCTGACATTTTATGGCCCTTTTGATACCGGTCAGTTAACCAGAAAACTTATTTTTCCAGGGGTAATTTTTTTCTTAAATCAGGCACCACCCTCCAAATAAAGTTGCATTCCTATAGGGTGAGGGTGTAGTGAGTTACAATCAAGAAAGGAATTTACTTAACCTAAGGTTTAACATGATTAATCTTAAAAGTTAATACTTATTTCTCCTATATGCTAGTTATATTTATTATAAGGGCAGGAATATGGAGATTTAGCAGCAAATATTGGCTCAACAAATGTAAACCGTTCACCAATGTTCCCCTTAAGATCTATTTTGTCCTAAGATAGTGATAAAGTTACATTTTTACATAGCATAGTGATTTATAGTGATTTATAACAAAGTACAGTGATCTATAACAAAAGAGAAGATTCATTAACTCAAAAGTCTAGTATTGCTAACATCAAAAACTACTATATTTCCTTTTCTATATTCCAAATACATTGATTAATATATTCCCAGGTGCCTAAGGATATGGAGGCCTGATGGCAATCATTGACTCATCAATGAAAAAAGCCCTATGCTAATACTCCAAACTCTCTGTGCTGTTTATGGCTGAGAGGCTGTCACACAAGCTAGTCTGTCAGCAGAGGTTTGACCTGAGACATCCTTGTCACACCCAGGGCAGGGAATTAGCAGTAATTATTGGCAGGACAAATGAAAAAACCCTTCACCAATATAATTCCTAATCAACCTACTAATACTATACTAATGATCTTCTAACTTCTCAAAAGAGTCTGTATTTAGAAAGTTTTAAAACATCCCATGCCTCTCACAGTTGGGAGGCTGTAAACAATTATATGTGGCCGGAGGAGCCTGATCAGGCAGGCCAGAGAACCTTCAGAGTTCGTAAGTTGAAACATTCTTATCACGCCCAGGAATTTTTATTAACTTGGAGCTGCAAGTTTACTCCTTCTCTGAGAGAAATGGTTATGGGGGAGCGCTCCCCGTAAAGTACTCTGGTTTTGGGGGTAGATGCTCGGGAACAGGGGGTTTCCTGAGGCTTGATCACGCCTTTGCGTATGCCAAGCTTCCTTCCTCATGACTTTGCCATGGGCGGAGTTCCTCACGCTGGCCCCCAACAGCAACCCACTCCAGTATTCTTGCCTGGAGAATCCCAGGGACAGCGGAGCATGGTGGGCTGCCGTTTATGGGGTCACACAGAGTCGGACACGACTGGAGCGACTTAGCAGCAGTGAATAAGAATATGAAAGAGTAATTCTAAAATTTGAAAAATTCTAACCTACACAAAATTCTGAAACATTACATTGTCAACAAATGTGGTCTTAAACTAAGGTTTTGCCTAGTTGTAGTTTTTGATACTAAACCTCTAATGATAAGAAAGCATGCTTAATGATTCTCTAGATTAAAGAGGTGGCACTAGAATATAAATCGCTCTATCTTTTATGGAGAAAGTTTCACTATGAAAAATACTCTTAGTAGTTGAACTAAATGTTCTTAATGATGTAGTAAGAATTGTGAATTATATATGGCTAATGCATTACCACTTGGATATTACTGTCTTTTTTATATGATAATATGGATGTTGATCTTAACCATGGTTGTTCTCTGTGCTTATCAGAAGGAAATGATCTGTTGAATATTTTACCACAGAATATACTCCCACTGTTTCTGCAAGACCTGAAACCAGTTTGATCTCAAATTTTAAAGATATGAATAAGCCAGACTTATTTGTCTGATATGTTGAGTATGTTTAATTATTTTAATATATCCATTCAAAGAAGGAGTGTAAGTTTTTTTTTTTTTTTTTTTTATTGGAAAAGGTAAAAAAAAAAAGTTAGATGTTTGGATGAACAGAGTATCTACAAATTATTATGACATATATGATGATTTAACAATTATCAATAGCTAGTGATAAATTTGGTGTTGAATGTCTGTGAAAAGTTAACACCAAAATCTTACATATTTGTATCTAATTTAAATTTTATTTTCTGTCAAAAGAATATTCATGCATAGGAAATTTTTTAATTAATTAATTTATTTTAATTAGAGGCTAATTACTTTACAATATTGTAGTGGGTTTTGCCATACATTGACATGAATCAGTCATAGGTGTATATGTGTCCCCCATCCTGAACCTCCATCACCCTCCCTCCCTATCTCATCCCTCAGGGTTATCCCAGTGCATCGGCTTTGAGTGCCCTGTTTCATGCATCAAACTTGGACTGGTGATCTATTTCACATATGGTAATATACATATTTCAATGCTATTCTCTCAAATCATCCTACCCTTGTCCTCGCCTACAGAGTCCAAAAGTCAGTTCTTTATATCTATGACTCTTTTGCTGTCTTGCATAAAGGGTCATCATTACCATCTTTCTAAATTCCATATATATGCACTAGTATACTGTATTGGTGTTTTTCTTTCTGACTTACTTCACTCTGTATAATAGGCTCAGTTTCAACCATCTCATTGGAACTGATTCAAATGGGTTATTTTTAATAGCTGAGTAATATTCTGTTGTGTATATTTACCACAGCATTCTTATCCATTCATCTGCCGATGGACATCTAGGTTGCTTCCATGTCTTAGCTATGGTAAACTGTGCTGTGATGAACATTGACGTACATGTGTCTCTTTAAATTCTGATTTCCTTGGTGTATATGCCCAGCACCAGTAATTGCCCAATTACTTCTTTTACCTTACATTTTTATTAACTCCTCTAATGATATACAGACAAATGAATTAGAAAATACAGGTCAAAAACAATCCTTATGGACATCATTGGTATCTGAATATACCCGACCAAATATAAATATCAAAATTAATGGTAAAAGATTTTCTAGTCTCCTCAATACTGGATTTGATATCACTATTATTTCCAAACCCTTATGGCCCAAATCTTGGCCTATACAAAAAATTTCTTGCCAAATTACAGGAGTTTCTCAAACCAAAATACAAGAAGCCTATCAAAGTATTCAGATTTATCCTTGTGAGGGACCAAAAGGCTAGCCTGTAACATTACAACCTTATGTGATAGATGCACCCCTTAATCTCATAGGAAGGGATTTACTTATGCAATGGCAAACTCAGATATACATTCCGCAGTTTTCTTATGGGCCACTGCTCATTTAACAAACAATGCAATTATTAAAATAACTTGGAAAAATGATGAGCCTATTTGGACAGAGCAGTGGCCTCTTACAAAAGAAAAATTACAAACTGCTAAAGAATTTATAGATACACAATTGAAATTAAAACATATTGAGAAATCTTATTCCCCTTGGAACTCTTCCATTTTTGTTATGAAAAAGAAATCTGGCAAATAGCATCTCTTCAGTTCAGTTCAGTCACTCAGTCGTGTCCGACTCTTCGTGACCCCATGAATTGCAGCACGCCAGGCCTCCCTGTCCATCACCAACTCCCGGAGTTCACCCAAACTCATGTCCATTGAGTCGGTGATGCTGTCCAGCCATCTCATCCTCTGCGTCCCCTTTTCCTCTTGCCCCCAATCCCTCCCAGCATCAGAGTCTTTTCCAATGAGTCAACTCTTCGCATGAGGTGGCCAAAGTACTGGAGTTTCAACTTCAGCATCATTCATTCCAAAGAACACCCAGGACTGATCTTCTTTAGAATGGACTGGTTGGATCTCCTTGCAGTCCAAGGGACTCTCAAGAGTCTTCTCCATCTCTTAACAGACCTTAAAAAAGTTAATGCATCTATAATACCTATGGGTACATTACAACCAGAAATCCCATCACCTATCATTATTCCTCAAAACTGGCATATTTTATTATAGATTTACAAGATTGCTTTTTTTAAAATATGCTTTTGCACCCTTTAGACCGAGAGAGAGATTTGCTTTCTCTCTTCCTTATCCTAATCACACCGGGCCTCATAAACGGTACCAATAGACTGTACTTCCTCAAAAAATGATAAATTCTCCCACCACGTGCCAATACTATATAGCCAAAGCCCTTAAACCTGTAAGAATACAATTTCTTAACCTTCTTGTTATTCATTACATGGATGATATATTATTTTCAGCTCCATCTGTTTTAGAAACTCGACACATGTTTAATATAGCTCAACAATGCTTGAAAGACTGGATTAATCATTGCCCCTAAAAAGATTCAAACCTCTACACCTTACCATTACTTAATATTTGTTGTTAATAAATAACATATTACTAACACAGATTTACACTGATAAATTATCAACCTTAAATGATTTTCAAAAACTTTTAGATGATATAAATTGGATTAGATCTTCTTTAGACATTGCTAATTATCAACTGACTAATCTATTTATACTTTGAAAGGAGATCTCAATTTAAATAGCCCTCATTCACTTTCACAAGAAACATGAGAAAAACTCTATTTAATACAAAATAAATTGCAAAAGCAATTTCTTACACATATTAGACTTAATTTGCCTCTAAAATTAATTTATACTCCCCTCTCTTCATTATCCCACAGGACTTCTTGCCCAACAAAAACACCCAATAAAATGGATCTATACCCATTTTAGAGGGACAAAATCACTTCCATCCTATCTTGATTTAATCGCTCTAATCATTATCAATAAAAGAAATAAAACTGACTTTAATTGGCTCCAATCCTTATAAAATTGTAATACCTATTGATAAACCTCAATTCAAGAACACATTACAAACTTCTGATTTCCAAATAACTTTTCTGGAATATTTTGGAGAAATTTCATTATCCTTCTAATAAGCTCTGGAATTTCTTCAAAAATACTGAATTTATTATCTCCCACATCGTCAACTCACAGCCTGTACCTCAAGCTGATGTTTTCTATATAGATGAGACTAAAAATGCCCAAGCCTCATTCTGGTCTCTCAAACAATATGAAGTCTTTTATACTAAATTTCATTCTGCTCAACAAAACAAATTATATGCTCTTATTCAAGTTATTCACCTACATCCTTAATCCATTAATATAGTCTCTGACTCCTTATATTTAGTTTTTGTATTATTAAATATAGAAACTTCCACTATAAACTCCAATCAACCTATTATTCAACAACTTTTTTTCAAACTGCAATCTATTATTAAAAACCACAGTTCTTCCATTTATATTACTCATATTCAAACACATTCCTGCCTTCCCGGCCCTATGACTAATGGAATAAACAAGCTGATAAACATTACTTTTGCTACTCCCAGGAAACAGTATGCTTTATTACGCAATAATGCTGGCTCCTTATACCAAATTTGAAAAATTCCATACCGCCATAACAACAACAACAAAAATCATTAAAAATTGCTCTACTTGTAGGCCCCTACATCGTTGACCTATTACACAAGGTATCAATCCTTGAGGATTATAACCCAATGAACTATGACAAATGAATGTAACTCACTGCCCTGAACTTTCTCCCTCTTCCTTCTTACATGTCTCAATTGATACAAATTCTTCTTTTATATGGGCCACACCTCTCTGAGGTGAAACTACATGACATATTATAACCCACCTGTTAAGTTGCTTTACAATAATGAAAACTCCTAGTTCTATAAAAACAGACAATGGCCCTGCCTATATTTCTAGACACTTCAAACAATTTTTACAATCATTTTCTATTAAACATGTCACAGGTATTCCTTACAATTCACAGACACAAAACATAGTCAAACGGACACATCACACACTGAAACTGCAAATGAAATAATAATTAAAATTTTAAAAAGGGCAATACACAGGAACACTACTATCTTCCTTATCTAAAGCAGACTTTACTAGATTCCAACATGTTATTTTCTAAAGCTATAACTATTGTTAATACAGTTTTATTTGTTTTAAATTTTTTAAACTTACCACAAGGAGATATTTTGACAACAGCAGAAAAACATTTTGAGACATTGAAAGATACCTCCTTTCCTCTGCCCATTTGGTATCAAAACGGGTTGACTAAACAATGGAAATCTGAAAAATATTACAGAAAAAGAGATATGCTTATATTTCTCCAGATGGATCCAGCGAAATCAATTAGTTCCTTCTTCAAAAGATCCGCCCCCAGGGAACTACCAGCGTTCAAGATAGAGAGGAAAAGGCAAAATCCCCGGAAAGAAGAGGTTCCAATACAAGCCATAGTGGCTTTAGAGATTTCCAAAAAACACTGCACTCAACATCATCTACCTCGTAGATCACTTGGAGACAGATAAAAACCCTTACTAATCAAGCTGAAAATCTGGTTTCTCAACAGGAAATGCCTCAGAATCCAGAAAATATTTTTGTCTCTATGCTTGCTTTGCTTGCTTTTGCTCTCCCTGCTCAAGCTGAATATATTAATCATACTTACTGGGCTTATATACCCAACCCCTTTTACTGCAGGTTGTAAAATGAAGACAGAATGATGCAGGGGACCCAAGTCTCTAGTGGAACAAAGGCATTTTATTAGCAGAAATGCATGCTTATATAGCTTCAGTAAAATGATTACTCAGCCATTACAAAGAATGAAATTCCACCAGTTGCAACAAAATGGATATTCTAATAAACACAAGGTCGCTGAAGAGAGTCACTGAAGGGAGTCACTAAAAGAATCCAAGCAGGTGCCCTTTCCCATGGTCTCAGTCCTGAGAACTGTGTGCAGCCCTACTCGTTCCTGTATTCCAAGAACTGATAAGGAACAGAGAGTCCTTGAGAAATGGCACACAAAGGAAAATGCAACATATTGGATCCCTTAAAATTGAATGTCCCCTGACAGTATGGCAGTTCTATTTCCAGTTTTTAAAGGAATCTCCACACTGTTCTCCATAGTGGCTATGTTAGTTTGCATTTTCACCAATGGTGTAAGAGGGTTCCCTTTTTTTCCACACCCTCTCCAGCATTTATTGTTTGTAGACTTTTTGATAGCAGCCATTCTGACTGGCTTGAGATGGTACCTCATTGTGGTTTTGATTTGCATTTCTCTGATAATGAGTGATGCTGAGCATCTTTTCATGTGTTTGTTAGCCATCTATATGTCTTCTTTGGAGAAATGTCTGTTTAGTTCTTTGGCCCATTTTTTGATTGGGTCATTTATTTTTCTGGTATTGAGCTGCATGATCTGCTTGTATATTTTTGAGATAAATTATTTGTCAGTTGCTTTGTTTGCTATTATTTTCTCCCATTCTAAACACTGTCTTTTCACCTTGCTTATAGTTTCCTTCATTGCGCAAAAGCTTTTAAGTTTAATTAGGTCCCATTTGTTTATTTTTACTTTTATTTCTACTCTAGGAGGTGGGTCATAGAGGATCTTGCTGTGATTTTTGTCAGAGAGTGTCTTTCATATGTTTTCCTCTAAGAGTTTTATAGTTTCTGGTCTTACATTTAGATCTGTAATCCATTTTGAGTTTATTTTTGTGTATTGTGTTAGAAAGTGTTCTAGTTTCTTTCTTTTACAGGTGGTTGACCAGTTATCCCAGCACCACTTGTTAAAGAGATTGTCTTTATTCCATTGTATATTCTTGCCTTCTTTGTCAAAGATAAGGTGTCCATAGGTGCATGGATTTATCTCTGGGCTTTCCATTTTGTTCCATTGATTTATATTTCTGTCTTTGTGCCAATACCATACTGTCTTGATGACTGTAGCTTTGTTAGTAAAGTCTGAAGTCAGGCAGGTTGATTCCTCCAGTTCCACTCTTCTTTCTCAAGATTGCTTTGGCTGTTTGAGGTTTTTTTGTATTTCCATACAAATTGTGAAATTATTATTTTTAGTTCTGTGAAAAATATTGTTGGTAGCTTGATAGGAATTGCATTGAATCTATAGATTGCTTTGTGTAGTATACTCATTTTCATTATATTTATTTTTCTGACCCATGAACATGGTATATTTCTCCATCTATTTGTGTCATTTTTTATTTATTTCATCAATGTTTTCTAGTTTTTTACATATAGGTCTTTTGTTTCTTTCAGTAGATTTATTGCTAAGTATTTTATTCTTTTTCTCACAATGGTGAATGGAATTGTTTCCTTAATTTCTCTTTCTGTTTTCCCGTTGTTAGTGTATAGGAATGCAAGGGATTTCTGTATGTTAATTTTATATCCTGCAACTTTACTGTATTCATTGATTAGCTCTAGCATTTTTCTACTGGTATCTTTAGGGTTTTATATTTAGAGGATCATATCATCTGCAAACAGTGAGAGTTTTACTTCTTTTCTAATCTAGATTTCTCTTATTTCTTTTTCTTCTCTGATTGCTGTGGCTAAAACTTCCAAAACTATGTTGAATAATTGTGGTGAGAGTGGGCACCCCTGTCTTGTTCCTGACTTTAGGGGGGAATGCTTTCAGTATTTCTCCATTGAGGATAATGTTTTCTGTGGGTTTATCATATATGGCTTTTATTATGTTGAGGTATGTTCCTTCTATGCCTGCTTTCTGGAGGGTTTTTATCATAAATAGCTATTGAATTTTGTCAAAGGCTTTCTCTGCATCTATTGAGATAATTGTATGGTTTTCAATCTTTCAATTTGTTAATGTGGTATATCACATTGATTGATTTTCAAATATTGAAAAATCCTTGCATCCCTGGGATAAAGCCCACTTGGTCATGATGTATGATCTTTTTAATATGTTGTTGGATTCTGTTTCATGCATAGAATGGATCCAGATCTGTTTCTTTCATCAGATCTAATTTCAATTTAACTGTAATTTTACACAACTCATTTTGGAACCGGTTACTGATGAAAAGTTAAATGTCAGTTTTAAAAATACAATATCACTTCCTTTATATCCTATAAAAGTTAAGAGTGAATATCCTGAGCTTTCTTGAAATTGCTTTAAATAGCTTCTAAAAAAACTTAGGTAAATATTGTTTAGGTTGTTTTTTATTTAAATAAAACAACAAAACAGAAAAAGTTTTAAACATACATTATCCTCTGAGGCAGCTTTGTCCTCTGGAGACAAGATTAGATGAGTTAACTAGCAAGGGGCATATTAAAACCTATAAAACTACAGGAACACAATTCTTTCAAAAAAATCAAATAGGTGTTTCTTACTGGGAATTGCTATTTTACTCAATTATAATTGCAAAAACAATACATTGTGAGTGAAAAAATAGCAATTAACTATATTAATCACCTATTTGTTCAATTTCAATAAACAAGTACAGTGTTCTAATTTTTTTCTATTTTTTATGTTGTATTTGCATTTACTTAATTTATTAAAATTAATTTTATATGTGAATTTAATGTTGACTATTGTTTTGAGAAATAATGTTGACTATTGTTTTGAGAAATTTTTATCATTTTATTTTCTAGTAATGCATTTTGCATTTTATAAAATTATTGATCTTTGAAGGGTTGAATTTTAAAAAAATAATTGGTCTTTAGATAAAAGTGGTTAAAGAACTTCACTTGAGAGTTTGGTGACTTTATGGCTAAAGGAAGAGTCACTAGGGAGATAAAGGAAGAATAGCATTTTTGAGCCTCATAACAAAATAAATCTCCTTGGACTAAAACTGGGCCAGCAGGAAGAGGAGTTGGCTTGTGTGGCAAGGTGCTTGGTTGAATTTGGACCTTTAGATTGTAAGATGATGATAGAAAATTCAGATACAGGGTCTAGCAGGAGATTGGAGAGAAGGGACTGAAGCTCAGGTCATGGAAAAGCACAAGGAATCATTTGCACAAATGTTGTAGTTGGGTGGGTCATGAAAATGACAAGACATTCAAAAAAATGAATATCCTATGAGAACTGATTGCACAATTGCACTCATCTCACATGCTAGTAAAGTAATGCTCACAATTCTCCAAGCCAGGCTTCAGCAACTCTTGAACCGTGAACTCCCTGATGTTCAAGCTGGCTTTAGAAAAGGCAGAGGAACCAGAGATCAAATTGCCAACATCCACTGGATCATGGAAAAAGCAAGAGAGTTCCAGAAAAACATCTATTTCTGCTTTATTGACTATGCCAAAGCCTTTGACTGTGTGGATCACAATAAACTGTGGAAAATTCTGAAAGAGATGGGAATACCAGACCACCTAACCTGCCTCTTGAGAAATCTGTATGCAGGTCAGAAAGCAACAGTTAGAAATGGACATGGAACATCAGACTGGTTCCAAATAGGAAAAGGAGTTTGTCAAGGCTGTATATTGTCACCCTGCTTATTTAACTTATATGCAGAATACATCAGGAGAAACGCTGGACTGGAAGAAGCACAAGCTGGAATCAAGATTGCCAGGAGAAACATCAATCACCTCAGATATGCAGATGACACCATCCTTATGGCAGAAAGTGAAGAGGAACTAAAAAGCCTCTTGATGAAAGTGAAAGAGGAGAGTGAAAATTTGGCTTAAAGCTCAACATTCAGAAAACGAAGATCATGGCATCTCGTCCCATCACTTCATGGGAAATGGAAGGGGAAACAGTGGAAACAGTGTCAGACTTTATTTGGGGGGGCTCCAAAATCACTGCAGATGGTGACTGCAGCCATGAAATTAAAAGACGCTTACTCCTTGGAAGAAAAGTTATAACCAACCTAGATAGTATATTCAAAAGCAGAGACATTACTTTGCCGACTAAGGTCCATCTAGTCAAGGCTATGGTTTTTCCTGTGGTCATGTATGGATGTGAGAGTTGGACTGTGAAGAAGGCTGAGCGCCGAAGAATTGATGCTTTTGAAGTGTGGTGTTGAAGAAGACTCTTGAGAGTCCCTTGGACTGCAAGGAGATCCAATCAGTCCATTCTGAAGGAGATCAGCCCTGGGATTTCTTTGGAAGGAATGATGCTAAAGCTGAAACTTCAGTACTTTGGCCACCTCATGCTAAGAGTTGACTCATTGGAAAAGACTCTGATGCTGGGAGGTATTGGGGGCAGGAGGAGAAGGGGACGACACAGGATGAGATGTCTGGATGGCATCACGGACTCTATGGACGTGAGTCTGAGTGAACTCCGGGAGATGGTGATGGACAGGGAGGCCTGGTGTGCTGCGATTCATGGGGTCTCAAAGAGTCGGACACAACTGAGCAACTGAACTGAACTGACTGATGAGAAATGAGCATGCAGATTTTATCACAGAGTGACTTTCAATAAAATTGGTTTACACCTTTTACAAATGTTGTTATTTTCTGAACTGATTTACAGTTTTCTAAAGAGCTGGGCTTAGGAAAGACAGGAACTAGAGATCAAAATGCCAACATTCATTGGATCATAGAGAAAGTAAGGAAATTCCGGAAAAACATCTAATTCTGCTTCACTGACTATGCTAAAGTCTTTGACTATGTGGATCACAACAAACTGGAAAATTCTTAAAGATGAGAGTACCAGAACATCTTACTTGTCTCCTAAGAAACCTGTAGGCAAGTAAAGAAACAACAGTTAGAATTGGACATGGAACAATGGACTGGTTCAAAATTGAGAATGGAGTCTAACAAGGCTGTATATTGTCACCCTGTGTATTTAATTTCTATGAAGAGTACAACATGTGAAATGTGGGGCTAGATGAAACACAAGCTGGAATCAAGATTGCCAGGAGAAATATCAGCAACCTTAGATATGCAGATGATACCACTCTAATGGCAGAAAGTAGAGAGAAACAGTTGGAGAAGGAAATGGCAACCCACTCCAGTGTTCTTGCCTGGAGAATTCCAGGGACGGGGGAGCCTGGTGGGCTGCAGTCTATGGGGTCGCACAGAGTCGGACACAACTGAAGTGACTTAGCAGTAGCAGAGAGAAACAGAAGAGCCTCTTGATGGAGGTGAAAGAAGAGAGTGAAAAACCTGGCTTGAAACTCAGCATGAAAAAAATGAAGATCATGGCGTCCAGTCCCATCATTTCATGGCAAATACAAGGGGAAATTGAAGCAGTGATAGATCTCATTTTCTTAGTCTCCAAAATCACTATGAACAGTGAATGTACTTGTTAAAGTAAAAGACACTTGCTCCTTGGAAGGAAAGCTATGAAAAACTTAGTGTATTAAAAAGAAGAGACATCACTTTGCTGCCAAAGATCTGTATAGTCAAAGCTATGGTTTTTCCAGTAGTCATGTATGGCTGTGAGAGTTGGACCATAAAGAAGTGCTAAGCACTAACGAATTGATGTTTTTGGATTGTGGTTCTAAAGTCTACTGAGAGTCCCTTGGACTGCAAGATCAAATCAGTTGATTCTAAGGAGGAAAACAGCTATGAATATTTATTGGAAGGGCTGATGCTGAAGCTGAAGCTCCAATACTTTGGCCACCTGATGCAAAGAACTGACTCATTGGAAAAGACCCTGATAATGGAAAGATTGAAAGTGAAAGGAGGAGGGGGTGGCAGAGGATGAGGTGGTTAGATAGCATCACCAGCTCAATGGACATGAATTTGCCCATAATTCAGGAGATAATGAAGGACAGGGAAGCCTGGCATGCTGCAGTTCATGGATTCGCAAAGAGACATGACTGAGCAACTGAACGACTATTCTCCCTCCAGCTCTATACTCTTGCACAAGGCCATCTGAATGTGAACTCCTTGAGAATAGAGGCTTTTATGTGCCTAGTACCTAAAATGGTGTCTAGCATAGCATAGGCACCCAATAAATGTTTGTTATACAAATCAATAGGTTTTATTTGCCTGTGCTCTGGAAAAAAAATTCTTACTGTTTTATAGACAATAAGTAGATCTGTAGATCAGAAAACAGAAAATTGCCAGATTATATCTAAAAGATTGATACAAAGTGAGTATCAGCTAATTTAAACATCTGAAAAAAAATAAGCAGGACAATTGGCTCCCATTTGAGGAATTGTTTTCTAATTTTGCAAACAAAATTTTATTTTGATACATTATTTGTCCATTAATGCTTCTAGGCTCTGTTATTCTAGTCCTTTCTGGGTTTGTAGGCAACATAAGGTTGTGGTTAGGAGCAGGGTCATTGAGTCTAAATTACAACCCTCCTTTGTAAACTACGAGATTGCATAGTTTACCTTGTCTAAGTTTAATTACCTCATTTGTAAAATGGGGATGTCAACGGTAGCAGGCTCATAGGACTGTGGAGAGGATTCACTGAGACAAAGTAAATAAAAGACAGTACTTGGCATGGTACATGTCCTCACTGAACGTGGGCTAATTATTGTCAGTACTTACCTCTGCTTATAAGGCTGGGCCAAGGTGTAAGTATTCCCCTTTCTTTTCTGGAATACTTGTATTCTCATCTAAAGCTTCCGATGGTTATTTCCATTCTCAGTTTATTTTTCATATGAGCTTAGGTGCCATGTGTTTGTTCATATCAGTTTCCTAGTCAGCGCAGCATTTTCATACTACAGAGAAGCTACTTATGAGTCAGAGATTTCTAACTATTCCTGTTTATTTCCCTACTAAACTAGAATAATTGTGGACTCTCTCTTTTATCGAAGAGGGGAAAGTAAAAGAATTTTTATGTTCTCTCTTTTTTATTCTATAACAGCATAAGTTGTACCTCCCACCTCCTTTTTGGGGAAAAGATTCGGCTTTTGTTATGTTTTGGGAGATAGAGATGGAAAGATGAAATAATGTAATAGTCTTCAACTATACAAGATGATAAAAATTATTAAGAGAAGGTCAGTATTTTAAGAGCCTCTTTACTTTGAGGGACCCAAGAGAGCTGAAACTTTATCACCCCAGCTCCAGAGAGCCACCCAGATGGACCCTACTGACCAGGGCACTGGAGACAGGAGGGAGAAAGGTATTAGAGGATAAAGGTATCGCCTATTAGCAGAGACGGACCCGGTATATACTGAAACGGTGATGAAGAGACTTATGTGCTCTTTTCTGAACTCAGCTGGCTCAGTTCCTCAGTGAGTTAGAACAGTGAGGCTGGCATCTAGTGGCAGCAACAGGTACTAGGAACAGAGCACAAAAGCCTAAAGAGAGAGCTCCTCATTTTTCACTTCTCCAGATTCAATATAGTGATTTTATCTCCCTGTATTAGTTGAGATCTTTCAGCCATAAGTGACAGGTTATATATAGACCAGGTTAAGTAAAAAAGAAAAGAGAATTTATTGACTGGTGTAATATGAATGATGGGATGGAGTGAGAATTAGGCATGCTTGAATTGAGGGTCAAATGATAAGCACTGTCTCCCTTTCTCTCAAAAACATGCTTGTTCCCCAAAGCTCTTAACTCTTCTTTATTCCTTCTATTAATATTCCCTTCTTTTCTACACTACTGAAGGTGGGCTTCATTCATGAATTTGAGGTAGAAATTCTTAAACAATTGTATTCAGGTGTAAGGGGAATATTTTCTGTTTTGTTCATGTTTTTAAGTGAGATTAGCAGGACAGGGACTGACTTTGCAGATAAACCAGCAATTTGGGATAAATTGATTCAGGGGAGTGTTCATAAGCATATTTGATAACAGACCCAAGCAAAATGAAAGGTGACTTGAAACAATCAGTACCCAGAGATGAATACCTCCCTTTTCAGTATTGTGTTTATTTGTAATAAATGTGATACTCAGTTCTCCATTAGTTTTCTTTTGTTTCCAATTTTGTTCCAAATGTGGATGAAGCATAGAGGTGTGTTACTTATTTAATATACATATTCAAATTTCAAAAGAAATAATTTTCAGAAGTCATGAAAAGAATAAGCAAGTATAACACTTGGTTATCCATTAATCACATTTTCCATACTTTTGAAATTTAATATGAGGACCAAATTCCCTAAAGAAAAGAGAAAAAAAATAAAGATTAGTATCATAAAGAAAGAGGGCTTTGCTTCACATTCCTTTCTCTTCCAAATGAAGTCCTGAGAAGGAAAGCTGCTTCTATAATTCTCTTTACCCCATCTCTTTTCCATTTCTGTTCATGACCACCACAGTTGGCACATTCCTCACTCATGTCTTAATTATTCAAAAAGTGTTCTGAAGATGATGGAGGAGTAGGTGGATGTGGAGTACATCTCTCCCCACGGATACAACAGAAATATACCTTCAGACACAGAAGTGTATGCAGAACACAAGTTGAGAGTGGACAGGAGTACCTGACCAGTGGAAACAAATATATATAGAACCATGCAAAACTCAATATAAAGCCCTAACCTTTGGAGTGAGACCACTGACTCTAAGACCCTAGACTACCAGAGAACTAATCCTAGGGAGGATCAAATAGTGAGAACTCACACAAAGGAAACCACTTGAATAAAAGACCCAGCATCACCCAACCACCAGTAGCACCCTGTGCATAATGCCTCATCTAAACAACACAGCCTTACAAATAGCTGCGAAAAGAAGAGAAGCAAAAAGCAAAGGAGAAAAGGAAAGATATAAGCATCTGAATGCAGAGTTCCAAAGGATAGAAAGAAGAGATAAGAAAGCGTTCTTCAGCGATCAATGCAAAGAAATAGAAGAAAACAACAGAATGGGAAAGACTAGAGATCTCTTCAAGAAAATTAGAGATACCAAGGGAACATTTCATGCAAAGATGGGCTCGATAAAGGACAGGAATGGTATGGACCTAACAAGCAGAAGATATTAAGAAGAGGTGGCAAGAATACACAGAAGAACAGTACAAAAAAGATCTTCATGACCCAGATAATCACAATGGTGTGATCACTCACCTAGAGCCAGACATCCTGGAATGTGAAGTCAAGTGGGCCTTAGAAAGCATCACTACGAACAAAGCTAGTGGAGGTGATGGAATTCCAGTTGAGCTATTTCAAATCCTGAAAGATGATGCTGTGAAAGTGCTGCACTCAATATGCCAGCAAATTTGGAAAACTCAGCAGTGGCCACAGGACTGGAAAAGGTCAGTTTTCATTCCAATCCCAAAGAAAGGCAATGCCAAAGAATGCTCAAACTACTGCACAATTTAACTCATCTCACATGCTAGTAAAGTAATGCTCACAATTCTCCAAGCCAGGCTTCAGCAATATGTGAACCGTGAACTTCCAGATGTTCAAGCTAGTTTTAGAAAAGGCAGAGGAACCAGAGATCAAATTGCCAACATCGGCTGGATCATGGAAAAAGCAAGAGAGTTCCAGAAAAACATCTATTTCTGCTTTATTGACTATGCCAAAGCCTTTGACTGTGTGGATCACAATTAACTGAGGAAAATTGTGAAAGAGATGGGAATACCAGACCACCTAACCTGCCTCTTGAGAAATCTGTATGCAGGTCAGGAAGCAACAGTTTGAACTGGACATGGAACAACAGACTGGTTCCAAATTGGGAAAGGAGTACATCAAGGCTGTATATTGTCACCCTGCTTATGTAACTTATATGCGAGTACATCATGGGAAACACTGGACTGGAAAAAGCACAAGCTGGAATCAAGATTGCTGGGAGAAATATCAATAACCTCAGATACGCAGATGACACCACCCTTATGGCAGAAAGTGAAGAGTAACTAAAAAGCCTCTTGATGAAAGTGAAAGAGGAGAGTGACAAAGTTGGCTTAAGGCTAAACATTCAGAAAACGAAGATCATGGCATCCGGCCCCATCACTTCATGGGAAATGGACGGGGAAACAGTGGAAACAGTGTCAGACTTTATTTTGGGGCTCCAAAATCACTGCAGATGGTGACTGCAGCCATGAAATTAAACGATGCTTACACCTTGGAAGGAAAGCTATGACCAAACTAGATAGTATATTCAAAAGCAGAGACATTACTTTGCTGACTAAGGTCCGTCTAGTCAAGGCTATGGTTTTTCCAGTAGTCTGTATGGATGTGAGAGTTGGACTGTGAAGAAGGCTGAGCGCCGAAAAATTGATGCTTTTGACGTGTGGTGTTGGAGGACTCTTGAGAGTCCCTTGGACTGCAAGGAGATCCAACCAGTCCATTCTGAAGGAGATCAGCCCTGGGATTTCTTTGGAAGGAATGATGCTAAAGCTGAAACGCCAATACTTTGGCCACCTCATGCGAAGAGTTGACTCACTGGAAAAGACTCTGATGCTGGGAGGGATTGGGGGCAGGAGGAGAAAGGGACGACCGAGGATGAGATGGCTGGATGGCATCACTGACTCGATGGCCGTGAGTCTGAGTGAACTCCGAGAGTTGGTGATGGACAGGGAGGCCTGGCGTGCTGTGATTCATGGGGTCACAAAGAGTCGGACACGGCTGAGCAACTGAATTGAACTGACTGAAACAGCATACAAAACAAAAACACAAACCCAGTCCTCAGCAGACAGGATTACCACCTCACTTAGCCTTGCCCATCAGAGGAAAAGCAAACAAATAAAAACCAGCACAAATCTCACCCTATATGAAGCTTACACAAACCATTGGACCAACCTTAGGAGGGCAGAAACCAAAAGGAAGAAAGAATTCTACCTTGAATTCTGGGAAAAGGAGACCTCAAACAGAGTCACTTAAAAAAAAATAATGAAAAGGCAGAGAAATACTACACAAATGAAGGAACAAACTAGAAACACAGAAGTCCAAATAAACGAAGAGGAAATAGGTAAACTACCTGAAAAAGAATTCAGAATAATGATAGTAAAGATGATCAAAAACCTTGAAAACAGAATGGAGAAAATGAGAGAATTAATTAACAAAGACCTAGAAGAATTAAAGAATAAACAGACAAACAACACAATTACTGGAATTAAAAATACTCTAGAAGGAATCAAAAGCAGAATATCTGAAACAGAAGAACAAATCAGTGAGCTGGAAGATAAAATGGTGGAAATAACTTCTGAAGAGCAGAATAAAGTAAAAAGAATGAAAAGAACTGAGTATAGTCTCAGAGATCTCTGGGACAATATCAAACGCACCAGCATTCGAATCATAGGGGCTCCAGAAAAAGGGGAGAAAAAGAAAGGTTATGAGAAAATTTTTGAAGAGGTTATAGTTGAAAATTTCCCCAACATGGAAAAAGAAATAGTCAATCAAGTCCAAGAGGTGCAGAGTCCCATACAGGATAAACCGAAGGAGAAGCACACCAAGACACATACTAATCAAACTAACAATAACTAAACACAAAGAAAGAATATTAAAAGCAGCAAGGGAAAAGCAACAAGTAACATACAAGGGAAACCCCATACGTTTAACAGCTGATCTTTCAGCAGAAACTCTGCAGACCAGAAGGGAATGGCAGGATATATTTAAAATACTGAAAGGGGAAAATGTACAACCAAGATTACTGTACCTGCAAGGATCTCATTCAAAATTGATGGAGGAACAGAAAGCTTTTCAGACAAGCAAAAGTTAAGAGAAGTCAGTACCACCAAACCAGCTTTACAGCAAATGTTAAAGGGACTTAAATATTCAAGAAATACAAGAGAAGAAAAAGATATACAAAATCAACCCCAAACAATTAAGAAAATGACAATAGGAACATATATATCAATAATTATTCTAAATATAAACAGATTAAATGCCCCAACCGAAAGACACAGACTGACTGAATGGATACAAAAAGAAGACCCATATATATGCTATCTACAAGAAACTCACTACAGACCTAAAGACACATATAGACTGAAAGTGAGAGGATGGAAAAATATATCCCATGCAAATGGGAAGCAAAAGAAAGCTGGAATAGCAATCCTCATATCAGACAAAATAAATCTTAAAGTAAAGATTACAAGAGATAAGGAAGGACACTACATAATGATCAAGGAATCAATCCAAGAGGAAAACATAACAGTTCAGACGCTTTACTGTCTGAGCCACCAGGGAAGTCCTTGTAAATATCTATGCACCCAATATAGGAGCACCTCAATACCTAAGACAAACACTAACAGACATAAAAGGAGAAATTCACAATAACACAATAATCGTAGGAGATTTTAACACCCCACTCACACCAATGAACAGATCATCAAAACAGAATATTAACAAGGAAACACAAGTCTTAATGATACATTAGATGAGATGGATCTCATTGATATCTTCAAGACATTCCATCCAAATGAAGAAGAATACACCTTCTTCTCAAGTTCACATGGAACATTCTCCAGGATAGACCACATCTTGGGTCACAAATCAAACCTCAGTAAATTTAAGAAAATTGAAATCATATCAAGCATCTTCTCCAACCACAGTGCTATGAGACTAGATATCAATTACAAGAAAAAAAAAACTGTAAGAAACACAAACACATGGAGATTAAACAATATGTTTCTGAATAACCAAGATTACTGAAGAAATCAAAAGGGAAATTTAAAAAATTTATAAAAACAAATGACAATGAAAACATGACAACTCGAAACCTTTGGGATGCAGCAAAAGCAGTCCCAGGGGGAAGTTTATAGCAATGCAATCCTACCTCAAGAAGCAAGAAAAACATCGAATAGACAACCTAACTTTACACCTAAAACAACTGGAAAAAGAACAACAACAACAAAAAAAAACCACCCCAAAAATTAATAGGAGGAAAGAATTCATAAAAATCAGAGCAGAAATAAATGAAAAAGAAATGAAAGAAACAACAGTAAAGATTAATAAAACTAAAAGCTGGTTCTTTGAGAAGATGAAATTGATAAACCTTTAGCCGGACTCATCCAAAAAAAAGAGAGACAAATCAAATCAACAGAATTAGAAATTAAAAAGGAGAGATTACAACAGACAATGCAGAGCTCTTGCCTATCCTTCTAAAACTCTTTCAAAAAATTGCAGAGGAAGGAACACTTCCAAACTCATCACCCTCATACCAAAACTAGACAAACACAACACACAAAAAAGAAAAGTACAGGCCACTATCACTGATGAACATAGATGCAAAAATCTTCAACAAAATTTTAGCAAACAGAATTCAGCAACACGTCAAAAAGCTCATACATCATGATCAAGTTGGGTTTATTCCACGGATGCAAGGATTCTTCAATATATGCAAATCAATCAATGTGATATACCATATTAACAAATGAAAGATAAATACAATATGATCATCTCAATAGATGCAGAAAAAGCCTTTGACAAAATTCAGCACTCATTTATGATTGAAACTCTTTAAAAAATGGGCATAGAAGGAACCTACCTCAACATAGTAAAGGCCATATATGATAAACCTACAGCAAACATTATTCTCAATGGTGAAAAACTGAAAGCATTCCTCCTAAGATCAGGAACAAGACAAGGGTGTCCACTTTCGCCACTGTTAATCAACATAGTTCTGGAAGTCCCTAGCTACAGCAATAAGAGAATAAAAAGAAATAAAAGGAATCCAGATTGGAAAAGAAGTAAAGCTCTCACTGTTTGCAGATGACATGATACTGTATATAGAAAACCCTAAAGATAGTATCAGAAAATTACTAGAGCTCATCAGTGAATTTAGTAAAGTTGCAGGATGCAAAATCAATACACAGAAATCACTTGCATTTCTATATAACAACAATGAAAAAGCAGAAAGAGAAATTGAGGAATCAACCCCATTCACCATTGCAACAAAAAGAATAGAATATCTAGGAATAAACTTACCTAAGGAGACAAAAGAACTGTACACAGAAAATTATAAGACAATAATGAAAGAAATCAAAGATGACATAAACAGATGGAGAGATAGTCCATGTTCCTGGGTAAGAAGAATCAATACTGTGAAAATGACTGTACTACCAAATGCAATCTACAGATTCAATGCAATCCCTATCAAATTACTGTAGGCATTTTTCACAGAACTAGAACAAAAAATTTCACAATTCATATGGAAACACAAAATACCCTGAATAGCCAAAGCAGTCTTGAAAAAGATGAATGGAGCTGAAGCAATTGACCTTCTTGACTTCAAATTATACTGCAAAGCTACAGTCATCAAGACAGTATGGTCCTGGCACAAAAACAGAAATATAGACCAATGGAACAAGATATAAACAACAAATAAACTCATGCACACATAGGTACCTTATTTTTGACAAAGGAGGCAAGAATATAAATGGGGCAAATATAGCCTCTTCAATAAATGGTGCTAGAAAAACTGGACAGCTACTTGTAAAAGAATGAAATTAGAACATTCTCTAATACTATATTCAATAATGGATTAAAGACCTAAATGTAAGCCCAGATACCATAAAACTACAAAGCTTCTAGAGGAAAACACAGGCAGGACAGTCGATGACATAAATCATACCAGTATGTTTTTGGATCTCTCTCGGAAAGAAAAACAAAAACAAACAAATGGGACCTAATTAAACTTAAAAGGTTTTACACAGCAAAAGAAACCATAATGAAAACAAAAAGGCAACCTAAAGGCTGGGAGAAAATATTTGAAAACATTGAGACCAACAAGGGCATAATTTCCAAAATATACAAACAGCTCATCAGCTATAAAAACAAACAAGCAACCCAATCTGGGCAGAAGATCTAAATAGATATTTCTCCAAAGAAGACATGCAGATAGTCTATATACAGAAGAAAAAATATTCAACATTGCTAGTTAAAATAGAAATGCAAATCAAAACTACAATGAGTTATTACCTTGTATCAGATAGAATAACCATCATTAAAACTACAAATAATAAATGCTAGAGAGGCTGTGGAGAAAAAGAAACCGTTCTACACCATTGGTGGGAAAGTAAATTGGTAGAGCCTCTATGGGGACTAATATAGAGGTTCCTTAAAAAACTAAAAATAGAGTTACCATATGATCCTAGAATCCCACTTCTGGGCATATATCTGGATAAAACTTTAATTTGAAGAGACCCAAGTACCCCAAGTTTCACTACAGCACTGTTTACAGTAGCCAAGACATGGAGGTAACCTAAATATCTATCAAGAGATAAGTGGATAAAGAAGATGTCGTGTGTGTATGTACACACACACACACACAATGGGACTATTACTCAACCATAGAAAAGAATGAAATAATGCCATTTGTAGCAACATGGATGGACCTGGAGATGATCATATTAAGTTAAGTAAGTCAGAAAAAGACAAATATCATATGATATCACTTATATGTGGACTCTTAAAAATGATACAAATAAACTTATTTAGAAAACAGAAATAGACTCATAGCAGAAGAATTGATGATTTTGAACTGTGGTGTTGAAAAAGACTCCTGAGAGTCCCTTGGACTTCAAGGAGATCCAACCAGTCCATCCTAAAGGAGATCAGGCCTGGGTGTTCTTTGGAAGGACTGATGTTGAAGCTGAAACTCCAATACTTTGACCACCTGATATGAAGAGCTGACTCATTTGAAAAGACCCTGATTTTGGGAAAGATTGAGGGCAGGAGGAGAAGGGGACGACAGAGGATAAGATGGTTGGATGGCATCACCAACTCAATAGAGATGGATTTGGGTGAACTCCAGGAGCTGGTGATGGACAGGGAGGCCTGGCATGCTGCTGTTCATGGGGTCGCAAAGAGTCGGACATGACTGAGCGACTGAACTGATATGTGGAATCTTAAAAATAATACAAATAAACTTATTTACAAAACATAAATAGACTCATAGACATAGAAAAAGCTTAAGATTACCAAAAGGGATAGGAGGTTTGGGGAATAAATTAGGAGTTTAGGATTAACATATACATACTAATATATATATAATTATTATTTTATAATACTTTTAGTAACATTTATTATAGTATATAATATAATTATATAATAATAATAGTTATTGTTAATTTTGGATTGGATCCAAATTGGGAAAGGAGTACATCAAGGCTGTATATTGTCACCCTGCTTATTTAACTTATATGCCGAGTACATCATGCAAAATGCTGGGCTAGATGAAGCACAAGCTGAAATCAAGATTGCCAGGAGAAATACAATAACCTCAGATATGCAGATGACACCATCCTTATGGCAGAAAGTGAAGAGGAACTAAAGAGCCTCTTGATGAAAGTGAAAGAGTTAAGAGTGAAAAAGCTGGCTTAAAACTCAACCTTCAAAAAACTAAGATCATGGCATCCAGTTCCATCACAACATGGCAAATAGATGGGGAAACAATGAAAACAGTGACAGACTATTTCCAAATAGTCTATCACTATCTGCAGCGATCTCCAAAATCACTGCAGATGATGACTATAGCCATGAAATTAAAAGATGCTTGCTCCTTGGAAGAAGAACTATGACCAATCTAGATAGCATATTGAAAAGCAGACATTACTTTGCCAACAATGGTTTGTCTAGTCAAAGCTATGGTTTTTCCAGTAGTCATGTATGGATGTGAGAGTTGGACTATACAGAAAGCTGAGCAGTGAAGAATTGATGCTTTTGAACTGTGGTGTTGGAGAAGACTCTTGAGAGTCCCTTGGACTGCAACGAGATCGAGCTAGTCCATCCTAAAGGAAATCAGTCCTGAATGAATATTCATTGGAAGAACTGGGGCTGAAGCTGAAACTCTAATACTTCGGGCACCTGATGTGGAGAACTGACTCACTAGTAAAGACCTTGATGCTGGGAAAGATAGAAGGCAGGAGGAGAAGGGGACGACATAGGATAAGATGGTTGGATGGTATCACCAACTCAGTGGACATGAGTTTGAGCAAGCTCTGAGACTTGGTGATGAACAGGGAAGCCTGGTGTTCTGCAGTCCATGGGATCACAAAGTCAGACACGACTGAGCGACTGAATTGAACTGATATATAAAATAGATAAACAAGGACCTACTGTATAGCACTGGTAACTATACACAGTATCTGGCCTAGAGAATTCCATGGACTGTATAGTCCATGGGGTCGCATAGCGTTGGACATGACTGAGTGGCTTTCCCTTTCACATAATAGAAAAGAATCTGAAAAAGAACACCCACACATATGGGGAGGGGGAGGGAGCAGAGAAAGAAAGGAGGGGAGAAAACTCTGTGTGGAAAAAAAAATAAATTCTATCCTGTAATTGCCTCTTCCATCAAATGACTCTCCATCCTAATCCCCATATTAGGCTTACATTTGATATACATTTGATTTTCTCTCTTGGTTCAGGGGTTTCAAACATAATTGTTTGTAGGAGCCAAGCTGGTAATATAAGTAAGTGAATTGGGCCACCTTCCCACAATAGAGAGAGGTGGGACTGTGGCTTTCTGAGATACCTAGACTCCATTTGGATGGAGAGTTGCTACTAGATAACTGTTGCTTTTCTTGCAAGTGAAATCCTAGCTTCACTTTGTATTTTTAAAAATAAATTAGAAATCTGTATTTTTAGGTAAAATCTGATTTTTTAAAAATACTGTCAACCATAAAAATTTAGTGATATACTCTTCTGGTTAAACAGAAGCAATACTGTTTTCTATTGCCATGAATTTTCTTATGCGATATTTTCTTCTTGGCACATAAGACCACAAATTTATGAAGAGTTGGGGATGTGTTTCATACAATTGTGTTTTCTTGGTAGTTATTCTTAGGGCCCTACACTGAGTAGGCTTGTATTTTCCAGTTTTCTTTTTCTGAGGGTTTTACATTGTTCATAAATGGTGGATATCTCTCAGGATTATGATTCCAATTTATCAGAATTTTTCTTCAAAACACTAGCTAAGGGCAAAGACAGCCTTAGTGTTTTGACTGCCTCCCTCACTCAAAGAACATCAGGACTGTTCTTTTTGCCCTGAATACAGAAATGGCATAAAGGCCAAGTTCATACATGCAAGTCACAGTGAGAATTAAAACAAATACACGGTCTCCTGTACCATCTCTGCCATTGGCATCAATATTCTCTGGCACACTTATAAAATGGAAAAAAAAGAAAAATGAAAAAGAGAGGGGAAAGGAGAGAAGGAAAGAAAGAAAGGAGGAAGGAAAGAAAGGAGAGAGAAAGAGCCAAAATAGATCAGAGACATGATCTTAGAACTTCTAAAACTTTCTCAAGTCTCCTAGTTGAGGCTGAAGAAAATCTTAGAACCAACTTTGAGAAGTCATTGGATTGTAGCATACTGGAGAATCAAGCCCACAATGTAATTCTGCGTCAACCTATTCTAATTTCCAAAAGCCCAGGCCATTCTGGGTAGGTCCTTCTTATGCTGGTCATTGTAGTGGTGTGCACCCAAATACCAGACAGTATGAAAAAAGCTTATGTGTAAGAACTAAGAAGACACTTCCAAGTTTCTTGCCTAATTAGCCCTGCCTGAGAAAATGACAACCACCACATTATGTAATTTAATCTTCTACATAGTCTGATAATATTCATGAATTCTCATTCTTTCTTAGAAATCAGTGGTAGATACTTGTTTAATTCACATTTTTCAGTTTCCAATTCTTTCCTTTAAAGTCATCCTCTGAGGCTACTACTTGCTGTGAAGATGAGCCAGTATTACTTTTATTGGACTAATTTCTACACCTTGTTTCCTTCAGTGCTCAGAAATAATTCTCTTGGCATGGTAACATGATGCCAGAAATACATGAAGATTCTTCTCAAAGAAAGATAAGCATAAAGGAGTTAGCTCAGCAGACTCAAGATGCTCAAATCAGTTCAAAGGAAGTAGCCTATAAACCCTTGGATATAAACCCTTGGGATATTCTGCCTAAGAATAGCTTTGTAACCTAGGGCCACAGGCCATGCCAGATAGTTTACCCTCAGGTGAATGCTTTTGTTTACCTGTGGTGCTAAGTCACTCTGTATCAGTTTAACTCCTGAGGGGAGGGGGCTCGAGACTAGTAGTTGTCAGTTGAGTAGGTGCTGCCTGTCCCCATTCAAAAGCCTAGACACCAAAGCTTTTGTGGGTTTCCCAGGTTGGCAATACTTTATACAAGTTATGACACATCATAGCTGGGAGAATTTAAGCACTACCGTTGTGACTCTCCTGGTAGAGCACAACTGGAAGATGGTGCTTGATCTCCCAGACTCTACCCAATGAGTTTTCTGCCTTTGCTGATTTTATTCCATATCCTTTCATTGTGATAAACTGTTACCTGCATATAATGGCTTTTCTGACTTCTATGAGTCCTACCAGGGAATCATCAAACTTGAGGGTACTCTTGGAAACTTCCAGCAGAGAGGATCTCATAGATCATGAAAGAGTTACTTACAAGACACAACAAGACTGATTTATAAAAACAATTTCAGATAGAGCTAAAACATATTATAAGCAATATTATTTTTAATCTAAATTTCCCATTGAATTTATTTGAAAGGCAAAAAAAATATTAAAAGTTCACTGTCAATTTTTATCCATGTAAGACCACATAACCACTTTGTTACTCATGTGTATATCTACACCTGTGTTTTTGTCTATGTCTGTATCTATG
Organism: Oryx dammah; assembly: GCF_014754425.2. Classification (NCBI taxonomy): domain Eukaryota; kingdom Metazoa; phylum Chordata; class Mammalia; order Artiodactyla; family Bovidae; genus Oryx; species Oryx dammah. The sequence goes on from NW_024070189.1 coordinate 50,372,078, forward strand.
TCTGTATCAGTACCTGTATTTATTTCTTCCAAGCTAAGGTATGGGTGCTATTCATAGGTATGTGACTGTAAGTTGTTAAAGAAAATTTGATTTTTTTAAATTTTACTTTACAATTCTGTATTGGTTTTGCCATACATTGACATGAATCCACCACAGGTGTACATGCGTTCCCAAACATGAACCCCCCTCCCACCCCCCTCCCCACAACATCTCTCTGGGTCATCCCCATGTACCAGCCCCAAGTGTGCCGTATCCTGCATCGGACATAGACTGGCAATTCGATTCTTACATGATATTATACATGATTTTTTTAAAATGGATTTCTATTTATGCTTGTATGATCTATAGACTACTAATACGATCTCTGTACAATTCTGCCAAAATATTGTGTAAGCTTTTTATCTTTTGTTTTTAAATGAGTCAACTTTGAATGCTAACTAAATTTTTTTTTAAAGACTTTTCTCTTTACTATATGTATAGTCTATCTCCAGTCTTCCAGTCTTTTGTGAACCAATGGAGGCTATTAAAAAAAAAAAAAAAAATCCGTGAATCAGCAAATCCAGTTCCTTGCTAAAATTATTGGAAATTTCTGTGAAGAAATATATAGAAAAAATAATGGTATCTTATTTTGAACTTACCACTGATCAACACAAAGGAAACACTCATTCTTGTAAGTGAGGCCATTTGTCCCACAAACATATGCTGTCACTTCAGGACAGTCTGCATCGTAAAGAGGATCCAGTGGATAATATATTTTACACGGGGGCTGCAAACATCATAAAATATCATATGAATAACAATTGATCAATTTTCCCTCATCTATTTCTGGCCTGTCACTTCTGCCCCGCATGAAAGTAATATCAGATGTTACTAGTTAATGAATGTTAATGGATCTTTCTCAAGATTTCGTCTCCTTTGGGCTTTAGTTAGGTAAGTTTCTTTTCTGACTACAAAGTCCTCACCCATTCATCATCTGTTGAAGCCGTAAACAGTGTAATAACTCAGTTTAAACCCCAAATGGAAAGTTCTCCTTTAAACTTGGAGTCCCCATGCCAGTAACTCAGAAGTTTGTGAGTGGAGATAGGTTTGTGAATTCCTAGAACACAGGGGTTTAAATGTAGTTCTTAAGAGTGAGGGTTCTGTATTGAGACTGGGATTAAATTCTGAACGTGTGCTTAGCTTCTCAGTTGTAGCCAACTCTTTGCAACCCTTTGTACTGTAGCCAGCCAGATTCTTCTGTCCATGGGATTTCCCAGACAAGAATATTGGAGAGGGTTACCATTTCATTCTCCTGGGGATCTTCCCAATTCAAGGATCAAACCGCGTCTCCTTGGTCTCCTGCATTGCAGGTAGATTCTTGACCCACTGAGCTATTGTACCACTGTTAAACTTTTTAAGTGTTAGTCGCTCAGTCGTGTCCAACTCTTTGTGACCCCATGGACTGCAGCTCACCAGGCTCCTCAGTCCATGAGATTCTCCAGGCAATGATACTGGAGTGGGTTGCCATTTCCTTCCCCAGGGGATCTCCCCAACCCAGGGATCAAACTCAGGTCTCCTGCACTGCATGCAGATTCTTTACCGAGTGAGCTACAAGCCTTGGACAAGTGACAGGGATTATTTCACTTAATGTTCAGAGATGCATTTTATTACTATAATGCTTATGCTACATGGGGGTAAATTTAAGCCTGACAAGCCCAAAGTCACACAGAAAACTTCCATTCTACTTTACCACTATGAAGTTTTGAGATCCCTCCAAGAGAGTGATCAGATTAAAATAAAAATTCAGAACTGCTATAAATTTAAATTTACCTCAGGCCATTCAGAGTAATCATGTGGTTTGAAGAGTTCTGCAAATAAAGAACAGACACAATAGGTTAGTAGTTCTCCACGGAATTTGATTTCACTCACTGAAGTTACTGACTGAATAAAGAAATGTAATGTAGTTACTTATTTGCACAAAGTGTACAAAATAATTTATGGCAATAAAATTTGTAGGTGGTCTGCCTTTGTTAATTACTTCATCTATTTATTTATTCTCTACTTCTTTTTCACAGTCCTGACTTCATTTATAGATTTGCTATGTCATTGAAGAAAGAGTAAAAACTATTTGGGGTTATATGATCTGAACATAAAAAATAAAACTATTCAAAGATCAAAATACAACACAACTGAATTGCTCTTTAATCTTAACATAGGAAAGACTTTCTGTAATGCTTCATTGATCTATGTGCAATAACAGAAATAACTGATACACTTTATGACATTCAAATAAAAATAATTTTTTCCTGACAAAATATAAACTAAAAAATTCTGATAAACTGGAAAAAATATTTGCAACACCTATCATAAAGCATTCATATATACACACAAACCCCAAAGATATGGAAATGACCCTTAAATTTGTAAAAGATATTTAAATGCAGTATGATAAGAAAAATGCTATAAAACTATATTGAAATACCATCTATTACTGGTGGGAATGCAGATTGGCACAACTTTTATGAAGTGAAATTTGGCAATGTTAAACAAAACTACTTTGCATTCATATTTGATCACAATTCAGGGAATTTACCCTGAAGATAACCTTCGAACAATAGAAAAATATATATGCATAAGATTATTTATTGCAGCATTGTTTTTATTGCAAAATATTGGACCCAAACTAATGTCTGTACACCTAAAGACTGACTGAATAAACTTTGGTATCTTCATCCAATAAAGTTTTATGCAGTTGCATAAAAGAATGAGGAAATCCCTGTAAACTGATATGCACTGGTTTTCAAGACATTCTTAAACTGGGAAAAGCAGGATGCAAGTAGGTACCTATACTATGCTATCTTTTATGTAAGAAAGTAGGAAGAATGACAAAATGTACATATGTATGTTTATTTGAGCAAAAAGAAACACAGAAAAAATAAACTAGAGACTAATAAGATTGGTTACATAAAGGATAAGGATGGAATTGCAGTAGAAGGTGAAGGGTTTGAAGGTAATGACTCTCTTTGAGTCTAAACTTTTGTTCGTTTCATTTTTGTCATGTTCAAAATAATTTTAAATTGCATTTTGATTTTTCTTGACCCATGGATTATATAGAAATGTGTTATTTATTTGCTTTCAAAATAAGAGAGGATTTTCCATAGTAACTCCTTTTCTAATGTGTGTGTGTGTGCTCAGTCACTCAGTCATGTCTGACTCTTTGTGACCCCCGTGGACTGTAGCCTGTCAGGCTCCTCTGTACATGGGATGATCTAGGCAAAAATACTGGAGTTGCCGTTTCCTCCTTTAGAGGATCTTCCCAACGCAGGGATTGAACCTGTGTCTCCTGCATCTCCTGCTCTGACAGCAGATTCTTTTACTGCTGAGCCATGAGAGGGGCTCTCCCTTTCCATAGTGCTGTGCTCAGTCACTCAGTCATGTCTGATTCTGTGTGACCCCATGGACTGTAGCCCACCAGGCTCCTCTGTCCACAGGGATTCTCCAGGCAAGAATACTGGAATGGGTTGCCATGCCCTTCTCCAGGGGATCTTCCAAACCTAGGAGTCGAACCCGGGTCTCTCATATTGCAGGCAGAGTCTTTACCATCTGAGCCACCAGGGAAGCCCCCGTTTCCGATAGTGATACCCAATTGGTATTATCAAGCCCAAAGGCCTATGTTTCAGCAAAATTTTCCCATCCAGTCACAAATGACTCTTTTTCTTTGCTACAATGAAAAGAAAAAAACAGGTGTTTTGCTCCTAAGTTTGCTTACCTGAAAAAACAATATGTGCCAAAGCAGAGGATTCCAGGAAAAATATGATCATACAGGGAAAGGCAGTCATTTGATCTCATCTAATGCCCTGCTTGGAGAGGCCTGTGGAAATGCTCAAGATAGTTTATTCATCCTTGCACAGCTGTCTTTCCAAACCTAGGATAACCCACTACTCTGAATTGAACTTGGTCATGTTGGTCTCAAACTGGCCTGGTCTCTAGGGATTCAGACCTAAGAAGGCTCTTCTGCCCTGAAGAGGGAAAGAAAACCATTAAAATAACTTTTCTCCCCCAGCCAGCAAGCATTGTGTTATTACAATCTGTTTTGACTTGGAAGAAGAATTAGCCTCAAGGCTATCACCAGGACTGACCCCAGGCATGTTACATATAAATGGATTTATCCTACAACATAAAGTAAGGTTAATGAATATGGATACTTTAAGAATTCTGAGAAAAAAGGTATGATCTGAGGACTATCTTGTACAATCAGGGCTATGTCACTTTATAATGCACATTGTTTGATTCCCTAGGGTAGACCAATTTCTCCCACACTGAAATGCTCCGTTTCCTAGTTAAGCTTCTTCATCCAGGCCATTTACATGTGCTCAAATACAAAGAATAGATTGAAAGTGGAATTGTTGGTCTGGTGATCATAAAGATTGTATTTACCTTTCCTGATAGATGAATCAAGATAGTTGATATTAATCATTTTTTGATTCATATATAGGTACACATGATTTGATGACATCTATCAGTGAGATCCAAGTTCAAATTCTAGCTTCAACAGTTTTTAGAAGTGTGAGCCTCAGAAAAAGTGTGAACATCATAGGATATTGAAAATATCAACTGATACTAGTATCAATATAAGTGGAGTTTCTTTTGTAAGAATGGAAATATTTAGCCCAGAGAGAAGATAATTTTCAAGTTATTTACACTCAACTTCCTTATGCCCTACTCTATTCATTCTGTCTCTTCTCCAAATTGCAGTTGGTGGGCGCGTAGGGAAGTAAGGGAGATCCATATTAGCCGTACAGAGGAAACAAAAGCAGGTGATGGAGGGAAACAAACCTAATGACAGAGAAGAGAGAGAGGTACCATCACTGACTTAGACTAAGAATCTGAAGAGCTGTTTACCTGAATGGGCTTGCTGCAAAAGTCTACTGTAGTTACCCTGAGGTCACAGCTAACCTTGAGCAAAGTTACTGTTCAGTGAGTCTGTGGCTAGGGGCATATTGAGCAGAGGAGGCTGGCTTCCTGCTCAGTTGAGCGACCAATTGTTTGGCAAGAACCACCTCCTCTGATGTTTCATGCTCCAGCAGGCAGGGACACACATGGATGTTCTGTACTTGTGGTTTTTGATTGTGGATCATGAGGACAAGATGACATTTGCAAAGCAGATTAATTACCTACCTCATTCCAGACAATCTGATTTACATTTTAGTAAAGTTACAAGTTTACATTTTAGCCTAGTTACAAGGCTGGTTCTTTTTCTGGTGTCCGCCTCCAGAGGTCGCTTAGCCCATCCTGCTTCTCAGAAGGTTTATCTGTTTTGTTCTTTCTAGGACAGGATTTCTGACATCAGCCAGGGAAACTCCAGCACCACAACTAATAATGTCTGCAATACTTTAGTCTTCTGATGTTTTCATTTGTTTCCCTCCACTCCACCTTAATGTCGGCAAGTGTGAAAATTTGCCATTATGTGGAAAATTTCTCTCGCACACTTTAAGCTCTCCTAGAGTAGTCTGTTAGTGTACCTTCTGCTGTTTGTCTTCCCTTCTCAGCCTGAGTCCCATAAACTGACATTTATATTAGCCCCTTGGCATGACCATATTTTCTTGACATCCTACTCTTAATTCTTCCCTCCTTCTTCCAAGCTGGGATAAATTCAGCATCCTGTTTTCCTGTCCCAGACCTTGGCTGTGGAGCAAGGAGAAAAAATTCCATACAATGAACTCTACAATCCTGCTATCATTACTACTCATCTAGGCCCTCTAGACTCCTAAAGAGGCCTCTTATTTAATGTCAGATTGCTACCAATGCCACCCATCTCCATACAATTTCCTCTTTTTAATCTAACTTTTTTCAGCAAAACACACCTCCACATTACTTTGAATAGTAAACTTCACCTCTTCTTTATGGAATAGGGAAAACTCAGGATGAACTAGCACCACTTCACCCCACCCCCAGCCCCTGCCTTGTAATTCTGGTAATTTATCATCTACATTTCTGTATTTATCCTTCTCTCCACATCAGCTTACCTAGGGACTTACACATTCATCCATTCCTTTCTTTTTGCCAGTACCTGGCTATGTGGTTTACATTTCCCATCATACTTATTCCTCACAATAATCCCGTGAGGTTTACATAGTTCTACAACTTGTAAAGGAAAAGGAAACTGAGGCTGAAAGGACTAAATTCATGTGCTGAAACTAACTAACTACTAACAAAGTTACGAATGGACAGAGATGGGATTCAAGCACAGGTACCCTTAACTCCAAAGTCCGTATTCCACTACTTTTAAGTTTTCTTTCATTTTACAGAATGAAATTCCCCTTTAATTTACTATCTATAATTTTCTGAGACCAGTACCATGAACATCTTGTGTGACACCCTGCGCCTTTCTTGGCAGTATCTTTGCTTCTAACTCCCTCTCTCCATAGTCAGTACTCTTAATCTCTCCACAATACTATCCCTCCCCTACACCACCCTCCCCAAGTAATTAATTTGCATGCTCTGGGACAGAAAAATTCTATTTTACCCAATTTTTACCTTGTAACTGCAATATATTGCAGGGTTTTGTTTTTTAAATCAATTAATAAATATACAGTAATATGTACAGAAGGAAGGAAGGAAGAAATCTATCCATTTTTAAAAATTGTGTTCTTGGATATTCTTGGGAGTATCATCACAGATATATTTTAGACACACTGTATCTAGTCCAAAAGACATAATCTTACTGGAATTTTTATTAGTCATATAAATTTGGTAAAAGTAACATCTTTATAATAGTTTCTTTTTACACTAATATGTTTTATTACAAAAGGTTCAAACAGACACAAAAATATAGAAAACAATATAATGAGCTCATATATACCTATCATATAGATTCAGTAATTATCAAGAATGGCACTTTTGCTTTACCTATTCAATTTTTTAGAAAAATGCTAAAGCATTATAAAGTGTTCCAGGCTTTGTCATTTCTTCCCTACAACTTCAACTGGCATCTCTCATACAGAGAATTATTTTCTCAAATAATCTTACTGAGATTCACACATTTAACAATTTAACATTAAGAGTAATTCTTTTGTATCATCTGAAATAATGGCTTTTTGTAATCAAATTGCCCTATTACCTCAAACTTGTTTACAGTTTGAGTAAAAATCCAAAGAAGGTCCACTTGACACTTGTCTCTTACAACTCTTAATGCGAGCAGTTTCCTTTTCTTCTTGTTGTTTCTCTGTGCCCTTGACTTGTTTGAACGGGGTCAGTTTTTTTCATAGAACCACATTTTGCATTTGCCTCTTAGCTTCCTTGTGATTTTTTTAACTCTTCCTCTGTATCAAAATACAAAAAAAAAAAAAAAAAAAGTCAAGAATACAATATTTTTCAGTTGGAAAATTTATATGCTGTAATCAGCCAGTGTATTTATCAGCATCGCAGGGACTATGACAAAACAGCACTCGTTCAGAAAATGGAACAAGAAGTAGAACACTTCAGTTGTTCCAGATCATGATGTCATGGTACCAAGTATTTTTTATATTCAGTTCCTATTTAATTCACCTTTGTCATGTTGACATAACTGATAAAAGATGAAATCCTGAATCTCTAAGGAAAAGAGTAAAATAGTAATTAAAAATATTTAAACTTTTCTGGTATTTATATACATGTGTAAGATAAATTACAGAGATAACTGATAAATATTTGATTGAACAAGTCATTGTAGTAATACTATTGCTATTGTTTTCAGTAAAGTGTGGCCAACTCCTAATAAAGATTATTTTGATAATTAATGTTTATGACACTTAGGAGTAATTAGTGACACTGATAGTTTTTGTTTTAAGCACTTTTAATTTTATCCTTCCTAAAAATAGTTTATTGTGTCAAACTAGAAGCTACTTAACCATTGTGTCTTTGCCATCATTTCTGCCTTTAGCATCCTCTGCAAATTCACTTAAAAGCTCATGCTTGAGTCATGATTTGCAGGAGGTCCCCTGAACCACTTCTAGGTGAACCACAGTTCTGTACTTGAATATCAAAATTAATGCTTTTTAGATAAACATTTTTTATCATTTAATTTGGATTAATAAAAAATTTTAAATTTTTTTGTTTTACTTTTATGATTATACATACAACAAATGTATTAACGACTACTTTGTTAAATATCTTTTTAACAATGCAAAGTTTTTATATATGAAAGCTATTTATATCCTTCTTAGGTTGTATTCTATAGATACCTTTTGTATACAATTATATAAATGTAAATATTATGAATTTTGCATTAATGATACCAAAAATGCATTTCTTAAAGCAATAAAAGCATTCACCACCATGCAAAAAAAAAAAAAAAAAAATACACTTCTGAATTGTCAGTTTTCTACTTATAAATGCCATTCTTGAACAAGATGAATAAGTTAGGGGAACTTATTGGGGTGAACATAAGCTTTATTTTTCTCAGATGAGTAGAACTAAAATTTTTTTTTAAATTTATTGGATTTTAGTTGATTTACAATGTTGTGTTAAGTTTCAGATGCATAGCAAAGTGATTCAGTTAGACATATACATATATTTATTCTTTTCCAAATTCTTTTCTTATATAGGCTTTTTACAGACTATTGAGTAGAGTTCACTGTGCTATACAGTAAGTCCCTGTTGGTTATCCATCTTATATATAGTAGGCTGTATGTGTTAATCCCAACATCCTAATTTATCCCTCCCCATCCATGTTGTCCCTCTGGTAGAGATAAGTTTGTTTTGAAATTTGTGAATCTGTTTCTGGTTTGTAAAGAAGTTCATTTGTATCATTCTTTAAAAATTAGATTTCACATATGAGTGATATATCGTTAACTTATTTCATTTAGCTAATAATATGTTGGTCCATCCATGTTGCTGCAAATGGCATTAGTTCATTCTCTTTTATGACTGAGTAATACTCCATAGTACATATGTAATAGCTTAACTTACAGTGAATGGTGCCAGTATCTGTGGTCTCTGAAGGAGAAAATTTCACTCCAGTATCCAAAAGATGTGGTCTCAGTAACTCAAGCTTTGTGTAATAAGCTTTTATTAGAGTGAAAAGTATAGAGAAAGCCTCCAGCAAAAGATACTGGCAGAGGGTAAAAGAATACCCACCTCACTAGTTTAAACAGGGCATTATATGCTTTTCAACTGGCTGCTGAAGACAGATAAAAAGAATGCCTCAAGGTTGGTAAAGTTCCACTAGACCCTTCCCCAAGGCATACACCCTAATATAACTTTGACACATATTAGCCAGGGATAACAGGTTCCAGGCAACTTCTCTGGACAAGATGTACTGTTGCTGTGTAATTAGGGGTGAAAGTCTTGAGAAACAGATTCCCAAGCAAGATTTGATACAATTATAATCATTAACATAGAGACATAGAGTCTAAAAAAAGCATTCCCATGAGCAAGATATATTATACTTAAAGAAAGGCTAGTTTTCAAATGAAATATATTGTTGCAAAGTTTACACAGAGCTTTTTTTTTTTCTTTTAAATAAGCATGTCCTTGAGCAAGAGAGTTCCAGAAAAACATCTATTTCTGCTTTATTGACTATGCCAAAGCCTTTGTGTGGATCACAATAAACTGTGGAAAATTCTGAAAGACATGGGAATACCAGACCACCTGACCTGCCTCTTGAGAAACCTGTATGCAGGTCAGGAAGCAACAGTTTGAACTGGACATGGAACAACAGACTGGTTCCAAATAGGAAAAAGAGTACGTCAAGGCTGTATATTGTCACCCTGCTTATTTAACGTCTATACAGAGTACATCATGGGAAACGCTGGGCTGGTGGAAGCACTAGCTGGAATCAAGATTGCCGGGAGAAATATCAATAACCTCAGATATGTAGATGACACCACCCTTATGGCAGAAAGTGAAGAACTAAAGAGCTTCTTGATGAAAGTGAAAGAGGAGAGTGAAGAAGTTGGTTTAAAACTCAACATTCAGAAAACTAAGATCATGGCATATGGTCCCACCACTTCATGGGAAATAGATGGGGAAACAGTGGAAACAGTGGCTGTTTTATTTTTGGGGGCTCCAAAATCACCGCAGATGGTGACTGCAGCCATGAACTTAAAAGACTCTTACTCCTTGAAAGGAAAGTTATGACCAACCTAGACAGCATATTGAAAAGCAGAGACATTGCTTTGCCAACAAAGGTCTGTCTAGTCAAGGCTATGGTTTTTCCAGTAGTCATGTATGGATGTGAGAGTTGGACTATAAAGAAAGCTGAGCACAGAAGTATTAACGTTTTTGAACTGTGGTGTTGGAGAAGACTCTTGAGAGTCCCTTGGACTGCAAGGAGATCCAAACAGTGCATCCTAAAGGAGATCAGTCCTGGGTGTTCATTGGTAGGACTGATATTGAAGCTGAAACTCCAACACTTTGGCCACCTGATGCGAAGGGCTGACTCATTTGAAAAAACCTTGATGCTGCATCAGATTGAGGGCAGGGGGAGAAGGGGACAACAGAGGATGAGATGGTTGGATGGCATCACTGACTCAATGGACATGGGTGTAGGTGAACTCCTGGAGTTGGTGATGGACAGGGAAGCCTGGCATGCTGTGGTTCATGGGATCACAAAGAGTCGGGCATGCCTGAGTGACTGAACTGAACTACTCCTTGGAAGGAAAGTTATGACCATTCTAGACAGTATATTCAAAAGCAGAGACATTACTTTGTCCACAAAGGTCCATCTAGTCAAGGCTATGGTTTTTCCAATAGTCATGTGTAGATGTGAGAGTTGGATGCAAAGAAAGCTGAGCACAAAAGAATTGATGCTTTTTAACTGTGGTGTTGGAGAAGACTCTTGAGAGTCCCTTGGACAGCAAGGAGATCCAAACAGTGCATCCTAAAGGAGATCCGTCCTGCGTGTTATTAGAAGGACTGATGTTGAAGCTGAAACTACAATATTTTGGCCACCTGATGAGAAGAGCTGACTCATCTGAAAAGACCCTGATGTTGGGAAAGATTGAAGGCAGGAGGAGAAGGGGATGACAGAGGATGAGATGGTTGGATGGTGCCACTGATTTAATGGACATGAGTTTGGGTAAACTCCAGGGGTTGATGATGGACAGGGAGGCCTGGCGCACTGAGGTTCATGGGGTTGCAAAGATTTGGACACAACTGAGCGACTGAACTGAACTGAGCAATTACAGGGCCTACATGACTAAGACCAAAGAATGTATGAAGAAAAGTGTTTGCCTCCTCTTCCTTCTTGTGGGTCCCTGAACTCCCTACCAAACTGCCTAAGTGTAACTTTCTCATATGTACTGCACTTTATTCATTACTCTGTTGATGGATATTTAGGTTGTTTCCATGTCTTGGCTATTGTAAATAGCACTGCAAGGAACATCTTGAACATCTCAGGGTACATTTATCTTTTCAAATTATGGTTTTCTCCATATATATGCCTAGGAGTAAGATTGCTGGAGAATTTGGAGTTCTAGTTTTAGGTTTTTAAGCGGCCTCCATTTGTTCTCCATAGTGATTGTTCCGATTCACATTCCCACCAACTGTTCATTTGTTGTTTGTAGACTTTTTGATGATGGTCATTCTGATTGGTGTGAAGTGATACCTCATTCTAGTTTTGATTTGCATTTCTCTGATTAGTGATGTTGAGGTTTTTTTTTTTTTTATGTCTTATTTTGGCCATTTATATGTCTTCTTTGGAGAAATGTCTGTTTAGACCTTCTGCCCATTAAAAAATTTTTTTTGGAAGGGGAGATATTGAGCTACATAAGCTGTTTATATATTTTGGACATTAATCCCTTGTTACTTGCTTCATTTGCAAATATTTTCTCCCATTCTGTGGATTGTCTTTGCACTTGTGTATGGTTTCATTTGCTGTGCAGAAGCTTTTAGGTTTAATTTGGTCCCCTTTGTTAATTTTTGTTTTTACTTTCATTAATCTAGGAGGTAGATCAAAAAAGATATTGCTAAGATTTATATCAAAGAGTACCATATGTAAAATAGATAGCCAATGGGAATTTCCTGTATGGCTCAGGAAACTCAAACAGGGACCCTGTATCAACATAGAGGGGTGGATGGGGAGGGAGATAGGGGGGAGGTTCAAAAGGGAGGATGGAGTTTCAAAAGGGAGGGGATATACGTATACCATAGCTCAACTGGAATTCTGTCGCCTCCACTAGCTTTGTTCGTAGTGATGCGTTCTAAGGCCCACTTGACTTCACATTCCAGGATGTCTGGCTCGAGGTGAGTGATCACACCATCGTGATTATCTTGGTCTTGATGATCTTTTTTGTACAGTTTTTCTGTGTATTCTTGCCACTTCTTCTTAATATCTTCTGCTTCTGTTAGGTCCATACCATTTCTGTCCTTTATCGAGCCCATCTTTGCATGAAATTTTCCCTTGGTATCTCTAATTTTCTTGAAGAGATCTCTAGTCTTTCCCATTCTGTTCTTTTCCTCTATTTCTTTGCATTGATCGCTGAAGAAGGCTTTCTTATCTCTTCTTTCTATTCTTTGGAAGTCTGCCTTCAGATGCTTATATCTTTCCTTTTCTCCTTTGCTTTTCGCCTCTCTTCTTTTCACAGCTATTTGTAAGGCCTCACCAGACAGCCATTTTGCTTTTTTTGCATTTCTTTTCCATGGGGATGGTCTTGATCCCTGTCTCCTGTACAATGTCATGAACCTCAGTCCATAGTTCATCAGGCACTCTATCTATCAGATCTAGTCCCTTAAGTCTATTTCTCACTTCCACTGTATAATCATAAGGGATTTCATTTAGGTCATACCTGAATGGTCTAATGGTTTTCCCTACTTTCTTCAATTTAAGTCTGAATTTGGCAATAAGGAGTTCATGATCTGAGCTACAGTCAGCCCCTGGTCTTGTTTTTGTTGACTGTATAGAGCTTCTCCATCTTTGGCTGCAAAGAATATAATCAATCTGATTTTGGTGTTGACCATCTGGTGATGTCCATGTGTAGAGTCTTCTCTTGTGTTGTTGGAAGAGGGTGTTTGCTATGACCAGTGCATTTTCTTGGCAAAACTCTGTTAGTTTTTGCCCTGCTTCATTCCATATTTCAAGGCCAAATTTCCCTTACTCCAGGTGTTTCTTGACTTCCTACTTTTGCATTCCAGTCTCCTATAATGAAAAGGACATCTTTTTTGGGTGTTAGTTCTAAAAGGTCTTGTAGGTCTTCATGGAACCGTTCAACTTCAGCTTCTTCAGCATTACTGGTTGGGGCATAGACTTGGATTATTGTGATATTGAATGGTTTGCCTTGGAAACGAACAGAGATTATTCAGTCGTTTTTGAGATTGCATCCAAGTATTGCATTTCGGACTCTTTTGTTGACCGTGATGGCTACTCCATCTCTTCTAAGGGATTCCTGCCTGCAGTAGTAGATATAATGGTCATCTGAGTTAAATTCACCCATCCCAGTCCATTTTAGTTCACTGTTTCCTAGAATGTCAATGTTCACTCTTGCCATCTCTTGTTTGACCACTTTCAATTTGCCTTGATTCATGGACCTGACATTCCAGGTTCCTATGCAATATTGTTTTTTACAGCATCGAACCTTGCTTCCATCACCAGTCACATCCACAGCTGGGTATTGTTTTTGCTTTGGCTCCATCCCTTCATTCTTTCTGGAGTTATTTCTCCACTGATCTCCAGTAGCATACTGGGCACCTACTGACCTGGGGAGTTCCTCTTTCAGTACCCTATCATTTTGCCTTTTCATACTGTTCATGAGATTCTCAAGGCAAGAATACTGAGGTGGTTTGCCATTCCCTTCTCCAGTGGACCACATTCTGTCAGACCTCTCCATCATGACCCACCCATCTTGGGTGGCCCCACAGGCATGGCTTAGTTTCATTGAGTTAGACAAGGCTGTGGTCCTAGTGTGATTAGATTGACTAGTTTTCTGTGATTATGGTTTCAGTGTGTCTGCCCTCTGATGCCCTTTTGCAACACCTACCATCTTACATGAGTTTCTCTTACCTTGGACGTAGGGTATCTCTTCATGGTTGCTCCAGCAAAGTGCAGCCTCTGCTCCTTACCTTTGATGAGGGGTATCACCTCACCGCTGCCCCTCCTGACCTTGAACATGGATTAGCTCCTCTAGGCCCTCCTGCGCCTGTGCAGCCATCACTCCTTGGACATGAGGTAGCTACTCCTGGCCGCCGCCCCTGGCCTCAGACATGGGGTAGCTTCTCTAGGCTGCTCCTACACTGTTGCAGCCTGGCACTCTCAGCTGCCGTCCCTGACCTCAGACGTGGGGTAGTTCCTCCCAGCTGCTGCCCCTGACCTCGGATATGGGGTAGCTCCTCCCGGCCACTGCCCCTGACCTTGGACATGGGGTAGCTCCTCTTGGCCGTTCCTGTGTCGTCGCAGCCTGGCACTCTCAGCCACTGCCCCTGACCTCGGATGTGGAGTAACTCCTCTTGGTTGCCACCCCTTGGGCATGGGGTCCTCCTGGCTTCTGCCCCTGACCTCGGACATGGGGTAGCTCCTCTCAGCTGTGCTATGTGCGCCAGTTGCAGCTGCCCATGCTATGAAAAATATCTTCAAGACCAAGATAATCATGATGGTGTGATCACTCATCTAAAGCCAAACATCCTAGAATGTGAAGTCAAGTGGGCCTTAGAAAGCATCACTAAGAACAAAGCTAGTGGAGGTGATGGAATTCCAGTCGAGCTATTTCAAATCCTGAAAGATGATGCTGTGAAAGGGCTGCACTCAATATGCCAGCAAGTTTGGAAAGCTCAGCAGTGGCCACAGGACTGGAAAAGGTCAGTTTTCATTCCAATCCCAAAGAAAGGCAATGCCAAAGAATGCTCAAACTACCACACAATTGTACTCATCTCACACGCTAGTAAAGTAATGCTCAAAATTCTCCAAGCCAGGCTTCAACAATATGTGAACTGTGAAATTCCAGATGCTCAAGCTGGTTTTAGAAAAGACAGAGGAACCAGAGATCAAATTGCCAACATCGGCTGGATCATGGAAAAAGCAAGAGAGTTACAGAAAAACATCTATTTCTGCTTTATTGACTATGCCAAAGCCTTTGACTGTGTGGATCACAATAAACTGTGGAAAATTCTGAAAGACATGGGAATACCAGACCACCTGACCTGCCTCTTGAGAAACCTGTATGCAGGTCAGGAAGCAACAGTTTGAACTGGACATGGAACAACATACTGGTTCCAAACAGGAAAAGGAGTACGTCAAGGCTGTATATTGTCACCCTGCTTATTTAACTTATATGCAGAGTACATCATGGGAAGTGCTGGACTGGAAGAAACACAAGCTGGAATCAAGATTGCTGGGAGAAATATCAATAACCTCCGATATGCGGATAACACCACCCTTATGGCAGAAAGTGAAGAGGAGCTAAAAAGCCTCTTGATGAAAGTGAAAGAGGAGAGTGAAAAAGCTGGCTTAAAGCTCAACGTTTAGAAAACAAAGATCATGGCATCCGGTCCCAAAACTTCATGGGAAATAGGTGGGGAAACAGTGGAAACAGTGTCAGACTTTATTTTGGGGGGCTCCAAAATCACTGCAGATGGTGACTGCAGCCATGAAATTAAAATACACTTACTCCTTGGAAGGAAAGTTATGACCAACCTAGATAGCATATTGAAAAGCAGCGACATTACTTTGCCAACAGAAGTACGTCTAGTCAAGGCTATGGTTTTTCCAGTGGTCATGTATGGATGTGAGAGTTGGATTGTGAAGAAAGCTGAGCACCGAAGAATTGATACCTTTGAACTGTGGTGTTGGAGAAGACTCTTGAGAGTCCCTTGGACTGCAAGGAGCTCCAACCAGTCTTTTCTGAAAGAGATCAGCCCTGGGGTTTCTTTGCAAGCAATGATGCTAAAGCTGAAACTCTGGTACTTTGGCCACCTCATACGAAGAGTTGACTCATTGGAAAAGAGTCTGATGCTGGGAGGGATTGGGGGCAGGAGGAGAAGGGGATGACAGAGGATGAGATGGCTGGATAGCATTACTGACTGGATGGACGTGAGTCTGCGTGAACTCCGGGAGTTGGTGATGGACAGGAGGGCCTGGCGTGCTGCGATTCATGGAGTCACAAAGAGTCGGACACAACTGAGTGACTGAACTGAACTGAACTGAACTGAACTGATATGTATACCTATGGCTGATTCATTTTGAGGTTTGTCAGAAAACAACAAAATTCTGTAAAGCAATTATCCTTCAATAAAAAATAAATAAATTTTAAAAAAGAGTGTTCTGTCTATGTTTTTCTCTAAGAGTTTTATAGCATCTAATCTTACATTTTGGTCTTTCATCATTTTTGAGTTTATTTTTGTGAATGGTGTTAGAAAATTTTCTAGTTTCATTCTTTTACATGTAGCTGTCCAGTTTTCCTAGCACCCTTAATTGAAGAGACTGTGTTTTATATGTTGTATATTCTTGCCTCCTTTGTCATAGATTAATTGACCATTAGTGCATGGATTTTTTTCTAGGCTTCCTATCCTTTCCCACTGATCTATATTTCTGTTTGTGTGCCAGTATCATGCTGTTTTATTACTGTAGCTTTGTAGTATATTCTGAAGTCAGGAAGTCAGAGTCTTGTGTCTCCATACAAATTTTAGTTTTTTTTGTCCTAGTTCACTGAAAAATGTTTGGTAGTTTGATAGAGATTGCACTAAATCTATAGATTGACTTAGGTAGTATAATCATTTTGACAGTATCGATTCTTTTAATCCATGAACATGGTATATTTTTCCATCTGTTGAGTCATTTTAGATTTTTTTTAAATTTTTTATTGTTACTTTATTTTACTTTACAATACTGTATTGGTTTTGGCATACATTGACATGAATCCGCCACGGGTGTACATGAGCTCCCAAACATGAACCCTCCTCCCACCCCACATCATCTCTCCGGATCATCCCTGTGCACCAGCCCCAAGCATCCTGCATCCTGCATTGAACATAGACTGGTGATTCATTTCTTACATCATAGTATACATGTTTCAATGCCATTCTCCCAAATCATCCCAACCTCTCCCTCAGAGTCCAAAAGTCTGCTCTACACATCTGTGTCTCTATTGCTGTCTCGTATACATCTTAGATTTCGTTCATGAGCATTGTATTGTTTTCAGAGTACCCGTCTTTTGTCTCCTTAAGCAGGTCTATTCCTAGGTATTTTATTCTTTTTACTGCAACAGTAAATGGACTTATTTCCTTAATTTCTCTTTCTAATATTTTGATGGGATTATTTCATTAATTTATCTTTCTAATATTTTGTTGTTAGTGTATGGGACTATAAAAGATTCTTGTACATTAATTTTGCATAGTGCAACTTGTCTGAGCTCATTGATGAGCTCTAGTAGTTTTCTGTAGCATCTTTAGGGTTTCCTATGTGTACTATCATGTCATCTACAAACAGGGACAGTTTTACTTCTTTTCCAGTTTGGATTCTTTTTATTTCTTTTCTTTTCTGATTGCCATGGCTAGGACTTCCAAAACTATGTTGAGTAAAATTGATGACAGTGAACATCCTTGCCTTTTTCCTGGTCTTAGAATGCTTTCAGCTTTCTTTTCACCTTTGAGAATGATAATAACTCTGGGTTTGTCATATATAGCCTTTATTGTGTTGAGGTAAATTCCCTCTGTTTCCTCTTTCTGGAGGGTTTTTATCATATGTGAATGTTGAATTTTATCAAAAGCTTGTTCTGTATATATTGAGGTGGTCATATGGTTTTTATTCTTCAATTTGTTAATGTGGTATATCACACTGATTGATCTGCAAGTATTAAAAAATTCTTTTGCCCCTGGGATAAAGTCTACTTGATCCTTTTAATGCATCATGGATTCAGTTTGTTAATTTTTTTGTTGAGGGTTATTTTGCCTATGTTCATCAGTGATGTGCTGTGCTTAGTTTCTCAGTCATGTCCAACTCTTTGTGACCCCATGGGCTGTAGCCCACCAGGCTCCTCTGTCCATGGAATTCTCCAGGCAAGAATACTGGAGTAGGTTGCCATGCCCTCCTCCAGGGCCATTTTCCCAACCCAGGAATCGAACCCAGATCTCCTACACTGCAGATGGATTCTTTACCATCTGAGCCACCAGGGAAGCCCATATCATTAGTGATATTGGCCTATAATTTTCATTTTTTGTGGTAGCTTTTTCTTATTTTCTTATCAGGGTTATGATGGCCTCATAGAATGAGCTTGGGACTGTTCATTACTCTGTACTTTTTTGAAGGAGTTTCAGAAGGATATTATTAACTCTTCTCTAAGTGTTTGATAGAATTTGCCCAAGAAGCCATCTGGTCCTGGACTTTAATTTTTTAAAAGTTTTTAAACACTCTTTAAATTCCAGTACTTGTGATTGGTCTGTTCATATTTTCTATTTCTTCATGGTTAAGTCTGGGAAGGTTGTATATTTTTAAGAATTTATCCATTTTTTTCTAGGTTGTCCATTTCATTGGCATATAATTGTTTGTAGTAGTCTTACGATTCCTTATATTTCTGTGGTATCAGTTTAAAATTTTCATTTTCTATTTCTAATTTTTTTTTTTTTTTGATGTGAGTCTTCTCTCCTTTTCTTCTTGTTCAATCTGGCTAAGAGTTTATCAATTTTGTTTATCTTTTCAAAGAATCAGCTTTTACTTTCATTGATTTTTTTTTCTGTTGTTCTCCTCATCTCTCATTTATTTCTGCTCTGGTTTTTATGATTTTATTCCTTCTACTAACTTCAGATTTTGTTTGTTCTTCTTTCTCTAGTTGCTTTAGATGTAAGGTTAGACTGTTTATTGAGTTTTGTTTGTATCCTGAGGTAAGTTTGTATTGGTACAATCTTCTCTCTTAGAATTGCTTTTGCTACATCCCGTAGGTTTTGGACCAGTGTTTTTTTGTTGTCATTTGGCCTAGATATTTATTTATTTCACTTTGATTTCTTCAGTTATTCATTGTTTAGCAGCATAGTTTAGCCTCTGTGT
Source organism: Oryx dammah (assembly GCF_014754425.2). Lineage (NCBI taxonomy): Eukaryota > Metazoa > Chordata > Mammalia > Artiodactyla > Bovidae > Oryx > Oryx dammah. The sequence goes on from NW_024070189.1 coordinate 50,391,006, forward strand.
GTTTGCATTTTTTTACATTTTTTTCCCTGTAATTGATTTATAATTTCGTAACATCATGGTTGGAAAAGATGTTTGATGTGCTTTCCATTTTGTTAAATTTACCAAGGCTTGATCTGTGGCCCAAGATGTGATCCATTCTGGAGAATGTTCCATGTGCACTTGAGAAAAAATGATTTCTGCTGCTTTCAGATGGAAATATCAAGTTCATTTGGTCTAATGTGTCATTTAAGGCCTGTTTTACATTATTGATCATCTGTATGGATGATCTATCCACTGATTTAAGTGCCCTAGTATTATTGTGCTAGTGTAGACCTCTCCTTTTATGGGTATTAGCATTTGCCTTATATATTGAGGTGTACCTATGTTGCATGTGTATTTATAATTGTTATATCTTCTTCTTGGAGTGATTCTTTGATCATTATGTAGTGCCCTTCTTTCACTCCTGTAACATTCTTTATTTTAAAGTCTATTTTGTCTTATATGAGTATTATCAATATGCATGTTTTATTGCCATTTTTCTAATTGTTTTGGACTTTTTGGAAGGTCTTTTATTTTTCTTTACTTTTTTGTTCTCTTGTGATCAATGTCTATTGTTAGTGTTGTGTGTGGATTACTTTTCTTTTTATGTGTATCTGCTGTAGGTTTTTGGTTTGTGGTTTCTCATGTGGTTTTGATATAACAGTGTATATATGTACAAGATTGTTTTAAGTTGCTGGTCTCTTAATTTCCAGTGCATTTTCAATTATCATGCACTAGTACTTCCGTCTTCTCGTGATTGCTGGTTTTTATATCATATTTGGGTGTAGATGATTTCCTACATTTACTTTATGTTTGCCTTTACCAGTGAGCTTTCCTATTCATAATTTTCTTGATTCTAGTTGTGGCCTTTTCTTTTCTGCATAGAGAAGTTCCTTTAGGATTTGTTACAAGGCTGGTTTGATGGTGCTGAATTTTCTTAGTTTTTGCTTGTCTGCAAAACTTTTGATTTCACCTTTGAATCTGAATGAGAACCTTCCTGAGCAGAGTATTCTTGTTGCAGGGTTTCCTCTTTCATCACTCTAAATATATTGTGCCTACAGAATTCTGCTGAAAAATCAGCTGATAACATTATGGGGATTCCTTGGCATGTTGTTTGTTGCTTTCCCTTGTTGCTTTTAATATTTTTATTTGTCTTTGATTCTTGTCACTTTGATTTATATGTGTCTCGGTGTGTTCCTCCTTAGGTTTATCTTGTGTAGGATTTTTGTGCTTCCTCTACTTAAGTGGGTGTTTCCTTTCTCATATTAGGGAATTTTTAGCTATAATCTGTTCAGATATTTTTTCAGGCTCTTCCTCTGTTTCTTATCCTTTTGGGACCACTATCATGTGAATGTTCATGCATTGAATTATGCCCCAAAGAATTGGACATGACTTAGCAACTGAACAACAGCAACAGAGGTTCCTGAGACTGTCCTCATTTCTTTTCATTCTTTTTTCTTTATTCTGTTCCACATTGCTGATTTCCATGATTCTGTCTTCCAGTTCACTTATTTGTTCTTCTACCTCAGTTATTCTGCTATTAATTCCTTCTAGTGTATTTTTCATTCCATCTATTGTGTTGTTTATCTCTGCTCTTTTGTTCTTTAAATCTTCTAACTCTTTGTTAAACATTTCTTGTAACTTCTTAGTCTGTGCCTCCATTCTTTTTATGAGATCTTGGATCATCTTTACTATCATTACTGTAAAGTCATTTTCAGATAGGTTCCCTGTCTTCACTTCACTTAGATGTTTTTGTGGGTTTCTACTTTTTCCTTCATCCAGAACATTTTTCTCTGCACTTTGATTTTGTCTGCCTTTCTGAGTTTGTGGTCTCTTTTCTGTTGGCTGGAGGATCATACCTCTTGTTGCTTTTGGTTTCTGTCATCTGATGGGTAAGTTTGGTCCGAAGCCTTATGCAGTTTTCCCAGTAGGAGGAAGTGATGCCTGCCCAATTGTGGGTAGTGCTGGGTCTTGTCCCACTGATGTGCAGGACCATGTCAAGGTATATGTTTAGGGGTGGCTGTGAGCTCAGTATGGCTTTAGGCACCCTGTCTGCTGATGGATGGGGCTGTAGAGCTGAGTTTTAATGTAAGTTTCTCCACTTAGTTGTATAAATTCATATTTGTATACATTTTAAAATTTCTCCTAATTAGTTTCATTATCAATAATTTCATGGGGTTGCAGCCAGTCTTCCTATTTATTCTTCTTCTTAAGTGAAGGAATTTCCCATAACAAGTTCTGGCAAGTTTAAAATAACAATTGAAAAGGTCAAGCAGAACCTTTGTACATTGAGTAGCAAAAATTCCCAGAGCAGCCACAGGTTGGATGGGCTGATGTACCCTCTCTAATATAGTCTTTTCATAAATGAATGTGATATCCCTTCTTTTTGACTTGCAGGGAAATTTATCTATCCTCTCAGTATATGGGAATTTCAGGAATACTATTTCTAAAATACAAATCTATTCTTATTTCCTTACTGAAGTCATTTATTGACTCTTCATTGTTTGTGTTATGAGGTTATTATTTATAGTAAAACTTGAATATGGAGAAGTATAAGATTTTATTTTGTGTAACTGAAATAAACTTGTTCATGAATATCCATGAGCCAGTCTACCTGATAAAACAAAAAGTATGTTTGGACCTGTGGCTTCTGGGAGATGGAGATTGAATTCAGGTATGGGTCACAAGGAAAAGAGTAAAAAGAAAGGTAGATAAATTGGAAAGTCTTTAAATATGCTCAGCACTAGTGTCCACCTTTTCAGTGTCATTAGAGGCACTTTATAAATTAAATTCACATAAGAAAAGAAAGCTGCCTGCACTTTCCAACTAAAAAGAGTTTTGTCTATTAAAGATTCAGAGGTCTTTCCCTTCTAATTGCCTGTTGCTTCTCTTGGGCTCCTTTTCCTTTGTTCTCAAGAACCTAAGTGATACTTTGTATACTAGCATAGTTTTAGTTTTGCCAGGTGGAAAAAGTTACTAATAGTAAGATTAAGACGATTTCCTGATCCCTATTAGAAAATGACTCCTACTTAAATCAGATCTCCTCATCCATCTTTCCCCTACCCCCAAATACAGATTAATTTAGAGACCACATAAAATTGCACATGGCCTATGTATGTCTGGAGCATAACTGACAATATTATCCACTCTGCATTCCTAAATTGTGTCCTTCAATCATCATAAGAACCACAAGGGCCTGACCCATACAGCATTGGCTCACTGGGAAAAATGGGGCTGCCACAGTACTTCAGGCCTCAGGTATTCCTAGTCATTCCTAGCAATAGTCATCTGCATCATTAGATTGAGACTGACATATTAAATATGCTTAATATTCAAAGATACGCAGCTCCATACAAAAGGTTGGTTGAAGTTCACTATATTTGTTAGGATATAGGCTAAACTAATATAACAGCCATAAAAGGGTATAGCATCCTCATTCATGACTTTTTTTCTTTCCATGTAATGGTTCTAAAGTTGACGGATAGATCTGGACTGGAGGAGACTCTGACATACACAACCAAAGTCTTGCAATTTGGGGTAGATGACAGAGGGTGATCCATTTTTATCCACCTCTGGACTGATAAGAGTTATGCATAACTGTAAGGCCACATGCTCATTTAAAATTTATGTTTTCTAATGAACTGTAGAATTAATATTTGAAAACAACAATATATCATCAAAATAATGTCAGGTTCATGGTAATGACTTTATAAGTATTTTTGCAAATGAAAGGGTGATAGCATAATTACTTTTTACTTAACATCCCAAGTGTCTGTTCTTTATTGTATGTATTCATTAGAATGAAAATTTACTGAACAACATTAAGTGAGCCTCTAATAGGCTCGCTTTTGCAGGGAAGCAGAATTTGCCACTTCTAAAGGGATCTCTTTGGCATAAGGATTATTTCAGCTTGAGTGTTTTTAACACACAAAAGACTCAGGAAGAACCTCTGACCTTCCCCCTAATTGCCTAAAAGAATCCAGATTGAGGACCTGTTCTAGGAAGGGAGGTTTCACCAGAAATACCTAGAGTATATAATATAAACTTGGTGTGTTAGACAGCTCAGAACCTAGCAAATATCTCTCTGTGAACTGGTATGTGTGTGTATGTGTATCATCTTGTCCGTCTTTGGGATTTCTCATGTTTGGATTCCCCATGAGAAATTATATAGTTACATAATTAAATTTGATTTTCTCCTGTGAATGTCTCTTCAGTTCAGTTCATTCAGTCGCTCAGTGGTGTCCGACTCTTTGCAACGCCATGAATTGCAGCATGTCAGGCCTCCCTGTCCATCACCAACTCCTGGACTTTACTCAAACTCATGTCCATTGAGTCGGTGATGCCATCCAGCCATCTCATCCTCTGTTGTCCCCTTCTCTCCCTGCCCCCAATCCCTCCCAGCATCAGAGTCTTTTCCAATGAGTCAACTCTTCACATGAGGTGGCCAAAGTATTGGAGTTTCAGCTTTAGCATCAGTCCTTCCAATGAACACCCAGGACTGATCTCCTTTAGAATGGACTGGTTGGATCTCCTTGCAGTCCAAGGGACTCTCAAGAGTCTTCTCCAACACCACAGTTCAACAGCATCAATTCTTCTGTGCTCAGCTTTCCTCAGAGTCCAACTCTCACATCCATACATGACCACTGGAAAAACTCCCGACCTTTGTTGACAAAGTAATGTCTCTGCTTTTGAATATGCTATCTAGGTTGGTCATAACTTTCCTTCCAAGGAGTAAGTGTCTTTTAATTTCATTGCTGCAATCACCATCTGCAGTGATTTTTGAGCCCCCCAAAATAAAGTCTGACACTGTTTCCACTGTTTCTCTATCTACTTCCCATGAAGTGTTGGGACCAGATGATATGATCTTCATTTTCTGAATGTTGAGCTTTAAGCCAACTTTTTCACTCTCCTCTTTCAGTTTCATCAAGAAGCTCTTTGGTTCCTCTTCACTTTCTGCCATAAGGGTGGTGTCATCTGCATATCTGAGGTTATTGATATTTCTCCCAGCAATCTTGATTCCAGCTAGTGCTTCTTCCAGCCCAGTGTTTCTCATGATGTACTCTGCATATAAGTTAAATAAGCAGGGTAACAATATACAGCCTTGACATACTCCTTTCATATTTGGAACCAGTCTGTTGTTCCATGTCCAGTTCAAACTGTTGCTGACTGCACATAGATTTCTCAAGAGGCAGGTCAGGTGGTCTGGTATTCCCATGTCTTTCAGAATTTTCCACAGTTTATTGTGATCCACACAGTCAAAGGATTTGGCGTAGTCAATAAAGCAGTGACTGAGCGACTGAACTGAACTGAACTGAGATGTTTTTCTGGAACTCTTTTCCTTTTTCTATGATCCAGCGGATGTTGGCAATTTGATCTCTGATTCCTCTGCCTTTTCTAAAGCCACTTGAATATCTGTAAGTTCATGGTTCACATATTGCTGAAGCCTGGCTTGGAGAATTTTGAGCATTATTTTACTAGCGTGTGATGAGTGCAATTGTGTGGTAGTTTGAATATTCTTTGGTATTGCCTTTATTTGGGATTGGAATAAAAACTGATCTTTTCCAGTTCTCCAGTCACTGCTGAGTTTTCCAAATTTGCTGGCATATTGAGTGCAGCCCTTTCACAGCATCATCTTCCAGGATTTGAAATAGCTCAACTGGAATTCCATCACCTCCACTAGCTTTGTTCATAGTGATACTTTCTAAGGCCCACTTGACTTCACATTCCAGGATGTCTGGCTCTAGTTGAGTGATCACACCATTGTGATTATCTGGGTCATGAAGATCTTTTTTCTACTGTTCTTCTGTGTATTCTTGCCACCTGTTCTTAATATCTTCTGCTTCTATTAGGTCCATACCCATTTCTGTCCACTGCAGCACTGACCAGTAGCTGAGCAGGACAACTAATGGTCACTCATTGACAATTGGTTGCTTGTGGGTAGGACCCACAGCAGCACTGACCAATGGCTGAGCAAGATCCATTGCCTAGTAACAGCATATGGAATAATGAGGCACACCAATGGCTGCCTGCTAAGGGCTATGCTCATCCTGGGTATCTTTGACTTTTCCCTCATCTTGGAGGAAATGGTTTTTACTTCTGATCACTGAGTATAATATTAGCTGTGGACTTGTCATAGTGGGCCTTAGGAAGCATCACTATGAACAAAGCTAGTGGAGGTGATGGAATTCCAGTTGAGCTATTTCAAATCCTAAGAGATGATGCTGTGAAAGTGCTGCACTCAATATGCCAGCATTTTTGGAAAGCTTAGCAGTGGCCACAGGACTGGAAAAGGTCAGTTTTCATTCCAATCCTAAAGAAGGCAATGCCAAACAATACTCAAGCTACCGCACAATTGCACTCATCTCACATGCTAGTAAAGTAATGTGCACTCATCTCACATGATAGTAAAGTAATGCTCAAAATTCTCCAAGCCAGACTTCAGCAATATGTGAACCATGAACTTCTAGATGTTCAAGCTGGTTTTAGAAAAAGCAGAGGAACCAGAGATCAAATTGCCAACATCCGCTGGATCACCAAAAAAGGAAGAAAGTTCCACAAAAACATCTACTTCTGCTTTATTGACTACACCAAAGCCTTTGAATGTGTGGATCACAACAAACTGGAAAATTCTGAAAGAGATGAGAATACCAGACCACTTGACCTTCCTCTTGAGAAACCTGTATGCAGGTCAGGAAGCAACAGTTAGAACTGGACATGGAACAACAGACTGGTTCCAAATAGGAAAAGGAGTATGTCGAGGCTGTATATTGTCACCCTGCTTATTTAACTTATATGCAGAGTACATCATGAGAAACACTGGGCTGGAAGAAGCATTAGCTGGAATCAAGATTGCTGGGAGAAATATCAATAACCTCAGATATGCAGATGACACCACCCTTATGGCAGAAAGTGAAGAAGAACTAAAAAGCCTCTTGATGAAAGTGAAAGAGAAGAGTGGAAAAGTTGGCTTAAAGCTCAACATTCAGAAAACTAAGATCATGGCATCCAGTCCCATCACTTCGTGGGAAATAGATGGGGAAACAGTAGAAACAGTGTCAGACTTTATTTTGGGGGCTCCAAAATCACTGCAGATGGTGATTGCAGCAATGAAATTAAAAGATGCTTATTCCTTGGAAAGAAAGTTATGACCAACCTAGACAAATTATTAAAAAGCAGAGACATTACTTTGTCAACAAAAGTCTGTCTAGTCAAGGCTATGGTTTTTCCAGTGGTCAAGTATGGATGTGAGAGTTGGATTATAAAGAAAGCTGAGTGCCAAAGATTTGATGCTTTTGAACTGTGGTGTTGGAGAAGACTCTTGAGAGTCCCTTGGACTGCAAGGAGTTCCAACCAGTCCATTCTAAAGGAGATCAGTCCTGGGTGTTCATTGGAAGGACTGATGTTGAAGCTGAGACTCCAATACTTTGGCCACCTGATGCAAAGAGCTGATGCATTTAAAAGACTCTGATGCTGGGAAAGATTGAGGGCAGGAGGAGCAGGGGACGACAGAGGATGAGATGGCTGGATGGCATCACCGACTCGATGGACATGGGTTTTGGTGGACTCTGGGAGTTAGTGATGGACAGGGAGGCCTGGCATGCTGTGGTTCATGGGGTTGCAAAGAGTCGGATAGGACTGAAAGACTGAACTGAACTGTCTGTCATAGATTGATTTTATTATGTTGATTGTGTTCCCTGTATAGTTACTTTTGAGTTTTTTTTTAATCATAAATAAATGTTGAATGTTGTCAAAAGCTTTTTCTTCATCTATTGAGAACATCATTTATCACTTTTGTTCTTTAATTTCTTACTGTAGTGTATCATATTGATTGATTTGTAGACATTGAATATATAATTCATGGAATTCTCCAGGCCAGAATACTGGAGTGGGTAACCTTACCCTTCTCCAGGGGGTCTTCCCAACCCAGGGATCAAACCCAAGTCTCCCACACTGCAGACAGATTCTTTACCAGCTGAGCCATCAGGGAAGCCCAAGAATACTGGAGTGGGTAGCGTATCCCTTCTCCAGTGGCTCTTCCCAGCCCAGGAATCAAACTGGTGTCTCCTGCATTGCAGGCAGATTCTTTACCAACTAAGCTACCAGGGAGGCCCTAGTGTATCACATTAATTAATTTGTAGAAATTGTTCATCCTTGTATCCCAGAATGAATCTCACTTGAGAGATCCTTTTAACATACTGCTGAATTATGTATGCTAATATTTTGCTGGGGACTGTTTCATCTATGTTCATTAGTGCTTTGCCAAGCTTTACTTTATTGTACTTTGCAGATACTGTGTTTTTGTTGTTAATTGAAGGTTTGTGGCAACCCTGTGTTGTCAGTTGATGGTTAGCATTTTTTAGCAATAAAGTATTTTTAAATTAAGGTATGTACATTTTTTTAAGACATAATGCTGCTGTACACTTTATAGGTTACATGTATATGTGTGTGCTAAGTCCCTTCAGTTGTGTCCAAATCTTTAACTGTTGCCTCCCAGGCTCTGTAAACATAACTTTTACATGCATTGGGAAGCCAGTAAATTTGTGTTACTTACTTCATTGCAATATTTGCTTCATGCAATCATCTGGAATGAAATTCTGCCATATCTCCAAAGTAGTCTGTTTTGTCATATTCAATAAACTTGGAATATATGCATATATATATTTCTTCCAGTGGGAATTTTTTAATTTTTTTATTAAAAAAAAAACTAGTTACAAGGAAGTATCTTGATTTTATTTTTCTGTCTCTATTCTTATCTATCATCAATCATATTTAAGGCCAGCATCTTCAAATTTCTTGGTTCCATCTTCATTTTGACCTTTTTAGTGAGTCTGCATCAAATTTCCTTCAGTCTCCCTTTTTTAAGAATACTTGTGATGACATTTAGGGCTCACTTAGATAACTTATGTTTATATATATATGTGTGTATATATGTGTATATTTATATACTATGTGTATATAGATGTCTCTGTGTATCTCTAATGATAATGTTATTACAGATATGTTTTATTATATGTATATGTCAGTATATTTGTAAATATATAGATATATATAGAACTATAGATACATTTATGAATATATCCATATATACACATATGCATATATTTATGTGTGATTTTAGTATAGTTATGTAATAAATACCTGTACCTTTATGCATATAAATATATTTATGTATGTAAGCATTTTCAGAAAAGATATGTGTCAAATAACCCACATATCTAACACTCCTTTAATGGATAATTTAGAAAACTTGTGACCTGTTCTGTTTCATAGGCAGTGTCTCCAGCTCTTAATCTCCACTAACAAATGGACATAGAGGGAAAATGCCAGTACAAGGACTTTACATTCACTTCAACTCTAAACTTGTTTAATTTCTCCTCTAATGTCATGTGCCAGGATTATCTGCGTAGACGTCTCTGATGGCATCTTTGTAATATTTCAAAAATCTAGTGGAAGCGTTGTCATAACTTACTATAATAAAGGAAACATTTTTGTACTTAGCAGATTTTTGTACTTAGCAGATTTTGTTCAAAACCCATTAAGTGGGTTTTGAATAGCGGTATTCAAAGGTTCTTTTCTAATTCTTAGCCTTCTTCACTGAAAAAAAGGTTAGATTAGCGTGACACATGTAAGCCTAACACAACTTTAAGTTCATCCTGTTTTAATATTTTATCACTAATATTTATGACAAATCTTTGAGACAGAAATTATTATTCTCACATTTTAAATTAGCAAATAGTAAATTAGAAAGTCTGAATATTATCTCAAGGTTGCTGAATGGTACATGGCATTTGAATTCTGGACTTTCAGGCTGTGAAGCAGATTCAATAGTTTATACTACACCTTTTCCTACTACTTCAAACTCTGTGTGGTTTCCTACTTGACTAAAGATTGTCAACTATATTCATCATATAGTTTAGGGTGTTGTCCCTTGTGATCTCAATTGTATTCCCAAACCTTCTTGCTCTCCTTGATATTCCCATGCTGCCCTCCAGCTCAGCTTCCCAAAGCTGGCTACTCTGGCTGTCATCTGGGAGCTTTTTGAACATTCCTGGTCATGAATTTGTACTATAATCCTACAAGATGTTCTCACTGGGGAAAATTGATTAAAGGAACACAGTAATTCTCTGTGTTAGTGCTTACGGCTTTATGAAAATATCCATTTAACTACAAAAAAAAGTATTATGAAAATCAAATCTCCTATTGAGTCTAATGGGCTTCTAGTGTCCTTCAAAATACTAAGGGTGTAGGTATGTATCGAATTATAGCTCCCGAAACTCATTCTTCTCTTTGTGGTTTGATGAGCCTTTGTTTTCAACTCAGGAGCTTGGAAAGCTCTCCCTTCTCTTCTATACCTTAGGGTTTCAAAGCACTGTTGTTACCTTCTCCCTGCCTCATACATGTTCATCAGATGAAAATTGCCGCAGACTCCTGCTGAGAGATGATCTGCGTGAGGTCTTTACAAGGACGAGCACGAAACACCTCAGGGTCTTATCTGCTCGGGGTCATCTGCGCCAGGCTCCTCACCTACAGTCCATTAGAGGAGACCCCTCCGCTGGGGGAGTTGAGGGGAGATCCTACAGGCCCAGTCCCTGGAGCTGCAGCCCTCACACTCTGCCGCATCTGTGTCAGGGAGGTGAGGTGGGGGTGCCAAGAAGGCAGCCCTGGCGTGTCACACTGGAGAAGACTGCCCCAGGTCAGTCCTTTCTGAAACAACTATTTATTTTCTGAGGGAAAACTAAACGTCCAAAGTGCATATTTCTTTAAATGCAGTCAGGCTCCTTGTGGGCTGAGCCAAGGGTTGGGAGAGTGAACTTCACCTTCTTAAAGTGGGCAAAGAGGACCTGTCCTAGTGTTTCTTGCAAGCCTCTATGAGGCCTTCTGTTCACCTGTATGTCCTGTGGATTGAGGCAAGATTCCCACCATAATTACAAATCTAGAAGAGTGGGTCAGTTCCTTTAGAAGTAAGAAACTTTCATTTGGAAATGGGCAGTTTGTTCCTGCGCCGGTGTGTTATGAGCATTCCTATGCATTTCTTCTACAGACTTGATAAAATGTCTTTCTTCTCATCATGGATCAAAGCTATTTTAATCATTGGCTTGGCATTTCCTCTTTATTGTGGTGAGTAAAATTTTCAATCCTGGATGAAGCAGTTCACACATCATAGAAAATGCAGGAAACAACTACTATTATCAAGGAGTGGAGGAGCTTGCTGTGCTGGGCGTATAATACTTAAACTGGCACAACGAAATGACACGTGTTACAAATATCTTTTCACAAATTGCATCAGTTGATTGGTTTCTCATTTCCCTCCTTAGAAAGGTAGAGATAGAAAAGGTGGTTAGAATGAACAGTAGAATTTAGATATTTGTTCATTTAGGACTAAAGATATTTATCTAATTTTCTCCATTTTTGGAGTTCGGATTTCATGGTTGCTAAATGCAGAGTGTGGGGAGTAATACTGTCCTCTAGATCTGGTATTCCTCAATAATCCTACTCATTGCTTACCAGCTCTGAGTACACTAAAGTCAAAATGTGTGTTAGGAGAGAACTAATTGACCCCTCTGCTGACCACTTATCTTTCTTAAAGCACAAGGAGGCCCATGAATTTCAGAGTAGAGTAGCTGTGAGGTATTAAAGTGATTCATGATACTCGAGCTGAGTTTGAAGAAATTAAGTAGTAAGTAACTTATTCATATTAAGTGACTTCATACAAGCATATTAAGTTGCACTAAGCAAGGTGTTTTTTCTCTGACTAGAATATCTTATTTATAAAAATGAGGAAAAAAGATACCTCCACAGGAAGTTTTGGTGATGATTAAACCATACTTAAAGTTACTTTTTCACAGAGAGGTGAATTTAGAATTCTGTTTCCAGATTTGGAGTTATTTTGTGAAATTGTTATTTTGATACTGCCACAGTAGCCTCTCCTCATTACTTGCTTGTTTGTGTAGGTGGTGTGTACAGATGTGGGTATACCCTATCAAACGATTTTTCCCTCTTCATCCTCTTACTTTTAATCTTCCTTTTGCATGTTGATTGCAGAAACTTCTTTTGCATCTTTAAGAAAAATGCATGAAATGCGTGAAGCTGTACGTTTATATTGATTAATGTGGGAATTGAAAAAGGTAAACTTTTCATTATTTAGTTTAAAAGGTAATTAAAAAAAATACCACCTAATAATTGTTCAGAAAGTAAGATAAAGTGTCCTTATTACTCTAAGTTCAAGAAATAGAATCTTGCCAGCCATTCAAACCATCTGTCATTTCAGACAAGGTAAAAATATCCCTTACTCAAAATTTTATTATTGGGCATAAACTTTGTTATATACCATCATCTGAAAGCAGTTAAGTGGTGTTTAAAGTAGAGTTGTTTACCCTAGAAAAGAGAAAGGCTAAAATTAAAGTAGCTAAAAAATTTTTTCCAAATATAGGAGGAATGTAAAATAATAATTTTCATAAAACCTCAGAGTGAAATATTATACAGAGGTGAAGAAAATCAACTACATTTCTGAACAACTAAACAGATGAATATATTTAAACATGCCTAAAAATCAGCTCATATAGCAGTAAGTTAAGTGAATGAGCATTCCTATGTTCCAATAAGAATTTAGGTATTATATATTTTTTAAAAAAGCAGGTTATGTCAGTATACACACACTTCTATTTCTTTATGTAAATTACCAACACTGCCATTACTAACCAAATTATATATATATGTATATGGTTAAATATACATTTATAAACACTAATATATATGAAAAAATACATATATGGTAGTAATCTGGGAGTATCAGATTATCTAATAGTGAAACTATTGAGAAAAACAGGAGAATTATAATGAATTCACTTTTTTATACTTGTGATAGTTGCGTTCCAGTGTTGTGTCGGTTTCTACTGTACAGCATTTTTTATATGTGAGTAACTTGTGTCTATTTTTAAACTTAATATAGAATATATTTCATTTTGATACATACCATGATGTATTAAGAACAAAGAAAATTTTATTCAAGAAATTCATTATCTGAAAAATATTATGTTGTCTGTTTATGTTTAACAGCCAGAGTGTAGTATATATATTCGTCAATTACATTTTTGTAGCAGAGAAATGGATCCAGTCTGTGCAACAAATGGCAAAACGTACTCCAATAAATGTGTTTTCTGCAGTGAAAAAATGTAAGAACAAAAAACTCACTATTGCCTCTTCAAAAATAATGAAGACAAAATCAGAAAATGATAGGAACATCCATGTTTCTGATAGCCAAGGCACAGTAAAACATGGAAAATAACTGTTCTTTCCTGTAAAAGCCACAGAAATACACTGGTATCTTTGCCGGAAGTCTCATTCATAAAAATAGTTTTTATTTGACCATGAATTCCTGCTGGATGTTTCCTACATATATAAACCAATTACATTTACTTGATTTAATTGCTTGACTTAATACTGGCAGTCTGGTGGCCAGGATAATGTATTCTTAACTCCAGAGGTTGAATAATAACTTCTGTGATGTAGCTCCAAGCTACAGGGAGCATAACTGAGCAAGAAATTCTACTGCCTTTAGAAATTTAAATCCATTACGATTTATGTCAGAAAGGAACTCCTCTGATGGTTCACTTTGTCCCCTGAAATCCATGACAAGACTCCACACTTTCCTCAGAAAGCAGGGCAGTCTAGGACACTTCTACCTAACCTCTCTTCCTGCCTCCTTCCCTCTGCGGGTGTTCTCAGTCTAAAGGTTCAGCCAGCCATCCTACTTCCTGCCTGTTTCTCCCACTGGTATTTCCTCTCACTGAATTGGGCTTCTACTTTTAGAGAACCAGGAATACAATCTCTAATCTTCTTCCTGAGGTCTGGGTGGGTTCCAAGGCTGAATCAGGAGGGAACATGTAGAAAGAGTCAAGTAGCTCCAGGGGGTCAGGAGGACCTGTGCAGAGTAGGGGGCATGGAAGGGGTCAGGAAGACCTGTGCAGAGTAGGGGGCGTGGAAGGGGCCCTGCTACTTTTGGAGCACAGTCCTCCTAGCTTTGTCATAGTCAGAGTCTCCTCATGGAGAAGCACTTAATGCAATAGTCAGGCAATTTTAAATACTTTTTAAAAATAATTTTTCTTTCTTTTTGTTTCTTCACAGAGAACATGGAAGATTTGATTTTAGTCATTGGGGTCGTTGCTGACTCTGCCTCAGCCACACATTCCTATGGCTTTTATTGCAATCCTATTTTGCTATGGATTCTACAACCAATTAGTCTTCTAAAACAGGGCTTTAAATTCCTAGATGACCAGACTAAGCCTTCAGTAGTACACAAGACAGAATGTAGATTGTTGGAGAATTTTTCCAACTCTAAGAACCTACCAATGAAAAAGATTCCTTTTTTCTTTCTTCAATTAAACATTGACAATTGAAAACCTACCTTAATTGTGTGTTCGATAATGGAAAACCTAATTCAGTTTGTAATCATGAATATTTCAGTTCAATAAAATGTTAAGTAATATTATCTTTATTAAAATACCCTTTCTGTTTTTGGTTGATTAGGGGGTTAAAACACCTGAATACTTTTGGTAACTATAATTAAAGAAATAGTCTCAAAGGTGAATAATCCGTCGCTTGGAAGTTTATTAAAAGTGCAGGCAGTTGGGCTTCTCTTTATTCTAAAGAGTCAAAACCTCTAGAAGAGGAATCTGGGAACTTGAATTCTAACAAATATTACACGTCAGTCTTCTGATCACAAATGCTAGCCAAGTGGTTCAGTAGCAGACCAGCCAAATTTGCCTTTATTGATTTAGAATATTCATTTGTGCTCCATGTCTGATGCTTCTCTATTTATCTCCCAACCAGCAAGAACTGGCTTTATTTGAATGGTCAGTTTTCATTTAAAGCTTGGTCCAGACAGAATTGTAGACTGACTACTAGAAAGCAAGTTTCAAGCTGCTACATATGTGATATCAGACCTGCTCGGCTTTTCAGTAAACTTTTCTACCTCTAAAAGATAATCTATATGGGAATTACTTACTCATTTACATTCTCTAATAGTAATTCCTAATGAAAGTATCTATTAAAATATATAAATTTAGAGCCACATTATTAAAATGCATTCAACCACTTTAATGGCCTTTTTCATTGTAAAAGACATGTATAAGAAACATTATTCAGTGAATTGCTGGTAAATTTATGCGTGTATTCTTTTCCATTATAAAAAATTTTTAAAATTAATTGAAGAACATGATTTATAATATCATACATTTACAATATCATGTCCCATTTTAAAACAAACTTTGTTTTTTAAGTGTATATTCACAATGTTGTGCAACAATCACCGCTATCTTCTTACAGAACATTTACATCATCTCACCCATTCCAAGAAAAAAACAAACAGATAAACCCAGGTACTTCCTAATACCCCACCTATAATTCTTGGCAACCACTAAACTGCTTCTGGTCTCTCTGCCTCTTTGGGACATTTCACATCAATGGAATCATATAACATGTGAGATTTTCTTATAAATGGAACATATAGGTCTATATCTACAGTAATACTTTGTTTTATTGCATTTTGCTTTATTGCACATCACGGACACTACACTTTTTACTGATTGAAGGTATGTGACAACCTCATATAAAGCAAGTGTATCAGTGCCGTTCTTCCAACAGCGTTTGCTCATTTGAGTCCCTGTGTCACACTTTGGTAATTCTTGCAATGGTTCATACTTTTTCATTATTGTTATATTTGCTATAGTGATTTATGATAAGTAATCTTTGATATTTACTACCATGACTCATTAAGAATCATTTGACGGTCAACATTTCTTTAGCAATAAAGCATTTTAAAATCAAGGGACATGGTTGCTTTAGACATAGTGCTATTGCATGCTTAATAGACGGCAGTATACTATAACATAGCTTTTCTGTGCACTGGGAAAGCAAAAATTTCATGTGACTCACTACTGAAATATTTAGTTAATTGGTGGTCTGGAACCAAACCCATAAAATCTCCAAGGTATGCCTAAATATCAGTATATATAGAAGGTATCTTTTGTTTCTAGTTTCTTTTACTTAGCAAAATGTTTTCAAGGTTCATCCATGTTGTAGCATGCTATCATATTCTTTTGCTTTTTATGACAAAATAATAATCCATCTTATAGATAGAACACATTTTCTTTATCCATTTATTAGTGGACTGAATCTCCTTGATGTGTATAATGACACTGTAGCTATTAACAGTCCTGTACAGGTTTTTGTGTGACCATATATTTTCATGTCTGTGGATATATACCTAGGAGTAGAATTTCATATGTACTGAAAGGCAAGTACAATTAGTCACTAAAAAGGCATGCTTCTTTTTTGGTAAAAATTTTCACATTTTTATTGAAATTGTGTGATTTCATTTTTGTGATCTACATGGTGGATTTTCTTTGTTTAAATTCTCCAATATTAATTCTTAACGAAATTGTTCAATGTAGTGTACATTCTAGGAGTCACATTGTTAAAAAAAAAAGCATTCAGTTTGTTTCATGACCTTTTTCTCTACATAGGTTGTGTAGAAAATAACTCTTCAAAGAGTAAATCAGAATCAAAGTGAGATACTACCTCACACCCATTAGAAAGTCTACTATCAAAAAATCAGAAAAAAACCCAGATGTTGGCAAAGATGCAGAAAAATTGGAATTCTTGTGCATTGTTGGAAGAGTGTAAAATGGTGCAGCTACTATAGAAAACAGTTTGGCAATTCCTTTAAAATTTAAAAATAGAATTACCATATAATCCAGTAATTCTACTCCTGGACATATACTCAAAAGACTTGAAACCAAGATCTTGAAGAGATATTTGTATGCTAATATTCCTAACAGCACAGTAGCCAAGAAATGGAAGTAACACCTATGACCATCAACAAATAAACAGATAAGCAAAATACAGTATATACATACAACAGGATATTATTCAGCATTGAAAGAAAAAATTCTGACATATTATAACAAAAGACAAATACTCGATGATTCCACTTATATGAAGTACTACTAGAGTAGTAGCAAAGCCATAGACACGTAAAGTAGAATGGTGGTTTCCTGGGGCTCAGGGAGAGGGAGATGGGTAGTTGGGTAGTTGTTTAAAGTGTAGAGAATTTTAGTTCTGTGAGATGAAAAGAGTTTTAAAGATTGTTCAACACTGTCAATATATTTAATGCTAATAAACTGTATACTTAGAAATGGTTAAGACAATACAATTTACGTGTATTTTACCACAATTAAAATTCTGAAAATTATTCCGTGAACCCTGATGTATTCATATATGTATTCTTTTTATTTTTATTAAAAATATTATATAAAAACCTATTATGCATCAAGCCCTAAATAAGATGATAGGGAAAAGCTGTTAAGCAAAAATACATATAATACTATTTTTTCAGAACTTTCAGTATACTATTTAAAATTATTGTCCACTAAGAGTGGAAACCATTTCTTATTGAGTCACTATTGCCTACCAAAGGTCTATGAAGCAGCTTCTCATATGTAATCTAACTTAGTTTTACAAGAATCTTATATTTTACTCAATAATGAAAATGAAAACCTTGGGATTTAATGATAGTTAAAACTTGACACTTTGGTAGTAAAAGGTACTTTTAATATGCAACTTGTATTTTATTACTTTTAAACATGTTTATTTTGACATTTATATACCAAAAACATAGTCATTTTTAGGTATAATGCAATGATTATTATAAATATACCTAGATATATAACCATCACAACAATTTAAGAACATTTACATCATCCAATGACTTCCATCTGAGTCACCAGGGCTCAGACAGTAAAGCGTCTGCCTACAATGTAGGACACCCGGGTTTGATCCCTGGGTCAGGAAGATCCCCTGGAGAAGGCAATGGCAACCCACTCCAGTAGTCTTGCCTGGAAAATCCCATGGACGGAGAAGTGTGGTAGGCTACAGTCCATGGGGTTGCAAAGAGTTGGACCCAACTGAGCCAGTTCACTTTCCTTTCCTTTCACATCATCCAGTATAATCTTTCTTATATTTTAGATGTCACTCCTACTTCCAACCCTCAGCACCAGGCAACCACCAATCTACGTTTTATTTGATTGCTTTGCCTTTTCTGGAAGTTTTATATAAATACAATGAAACACTATGTTGTCCCTTGTGTCTACCCCTTTGACTTCTTTTACTTTGTATAATGTATGTCCCAAGAGGATGAAATGTACAGAGATGCCCCATCCAACAATATTATTCAGTTGAACAATTAGGTTGAACAAGTAGGGGTTGTGAGAAGCAGGTTTTATAGTAACAAGAAATACAGTGACCTCTCTTTGCTATGGAATGATGTCATTTGCTTGTTTCAATAATTTTCAGACTGGCATGGAAGTGAAACCCATCAGGTTGAAGACCAACTGGAATATAGTTGATCCTGCTGATAGAGGTACTATCCTGTGGGCAGCCATTGTCATTGGTTGGGATTTGTCCCTGGTGAGAGCATGGAAACTTATGGTTAGGCATTTGAGGCTCTGGAAGATCCCCTGGAGAAGGGAAAGGCAATGCACTCCAGTATTTTATTCCTGGAGAATCCCATGGACAGAGGAGCCTGGTCGGCTATTATAGTTCATGGGGTCTCAAAGAGTCGAACACAACTGAGCAACTAAGCACACACAAGGCTCAGATATCAAGGTAGGACTTAATATATGTTTTTTTTTTAATGATATCTTTTTTGTTTATAGATTCTTTTTTAAGGTTTATTTATTTATTTGGTTGTGCTGGGTCTTTGTTGCTTGGCGCAGGCCTTCAGGCAAGCCATGGCATGGGCTTCTTTGTTGTGGTGCGTGGGCTTCTCATTGCAGTGGCGTCTCTTCTTGTGGAGCACAGTCTTCAGTAGTTGTAGCACGTGGACTCAGTAGCTGTGGCACATGGGCTTTGTGGAATCTTCCTGGACCAGGGATCGAACCCGTGTCTCCTGCATAGACAGGTGGAT
The DNA here is from genome assembly GCF_014754425.2 of Oryx dammah. Taxonomy (NCBI): domain Eukaryota; kingdom Metazoa; phylum Chordata; class Mammalia; order Artiodactyla; family Bovidae; genus Oryx; species Oryx dammah. The sequence goes on from NW_024070189.1 coordinate 50,409,988, forward strand.
TCTCATCCACTGTACCACCAGGAAAGTCCAATATGGTATCTTAATTTAGGCTTTATACCAGATATAAATATATAAAAAATCACTTGAAGTAAGAGAAAGGTAGAAAACTGATAATCCTGAATATTAGGATGTTTGATCTCTAGATCTTATTCTGTCGTACCTGTCATTCAGGCAAGTTCTTCTCTCTGGATTTCATTTAACCTTGCTTATACAATAAGACATTGGATTAAAGCAGGGATTAGTTGTCTGCAAGCATTTTTGATATTATATCCTCATAGGTAAAATGTTTTATAATATATATTTATTTTAATTATATATGTCATTACTATAATGTATTTTTAAAAATTATATTAAAGTATAGTTGATTTACAGTGTTATATTTCTACTGTACAGAAAGTGACTCAGTTATACATATATACTTATTCTTTTTCATATTCTTACATTCATTGACAGGAACGTCTTTTGATCAATATAGAACATAACCAAAAACAGAAATTAAAAAGAATGTAAAAATTCATATTGGAACATCTCCAGGCATCCAACTTTAGAAACCACACAACATGATCAGTGTTAAAAAAAAATGTACAGTGAATTTGTACTAAGGAAGCTTCAGTCTGTCACTTGCCATCCCCATACACACATACTCGGATCATCTCTATAATATTTCTACCATATAAGACAGGAAAAGTAATAGACTAAATATCTATAACTTTTCTTTCTGTAACTCTTTAATATAGTAAAATTTTTCGCTATATTACTCCCTAAAAGGTAGAGCAAAGGAGGATCAAACTCAGGAAGGCAACAAGGCCATGAAGGCCATCTATTGGCCTAAGGAAGGAAGGTGAGAACACTTTCTGAAAAGTTAGTCAGTATGTGTGACATAAAGCAGGTTTGGTGATTATGCTTCTGGTATGTATGGAACTGTCAGCATTCTGAAGAAAAAATCCCTTGCCAGGTTAAGATAGGACAGATATAAATGAACCTTGCCATGGCTATGGCTATAAAGAGGAAGAAATCATTGATGCATTTATCCAAATAATGAAAATTCAAAATGATTTCAGTATAACTACTTATTCATGAGACCCTGCAGGACTATTTCTGATTCTTCTATCCAATTGGTTATATGTACACTGATTCATATTTCCCTATTTATTCAAAGGTATTCAACTCATCATCACAGAAACTCATCTGGGGCAACCTCCTGTCTTCTTGACTTAATAAAAGAGTAATGCAGTTTAGTAAAATTTATCTTTATTACTAAAATAGCATATTTTAGTATATTTAAAATTGTACATCTTAGTTCCTTATTGTCAAAAAATGGACTTCGTTACAGCTAACTCACTTTTCCACGAAGACTAAGAAATGTGTAGAGCCTTAACATACTTCTTGAAATACCAAATAAATGAGAATTTCTCATCTTCTCTTAAAAAAAACTTTAATGGAATGTCAACAATCCTTTTTTATACTGCTCCAACCTGAAAGCAAAATATATAAAGCAACAAAGGTAATGTTTAAATAAGCTGAGATAAGATGGTTCATGGGCTTTCCTTTCATGATTTAAGACAGAACTTCAATAATCTATAATTTTAGATAATTAATTACACCTATGATGCTTACTCCTTGGAAGAAAATTTATGACCAACCTAGATAGCATGTTGAAAAGCAGAGACATTACTTTGCCAACAAAGGCCCATCTAGTCAAGGCTATGGTTTTTCCAGTGGTCATGTATGGATGTGAGAGTTGGACTGTGAAGAAAGCTGAGTGCCGAAGAATTGATGCTTTTGAACTGTGGTGTTGGAGAAGACTCTTGAGAG
>NW_024070189.1:50411812-50477251 GCF_014754425.2 Oryx dammah
AAGAATTGATGCTTTTGAACTGTGGTGTTGGAGAAGACTCTTGAGAGTCCCTTGGACTGCAAGGAGATCCAACCAGTCCATTCTGAAGGAGATCAGCCCTGGGATTTCTTTGGAGGGAATGATGCTGAAGCTGAAACTCCAGTACTTTGGCCACCTCATGCGAAGAGTTGACTCATTGGAAAAGACTCTGATGCTGGGAGGGATTGGGGGCAGGAGGAGAAGGGGACAACAGAGGATGAGATGGCTGGATGGCATCACTGACTTGATGGACGTGAGTCCGAGTGAACTCTGGGAGTTGGTGATGGACAGGGAGGCCTGGTGTCCTGCGATTCATGGGGTCACAAAGAGTCGGATACAACTGAGCGACTGAACTGAACTGAGCTGATCTCTGGAGAAGGGAATGGCAACCTATTCCAATATTCTTGCTTGGAGAATTCCATGGACAGAAGCCTGACAGGCTACGGTCCATGGGTTTGCAAAGGGTCAGACACGACTGAGCAACTTCCATCACACTTTAACCACGTATCTATGAGGACTAAGGCAAGTAAGTCTGTGAAGCCTTACCACAGTTTTGATAATAGAACATCTCTATTGGTATCAAATTCCCTTCCTTGGTTAAAGAAACACACACACACACAACTTTAAGAGTGTTTCAAACTATTTTTTTCTATCAACCTTTTTTAAAGCAAGCACACAGAATAGAACAGCAAAGGCAAGGCTTCAGTAGATTGAGACAGTGACTCAATAGCATTTATTTCAATGATTTGGAATAAGATGGAACTGAAATAGTCCACAGGAGTAGATCGATACTACAAACTCAATTATGTAACTTTCTGAACAACTGTTATGTTCCTAGAAATATAAGTAATTTTATAATACCAATTTTCTCAAAAGAGCTTTATACAGGATTGTTTCTCATTTAATTGTGAATAAATCTTTTAAGTATCCACTGCGTTCTTCCAACCACTTAGGGATATGACAGTGACAGAGAACAAGAACCCACAAGAGACATTATATTTTTTGCATGGTTAATCTTTTTTATTTAGGCAATCATGATTTTCATAGGAAATTATGTATGCCTTGTGTTTTCTAAAACAGGAAAGTCATTAAAATCATATAGAGTCAGCAATATTGAATTCAAGAATTTTCAAACTTTACTATGAAAAAGAATGTATAGATCAATCACATAGAATGTGTCCTGAGTTTCCTTACCCTTTGTAAAAACCATGGAACTACCTACCCTTCAGTAAAACAGAAAGGATAAGAGGAATCATTTCATATAGAAAGTTACATCAAGGAATCAGCATGGAAAATAACTAATAAATTTAAGTTGATCACGTTTCCTAAAAAGAAAAAAAAACATGATTACATTATAAATTCTGTATGAGACTCACCGTGTTTCCCCTGAGTTAATATTTTTTGACTAAAGGACTCAGCATTGGTAGAATCTAGTTTTTGAAGGGCCAGGAGCTGTCTAGTGACCATAGCCAAACTCTGTAGCCATCCTTTGTCTTCTCTATGCCAGTGAAACCATGCTTACTTGCTCTATAAAAGTCTGTTTTGACCAGCAAAGAGTGTTTTAAGAATGAGAATCAGCCTTCCCTGCTTCAGAATAAATTGACATCATTGCCTGTTTAATTTCTGAACCAATTTGCACTGGAAAACTGCACCTTGGGGCAGATCCTATTGAGGCATATCTCAGAAGCTGGCTGATCATCTAGCCAGGTTTTGAGTATTTTCTGACCCTCAATTCCCTATGTAGATGTCCCTCTTGCCTCTTCTCCCACCTATGGAAAAGGAGGATGGACACACTGCTTGCTAGGCCTACTGTTTGTCTACTGATGCTTCTCCAGTTGTGATAATCCTCCTGCTGAACTTAACTTTCTTGAGGCTTCTCTCTAGTGTTGTCTTCCTTCTTACCCATCTCTCCATCCCTGAGCAACAAAAGCATATTGACCCAACCTCTGAAAGCCACACTGTTTGGATCTATCTTCATAGGAAGGAAAATTTGTGTTTTCTTCTATTGCTTCTTCTATTTTCTATTGCTTGATTGTTTAGTAGTTTCTCTCTTTAAGACATAATCAAATACTTACATTGTGATCAAGTAAGTGCATGAAAATCTAGCCTAATTAAAAGTTAAGTGAATAACAGAATTTTGGAAATTTAGTTCAAAGAACAATATTTAAGATATAGTCCCTTATTTATCCTGTTTCATTCTATAAAGGGTCACTTAGTTGTTCCTGCATGGTTTGTAATTATAAATGGACTAAAACAGTGTAGGGAAAAGTTAAAAAATCCGTACAATGCAGATAATGAAAATATATCTTTATAATGAATATATTATCTCAATGTCATTAAAGTAAAAATTTAAAATTGTTTTAGGTGAAGTAATTCATCTATTTCTACTGTTGTTAACATTTTAATTGTTTAATTATATTTCATTCATTTAATTAATTTGGGTGTTGCACTGCAAATGAGAGTAATTATAAAGATAACCCCACAACAAATTCTTTAGAAATGATAAATTCAAAGGTATAGCAATTGTGCCTTTGAATTAATGCCAGTACTGACTAGAGTTCTTTTTCTTTTATAATTTTATTCATTTATTTATTTTTGGCTGAGCTGAGTCTTTGTTGCTATGTGGGCTTTTCTCTAGCTGTGGAGAGCAGGGGCTACTCTTGTGCACCGGCTTCTCATTTCATGGCTTCCCTTGTTGTGGAGCATGGACTCTGAGCTAATGCTCAGCAGTTATGGCACACAGGCCCAGTTGCTCTGCAGCATGTGGGATCCTCCTGGACCAGGGATAGAACCTGTATCCCCTGCACTGGCAGCAAACTCTTCATCACTAAGCTACCAGGTAAGTCTCTATCCTAGAGTTCTTAAAAGAGGCATTAATATTAAAAATAAGCATTAGTATGAAGATAAACATACAGATTTTGTTTCTTACCTAACTTCATTGCAGAAGGCACGTGCATTGCTATATGTGTTGCCATCTGATGCACAGACAGGAAAGTATTCATTGGTGCAACCCCTCATATCTTCAAACTTGTCACAGTCAGGCTACAACAACAATATGAAAAGCATCTTCCACACACTGTGAGCCTACTGACGTCCAAAACTTAGTTCTTTCTTGATTTAATATTTGAATATTCAATTTGAATTCAAATTTAAATACTGTAATTGTAATATTAGAATATTTCTTGGCACATGGAACAAGCTCTGTGACGGTTTTGAATACATGAAAATAGTTAGATGGCACATTCTATTCATGTCTGTTTTCTTTTCCACTCTCCTATTCGGAGCTACCATCACCTCCTTCAGGTCAGTTGTAGTGTCTGTCTGTCTGAGTGGTTGATTGCAGCCACTTTTAAAGTTCCCAAATATTTGTATTGAATCCTTGTATCTTTGCTAAAAACAAAGCCCACTTTTCTTAGGATCAACATTCAAGTCCTTAATTGCCTGTGAAACTAAATATCGATGGCTTCCATCAATCATCTAAGTCATCTTACACTTTGATCTCTGTCTTTGTGTTCCAGCCCCAGAGAGCTCTCCATTTTGGACAATATGTGTGCTACTCTTTCACTGTTACGTGTAGTTCACTTGCTCCTTATTTCCCCAACACATCCACAGTGCTATCATATACTTCCTTAAACAACCCAGTTGTATCTGAGTCTTGCTATCTTCTACTTCTTCTCAAAAATATGGAACTGTGCTGCTGAGGAAAACAGTATATACAATAATATATTCTGATGGTATAACAAACACTAAGTTTTAATTTAAACATCCAAATGATAGTTTACCAGATGTATTTCAAAACTTGTTGAAATTCCAAAGAGAATACCTGCAACCAGAGCATAGATTAATAATATGTCACTCTTTGATGTTCTTTGACAAGTTATTATCTAAAAACAGAATAAAGAATATTATTCTTTGTAAAAAAAAAACCTCAATATATATTTGTGATGATGTCTTTCTGTTTCCGAGATTATGCAAAGAGTTGACTCATTGGAAAGACTCTGATGCTGGAAGGGATTGGGGGCAGGAGGACAAGGGGACGACAGAGGATGAGATGGCTGGATGACATCACTGACTCAATGGACATGAGTCTGGGTGAACTCTGGGAGTTGGTGATGGACAGGGAGGCCTGGTGTGCTGTGATTCATGGGGTCGCAAAGAGTCAGACACCACTGAGTGACTGAACTGATCTGAACTGAACTGATACAAGGAAAATCCAAAACTTAAATCTCAGTCAATATATATTCATTTATGTCTGCTTTGAATCTGACTACATTGCACATACTCTTCCATAGTAGTTTATGAAACTCCAGCTAACAGTAACTCTGTCAAAAATAGGTAGTACCCCACTTTGTAGATGAGAACTTTGAAATATAGTAAGAGCATGAACTTACATGAAAGCATTCCACATTCAAGGATTAGGATCTGCAAACAAATTAATTATATCTCATCTAGCCTGCCAGGCTCCTCTGTCCATGGAATTCTCCAGGCAAGAATACTGCAGTGGATAGCCATTCCCTTCTGTAGGGGATATTCCTGACCCAGGGCTCAAACCTGGATCTCCTGCATTGCAGGCAGACTGTGTACTGCCAGAGCCACCACGGAAGACCAATCTTATTCTAGTATGCTTTAAAAGCACCTCCTACATCATCCATTGAGCATTGGTATAAAAAAAAAATTTATCATCAGTCTCATCAGTGAGGACTCTATCCATAGTTGGCCCAAGTTTTGACGAATACTGAATAATTAAAAGTTTCTCACTGAGAGAAAAATTACTCACCAGAGAAAATGGAAGATGCCAAAATGAAGAATGAAATAGACCTTATCATTTGAAAGTAAGCCATTTTGTCTTTTCAGTGAACTGGCAGTGAGGCTCTGGGAAAAGAAATGAGTTCAAATAGTAGTCTGAAAAGACATATATCTTGGTGATTGTATTCAGCTGAAGGAGAATGGCAAAGGTTACTTCCTTGAAGGAGCCTCACCTCAAAAGAATACCTCTGCTCTCTATCCATCCCTACATTCCCAATTAGAAAGGCCCTTTGGCTCAATCTTCATGAACACTTCAGGAAGAATAAAAATAATTTACTGAAAATTGTTCACACAACATAACCATTTATCAAAAAGCAGGCGTATATATGTAGCTACTTAAAAACATTGTATAAAAGGAGGATGGAAAGATAACATCAATCAATCACTGCTCTGCTCTTTGTCATTGTAGATTACAATATATTCTTCATTCTGAATTCATTCATTAACAATTATTATTTTTGAGATTCATGTATGTTGTTACATCTATCGATAGGAAATTATTTTTAAATCACAGAATACTATCCCATTCTTTAATGAATATACCATAGCATGCTCATCCAATCACTTACCAAAGTGGGCTTAACCCTATTTGAGTTGTTTCCAGTTTGTGGCCATTATAAACCAAGGTGCTATAACATTCTGTACATAGCTGCGTATGACACTTATATTTTTCCCTCGAGTAATTAACTGGGAATTGGATGGCTGAATCATATAATGGGTCTATGGTTTGCTTTTTAAGAAACTATTAAACTTTTTATAAACAAGTTTTTATTTTAATGAAGTCCAATAAATCAATTTACTTTCCTGTATCATGCTTTTGATGTCATAGCTAAGACATTTTTCTTAAGTAAAAAATCATAAAGATTTTTCCTTATTAAAACTTAGTTTTCTGTCTTACATCTAGATCTAAGAAGCTTTTCATGTGAATTTTATATATGGTATGGCGTGTGAATTGAAGTTCACTTTTTTGTATATGAACATCCAGATGTTCAACCATCATTTGGTGGGTTTTTTTTTTACATTTTATTGTGTTTTCTATAGATAGTTGTTTTATACTTGAATAATGGCCAAACTGCATTTTCCTTTCAATCTGGATAAACTATCTTTTTTTCTTGCTGGATTACTGGCTAGATCTTTCATAACAATGTTGAATAAAAAGTAGAGCTGAACATCTGTTATCTTTTTTCCTTTTTAATGTTTTGAGGGAACATTTTGAATTTTACTATTAAATGTAAAGTTGTAGATTTTTTGTAGCTGTTTCTCAGGTTGAGGAAATTCCCTTCTATTCCTAGTTTTATGTTTTTTTTCTCATTAAAATCAAGAATAGCTTTTGGATTTTGTCCATTTTTTTTCATCTTCTGAGATAATCATACTTTTTTTTGGTTAGTTTGATGTTGTCTCTATGTTGAATAACTGATTTTCAAATGTTAAATACAATTTGTATTTACAAACTTCACTGTGTCACTTTATATATTTTTAACTTAAGTTTTTCAAAATTTTGTTTAAATTTTGTAATCAATAATAAATAAATCAATAATAAAGCATATCAGCATGTAGTTTTCTTTTCTTGTAATGTCTATGTGGTTAGATTCTAATCTAACTGGCTTCACAGAAAGATATGGAAAACATTCCTCCCATTTCAGTATTCTGCATGATTTTGTTTTGAATTGATACTATTTCTTTGTTATAAGTTAGGTAAAATTTTCTAATAAAGTTTTCTAGGTAGCTAATTTTCTTAGAAAAGAAAGTCAATTCATTTAGTAGGTATAGGACTCTTCAGGTTGTCTATTTGTGAAAAAACCTTGATATTGCATGTTATTTAAGGAATTCATGCATTTCTTCTTTATTTAAAAAAATTTCCAGCTTTTTTGAAATATAATTGACAAGTACTGTTTTGTAGGTATATGATATGGTGACTCAATACATTTATACATTGTAAAAAAAACTATCACCATAGGGTTTATCAATATATTTGTCACTTAATACAATTACCATTTCATTTTTGTGATGAAAACATTTAAGATCTACACTCTTAGCAACTTTCAAATATACAATACAGTATTGTTAACTATGCTTACCTTGCTATACATTTGATCTCCAGAACGGATTCATCTTAATAACTAGAAGTTTGTATCCTTTGATGCGTATCTCTTTATTTCCCGAACCTCCCAGTTCCTAGAAACTTCCATTCTATTCTGTTTCTTCCAGTTCAACTTTTTTAGGATCCACACATAAATGATGTCAAACAGTATTTGTTTTTCTGTGTCTGACTCATTTCACTTACTGTAATGCCTTCAAAATCCATCCATGTTATAGCAAATAGCAAATAACAGAATTTTCTTCTTTTTATAGCTGAATAACTTTCAAATATATGTATATTCAATGTATTCACATATAATACATTGTTTCCAAATCTTGAATATTGTGACTAATGCTGCAAAGAACAAGGTGGTTCAGCTATCTCTTCATTTCTTTTGGGTTTATACCCAGAAGAGAGACTGCTGGCTCATGTGGTAGTTTGGGGCTTCCCTGGTGGGCTCAGATGGTAAAGAATCTGCCTGCAATGCAGGAGACCTGGATTCGAACCCTGAGTTGGGAAGAAGTCCTGATGGACGGAGGAGCCTGGCAGGCTATAATCCATGGTGTAGCCAAGAGTCGAACACAACTGAGCAACTAAGCATGCACATACATGGTAGTTTTATTTTTAATTTTTTGAGGAATTTACATCCTGTTTTCCATAGTGGCTGCTCCAATTTACATTCCCACCAACAGTGCACAGGTTTACCCTTTCTTTTACGTCCTTACCAATGCTTGTTATCTCTTGTATTTTTATTGATAGCCATTCTGATTGTGGGTTTGATTTGCATTTCTCTGATGATGAGTGATGTTGAGCACCTTTTCATGTACCTGTTGGCCATTGGTATCTTTGGAAAGCTGTCTATTCAGTTCCTCTGCACATTTGTTAATCAAGTTGTTTCATTATTTATTGTTGTTATTAGGTTTATTGATTTTTACATATTTTGGAAATTAACCCCTTATCTGATATATGGTCTGCAAATATTTTCTCATATTACACAGATTGCCTTTTCATTCATTTTGTGGATTTTCATTTTGTGTTCCTCAGATTCCCCGCCCACCCCCCCAACTTGAGTTCCCTGGTGTTTGTTGTCTCGGAGCCTGAGACCTCAGAACCATGGGAAATGCCAGGATCCTGAATTTGCTGGAACCCATCAGGAGCTGACCAATGTCACATGAGCTAGGCAGTGCTGAGTCAAGCTAGGATGTGGATTCATAGGGGTCCTCTAGGGGTCTGTTCCCATGTGAGAGCCACAGGGTGGGCCCAAAGCCTGGAGTTGCTGGAGCTGTCTGAGATTTTGGGAGCCTGAAGTTCCTGGAGTGGATTAAGAACCTGAGTTCATGGGGGCTTCCTGGAGCCAAGAAGCCACCAGTGACCACAGCCATCAGAGTGGGCCAGAAACCTGAGTTCACACAGCCCTCTGCAAGCTGAGGAAGCTGCCTGGACCTTGAGAGCTCTGGGACGAGGGATGGGGAACTGGAGCCAGCAGGTGGCTGGATGAAGCTGGGGCCTGAATTCAGTGCAGCTTTCCAGGTGCCTGGTGCCAAGGATGCCACCTGCAGTCACTGGAGCCACTGGACACGAGGGTAACTTACCACCTGTGTTCACAGGAGCCCATGTGCTTGGAGCTTGGGTGCAACAGGGACCTGTATTCCCAGGAACCTCTAGGGGGCGCAGCCATGGGCGGAGCCTGGGTGGCTGGAAAAGGCTGACTTCCCGATGAGTGGGTTTCCAGTTGTGGAGGCTTCTGGGAACTTGGTGCTGAGGAGGACTCCTTGGGCCGCTGGAGGAGGTTGGTAACAGGTGGTGGGTCACGGGGAGGACCAGGAGTAGGGAAGTGGTGAGTGAACTGGCTTTTTTGGTTCACGGGGAACCCCCTGGCAAACTGGTGACAAGCGTACGCTTTTGAGGCTGCAGGAGCTGCCTGGGGCGCTGGCATAAGGTTGGAAGGGCTTGAGTTCCTGGCACTAGTGGAGAGACACATAAGGCTTCAGGAGTGGATCAGATGCTGGGGCGAGCCAGCTCTGGAGTCCTTAGTGGATTCCAGCGCTCACTTTACTTCTCCCATGAGCTGCATGGGCTTGAGAGCAGAGTATGGAGCTACTACAAATTTGTTTTTCTTACTCTCCTCAGTGCGTCCTTTCTTATCACTATGCTTCACCAAGGTGCTGGTCATCCCTCACTTGGAATTCTAAACTCTTGGGAGGGTTATTTTTCATGTGCAGATTGTTGTTAAAACTGACATTTCTTGGCTGAGGCTGCTGAGTGGCAGGGGGCATAATTCCTAGCTGTCATTTTGCTGAAGTACTGCACACTGAGTCTTTTTCTGAGGGCCATGCTTCACTTACTGGGAACTCATCTGTTAAACTCTCTAGTCTTGTTATTTCTAAATTGATTCCTGCTGTTCTTGAGGGATTAATGAGGTCAAGAAGACTAGGCCTTCCAAATGTGTCAGGTGGAGCTGGAAGTCAGTCTGCTGATGATGGGACTCTTTAAAGAAGGTGATTCCTGGATCTCTGTTGATTCATCTGCTAGGGAATGACCGAAGTGTTATTGGTAGAATTGGATGTCCTTGGTATTTTTATTTCCCAACAGTCAATGATGGCATCTCATTAATAATAAATATGTCCTTTTTACTTTTGATTTTCCAGTTTCTCTGTTAAATAGTTTTACTGGACCTTGTGTTAATCGTTTGAGTTACCAGAGGATGTTGAAAACAGTGAAATTAATCACTAGAATTGTTACCAAAAGATGAGTGAGGTTGGGCTGCTTGCTGTTCTAAAGCCAATAAACAGGCCAAATTGGTGGAAAGGAAAATTTGCTTTATTTCAGATGCTAGCAACTGTGGGGGAGGGCAGATGTCTGTCCAAAGGCCAACTGCCTCCCTGCGTCCCCCCCCACCACCACCACCCGCATCACTGCAACCAGTGGGCAGAAGCTTTTATAGACAGTTTGGAGGTGGTTACATGCAGAAATATCACAGTCAGCTCTGACAGTCATCTTCAAACTGGTCACTGATGATCTGACCAACATCATCTTGGGGTTGTTTTGATCTTCAGTTGTACAGTTGATCTTCAGTTCCAGGGTCTGTTTGTGCTCATTTCTTTGAGGCCAGTTCTCAGAATTATGGCTGCTTCTATTGTGGGCACAGTCTGGTCATCATGTAATTAATTTCTTCACCCTGATGTTTTAGTGTCTACAAGACAGCTCACAGAGGTGGCTCAGAATGTTATCTATAGCCCTTGAAAAATAACTAATGGTCCTTGACTATGCTTAATGACTACATTATTATTATTTGGTCTCCTTTGTTTCTGCACTTTTCATTTCTCTGATTAAACTTATTCTTTGACTAAAGTTTTCCACAGACACAAGACAGACAGAGGAATGAGGGGGTTGAGGTGGGCAAGGACCATAGGGTCCTGATCCATTTCAGAATTTTTTTTTTTTTTTTTGGTCAACTTTGTGATCCCTGAGTTTGTAACTTTTTGTAGTTCCTGATTGTAATGACCTTTCTCACCCCAGGATATTTGAGTCTTCCTCATTACTTAGAGCATGAGACTTCAAAAGACCATTGTATTTAGAGGCTAGAGATCTGGGTACTCTTTACATTTCTGTAATTAAGCAATTTGACTGACTTTTCTTTCATTTTATGACTTTGAAATTTTTTTTAGTTTATAAACTTTTATAGCTAGACTGAGTGATCTTTCTTAGCTCAGTTAAACCCTGATAATCTGATTTATTGGTTATAAATTCCATGTCATCCAATATCAAGAGTAAATTACATGATGACCCACAGATGTGACAGTTGTCACTAGGAGACAGACCCAAGTATTCTTGGCTCCTTTGTCATAAACTAATTGACCATATATGAAAGAGTTTATTTCTGACCTCTCTATTCTGTTAATTAGTCTATATGTCTTTTTTATGCCCATACCATACTGTTTTGATTGCTATAGCTTTGGAATATATTGATAGGTTGAAATCAGGAAGTGTGATGCTTCCAGCTTTGTTCTTTCTCAAGATTGCTCTGACTCCTTGGAGTCTTTTGTGGTTGCATATGAATTTTAGGGTTTTTTTTTGTGTGTGTGTATCTTAAAAATACCATTGGAATTTTGAGAGGGATTTCATTGAATATGTAGAATATGTAGGGCTTCCTTTGAGTAGTATGGACATTTTAACAATATTAAGTCTTCCTTTCCAAGAACATGAAATATCTTTTCATTTATTTGTGTATTCAGTTTTTTTCATCAGTATTTTATTGTGTCTAGTGTAGAAGTCTTTCAGCTCCTTGGTTACATTTATTCCTAGATTTTTTCTTTTTATGCAATTGTATTGGGATTTCTTTTTTTTAATTTCTCATTCTGATAGTTTGTTATTAAGAGTATAGAAATGCAACTGATTTTTGTATATTCATAGTTTTCCCTGAAATTTTACTAAATAAATTTATTAATTTTAATGGTTTTTGTTTTTGTTTTGGTGTGTTCTTTAAGTTTTTCAATATATAACAACATGCCATCTGCAAATAGAAACAGTTCTACTTCTTCCTTTCTGATTTGGATGATTTTTATTTCTTTTTCTGGCCTGATTGCTCTGGCTAGGACTGCCAGTACTATTTTGAGTAAAAGTGGTAAAAGTAGGTAACTTTGTTACCAGTATTAAAGAAAAAATGTTCAGTTTCACCACTGATCATGATATTAGCTGTGGGCTTGTCATATATTACCTTTATTATGTGGAAGTAAGTAATAAAGTACCTCAGTACCCAGTTTTTTGAGAGTTTTAATTAGGAATGAATGTTGAATTTTTTCATATGCTTTTTCTGCATCTATTGAGATGGTCATCTTATATTTCATCTCCTCAATTTGGATATGTCTAGTGTTTTTCTAATTACATGGGATTATAAGTTTTTATGAGGATAGAACACTCTGTCTCTGTCTCTCTCTCTCTCTCATATATATATATATATATATAGATAGATAGATATAGATAAAACTTGAATATCTGCTAATATCACCAGCTCTCATCCAGTACCATGTGACACTGTATTTTTTTAAGTTTCTCCCCTCATATGTATACACCTTAACACTTTATCAATGAGAAACCTGGTTCCCACTATCCATTATTCATTTCCTTGTTTGTTAAATCCCAGTATTTATAACCAGGGAAGCCACCAGGGAAGCCCATACACAGTGTTTAGAATTGTCTAAATCAAAGCTAATACTGTATTATAATTCTTATAATACATATAAGTAAGGTTTCTGACAAGAGCACAAAGAATGGCTGGGGTTGGGGGAATAAAAATACACTGTTGTAAAGTTCTCACTTTATAAGTCCTTCAAATTTCTATATAAAATTTAGAATCCATTATAAACACCCAAGAAAAGAAATTCCAGAGATTTTGATTGGGATTGCATTCAGTTCATAGATCAATTTGAAGAGAACTGATGCCTTCATAATAGTGTCTTCCAATCATGAATTTGGAGTATTCCTGACCTTATTTAGATTTTCTTTAATTTTGTTTAAAACCATTTTATAGCTTTCAGTAGAGAAACATTTCCTATGTTTTGAGAAACTTATTCCTAAATATTTTTGTTTATTGTGTTGTTGGATATGGTTTCGTATTAGATTTTTATGTATTAGCTTTTTTTCTCCTATAAAGATAAGTTGAATTTTCTATATATGTTGATCTTGTATACGGTAACTTGATAAGTTAATTAATGTATGGGTTGGGTACTTAGAGAAGCAGGCATCAAGACAGAGATTAAAAGTGCAAGTGATTTACTGATGGGCAGCCTTGAAAGATAAAATGGAGAGTGAGTACAAGTAGCTAAGGAAAGATGCTATGCTCTGATGGACATCTGACATATATGAAAGGAGATGGCAAAGTGAGAAATATAGGGTAAAGAGACCCTAGACTTCAGTGCACCTCTGAGAAAGCCTCAGTGAACCATGGAAGAGCATTGTTTCAACCCAGCCCCTGTGGTGGATCTGAAAGTCGTTGAATCTGATGACCACCAAGTATGGGCACTCCTCATAGCTGATCCAAGTTCTGTCTTAAAGGAAGATCCAAATTGTGTATACAACTTTGGCTGTCACGATTCCCTGTTTGTGTTACATAGGTCAGTGTAACCCTTTTTTATAATCCGTATTAATTCCACTTATCTCAGCTATGCTATGACCAGTTTTGATGGTTTCAATGGCTTATTTGCTGGTGTAAATCAAGCCATTATTCCTAAGGTATTGGAGCTTCTGGTAAACATAGATTTTTCAAGCTGGAGATTCCCACTTACCACTTATAGTCACAACTGGGAGAGGTAGTAGCAAGTGACATCCATGCGAATTAACTGAGATTCATACATATTTCTTGTCCCTGTTTTTTGTACACATCTTCCAGTTGATTAGAGTCTACTCCAACCAAAATAAATGACTATTCTTATTGATTACTGTTTCTTGAACACACAGAGTCCTTTGTTTCAAGTGATAATTTTAGTTTTTTGTTCAATGGGACCCTGTGAGAATGTGCTTTGTTTGTAGGCCAATACTTCTTGTAAGCACAGTGTCCAGAGTTACAAGGACTGAGAAGTATAAAGTCCCCAGTGTTTCATTGGAAGAGATGATTTGAGGGACAACTCCTATCAGAAGATTGATGTATTCTTTTTATTGAGGATGCAGTAATGTATAGTGGTCTCTTAATTCAGCGTATGCTATATTCTGATGGATCCATTGCCTACAATCTGGTGCTTAGGCTGTGCTTTCAGCAGGTTATTCTAGTGCTCAAGAAGGTCAGCAGCTTCTGGTTGGTACTGTTTGTGATACTGCAGTTGTAACCCATAGTCATGAGCCCATTCCAGTGACACATTTGCTGTGAATGTGAGTGGTTAATATGTTGTGTAGAGTCCCAAGATTGTGAACCTGGTACCCTGTAAGCTCCTGGATAGTAGTGTTGATTGAGGTTTTGCAAGCTGTAATTATAAACCCACATCTGAAGTAAATATCTGTTCCCATGAGAATTAACCACTAACCTCTCAAGAGTGGGGGACTAGAAATTTAATGTAGTCAAATTGTCATCAAGTTGACAATTGGTTGATAATTGGATCTCAATATGCCTGTTCAGGGTTTCCCTTGTGGCTCAGCTGGTAAAGAATCTGCCTGCAATGTGGGAGATGTGGATTTGATCCCTGGGTTAGGAAGATCCCTTGAAGAAGGGAAAGGCTACCCACTCCAGTATTCTGGCCTGGAGAATTCCGTGGAGAAGTTCTTGGGGTCACAAGAGTCGGACACAACTGAGCGGCTTTCACTTTCACTTTCTTGGAGAAGGAAATGGCAACCCATTCCAATATTCTTGCCTGGGAAATCCCGTGGACAGAGAAGCCTGGTGGGCTCTGGCCCATCGGGTCACAAGAGTTGGACACAACTTAGTGACTAAGCCACACCACATGCCTATTCAGGACATGTTACTGATCTTTGTTTCTGACCAGATGGACATTTAGAGATAGAAGTCACTAGATAGTCTTTAGTAAATGAGACTCATGTTGAGACCCATGCATAGCCCCCATCTCTGCCACAGAGGCTACTTTATTAATGATCCCATTGTACCTGCACTGCTGTGTCTGAAGGCAAAGCAGACATCAAAGGTATAAGTCATTTTGTCAGTGTCTGTCACATGTATGTATTATTCACTGCCTCTTTCATAATGGATACTTTCTGTTTGACATTAATACGTGATTTAAAGATCTTCATACTCATGCATACTCCATTATGTTCATCCATATGCCTCTGCTCCAGTCTTTCCATTCTTTTCCAAGGTCGGCACATATACATATATTTTTTTCCTTCTCATTATAAGCTACTTCTTTCATACAAGGTTGACAGTAGATTCTGTCCACTGAAGGTTTTTACAGCTGCATCCTAGTATGGCTGTAATGCAGCTGTCTTTCACTTCCAACTTGCCCTGACATCTATAAGTTCAAGCTTTTTGTATTTTCTTCAGGCACTTTAAAGTCCCAGTTATATAGCCACATGTATGAACTGACTCAATCAGAATCTATGGGAAATTAGTAAATTTGACTGTGTGGATCACAATAAACTGTGGAAAATTCTGAAAGAGATGGGAATACCAGACCACCTGACCTGCCTCTTGAGAAATCTGTATGCAGGTCAGGAAGCAACAGTTCAAACTGGACATGGAACAATAGACTGGTTCCAAATAGGGAAAGGAGTACGTCAAGGCTGAATACTGTCACCCTGCTTATTTAACTTATATGCAGAGTACATCATGAGAAATGCTGGGCTGGAAGAAGCACGAGCTGGAATCAAGATTGCTGGGAGAAATATCAATAACCTCAGATATGCAGATGACACCACCTTATGGCAGAAAGTGAAGAGGAACTAAAGGGCCCCTTGATGAAAGTGAAAGAGGGGAGTGAAAAAGTTGGCTTAAAGCTCAACATTCAGAAAACGAAGGTCGTGGCATCTGGTCCCATCACTTCATGAGAAATAGATGGGGAAACTGTAGAAATAGTGTCAGACTTTATTTTTTTGGGCTCCAAATCACTGCAGATGGTGACTGCAGCCATGAAATTAAAAGATGCTTACTCCTTGGAAGAAAAGTTATGACCAACCTAGATAGCATATTCAAAAGCTTTACTTTTTTCATTACGTTGCTGACTAAGGTCCGTCTAATCAAGGTTATGGTTTTTCCTGTGGTCATGTATGGATGTGAGAGTTGGACTGTGAAGAAGGCTGAGTGCCAAAGAATTGATGCTTTTGAACTGTGGTGTTGGAGAAGACTCTCGAGAGTCCCTTGGACTGCAAGGAGATCCAACCAGTCCATTCTGAAGGAGATCAGCCCTGGGATTTCTTTGGAAGGAATGATGCTAAAGCTGAAACTCCAGTACTTTGGCCACCTCATGCGAAGAGTTGACTCATTGGAAAAGAGTCTGATGCTGGGAGGGATTGGGGGCAGGAGGAGAAGGGGACGACCGAGGATGAGATGGCTGGATGGCATCACGGACTCAATGGACGTGAATCTGAGTGAACTCTGGGAGTTGGTGATGGACAGGGAGGCCTGGCATGCTGCAATTCCTGGAGTCACAAAGAGTCGGACACGAATGAGCGACTGAACTGAACTGAATATATGTCTTCCCCTTTGTTTCTAATCCTGCCACCAGACTAGCCTCAAATATTTCAGAAAGTTCCCTTACACAGAAGTGAAACTCTGCTCTGTCTCATTTTTGGTGACTAATATAGGAACGGCAAATTTAATTCAGATGACCAGTCTATCTAATGTGGGCAAGAACCCCTTAACCTCAGAGTCAATAAAAGAGTCCAAAATGCAGTAGTTTGGTGCAGTCTCCAAAATGACAGAATGATCTCTGTTCATTATCAAGGCAAAGCATTCCGTTATCATAGTAACCCAAATCTATGCCCCAACCACTAATGCTGAAAAAGCTGAAGTTTAACAGTTCTATGAAGACCTACAAGACCTTCTAGAACTAACACCAAAAGAAGATGTCATTTTCATTATAGGGGACTGGAATGCAAAAGTAGAAAGTCAAGAGATACCTGGAATAATAGGCAGTTTGGCCTTGGAGTATGGAATGAAGCAAGCAAAGGCTAATAGAGTTTTGCCAAGAGAACGCACTGGTCATTGCAAACACCCTCTCCCAACAACACAAGAGACGACTCTACACATGGACATCACCAGATGGTCAATAGTGAAATCAGATTGATTATATTCTTTGCAGCCGTAGATGGAGAAGCTCTCTACAGTCAGCAAAAACAAGACTGGGAGCTGACTGTGGCTCAGATCATGAACTTCTTATTTCCAAATTCAGACTTAAATTGGAGAAAGAAGGGAAAACCACTACACAATTCAGGTATGACCTAAATCAAATGGCTTACAATTATACAGTGGAAGTGACAAATAGATTCAAGGAATTAGATCTGGTAGAGTGCCTGAAGAACTATGGATGGAGGTTTGTAACATTGTACAAGGGGTGGTGATCAAAACATCCACAAGAAGGAGAAATGCAAAAAGGCAAAATGGTTGTCTGAGAAGGCCTTACAAAGAGCTGAGAAAAGAAGAGAAGCAAGGCAAAGGAGAAGCAGAAAGATATACTCTGCTTTGGATGCAGAGTTCCAAAGAATTGCAAGGAGAGATAAGAAAGCCTTCCTAAGTGATCAAGGCAAAGAAATAGAGGAAAACAATAGAATGGGAAAGACTAGAGCTCTCTTGAAGAAAATTAGAGATACCAAGGGAACATTTCATGCAAAGATGGATACAATAAAGTACAGAAATGGAATGGACCTAACAGAAGCAGAAGATATTAAGAAACTGTGGCAAGAAAACATAGAAGAACTATACAAAAAAAAATCTTAATGACCCAGATAACCATGAGAGTATGATCACTCACCTAGAGCCAGACATCTTGGAGTGTAAAGTCAAATGGACCTTAGGAAGCATCACTATGAACAAAGTTAGTGAAGGTGATGGAATTCCAATTGAGCTATTTCATATCCTAAAAGATAATGCTGTAAAAGTTCTGCACTCAGTATTCCAGCAAATTTGGAAATCTCTGCAGTGGCCACAGGTCTGGAAAAGGTCAGTTTTCATTCCAGTCACAAAGAAAGGCAATGATAAAGAGTGTTCAAACTATCACACAATTGCACTCATCTCACACCTTAGCAAAGTAATGCTGAAAAATTTCCAAGTTAGGCTTCCACAGTACATGAACCAAGAACTTCCAGATGTTTAATATGGATTTAGAAAAGGCAGAAGAACCAGAGATCAAATTGCCAACATCTTAGGATCATAGAGAAAGCAAGAGAGTTCCAGAAAAACATCTACCTGTGCTTTATTGACTATGCTAAAGCCTTTGACTGTGTGGAAAACAACAAACTGTGGAAAATTCTTAAAGAGATGGGAATACCAAACCACCTTACCTGCTTCCTGAGAAATCTGTATGTAGTTCAAGAAGCAATAGTTAGAACCGGACATGGAACAAGAGAATGGTTCCAAATTGAGAAAGGAGTCTGTCAAGGCTGTATATTTTCACCTTGCTTATTTAACTTATATGCAGAGTACATCATGTGAAATCCCAGGTTGGATGAAGCAAAAGCTGGAATCAAGATTGCCGGGAGAAATATCAATAACCTCAGATATGCAGATGACACCACCCTTATGACAAAAAGTGAAGAGGAACTGAAGAGCATTTTGATGAAAGTAAAAGAGGAGAGTGAAAAAGCTGGCTTAAAACTTGACATTCAAAAAACTAAGATCATGGCATCTGGTCCCATCACTTCATGGCAAATAGATGGGGAAACCATGGAAACAGTGGAAACAGTGATATACTTTATTTTCTTGGGCTCTAAAATTGCTGCAGATGGTGAATGCAGCCATGAAATTAAAAGATGCTTGCTCCTTGAAAGAAAAGCTATGATCAATCTAGATAGCATATTATCAAGCAGAGATATTACTTTGCCAACAACGTTCCATCTAGTCAAAGCAATGGTAGTTCCAGTAGTCATGTATGGATGTGAGAGTTGGACGATAAAGTAGCTGAGCACTGAAGAATTGATGCTGTTGAACTGTGGTGTTGAAGACTCTTGAGAGTCCCTTGGACATCACAGAGATCCAACCAGTCCATCTTAAAGGAAATCAGTCCTGAGTATTCATTGGAAGGACTGATGCTGAAGCTGAAGGTCCAATACTTTGGCCACCTGATGTGAAGAACTGATTCATTGGAAAAGACCCTGGTGCTGTGAAAGATTGAAGGCAGGAGGAAAAAGGGATGACAGAGGATGAGATGGTTGGATGGCATCACCAATTCAATGGACATGAGTTTGAGCAAGCTCTGGGAGTTGGTGATGGATAGGGAAGCCTGGTGTGCTGAAGTCCATGGGGTCACAAAGAGTTAGATTCAACTGAGCTTCTGAACTGAACTGACTATAGTCAAGTAGTCTAGATTTATTAGTTTTTAACTTTAAGAGTCAATATACATCTGGATTGATTTGCCCTAAGGCTCAAACATTACTTTATTTTTCAAAATATCACAAAATGATCTACACATTTTTGTTTCCCCAAGTGGGCCTCTTCTAAATTTAATAAGAAGAATGTTTATTTCTTTGTTTGTTTAGACTCCTGCAAATAGCTATTATACTGACACAAGGATTCTTTCAAATGTACTTGCTCAGAGACAAAATCATAGAGAAAAAAATTGGTTGTGCATAAAACCTATCATTATTTGAACCATCATTATGTTTTCTCAAACATAGAAATTTTCATCAAACATCATGAAATAATTCAACTTTCCCCCCAATCAAGCACTTACTTTTATCAGAAACAGTAAGATAATACAAAGTTCTAAACATTCCTGCCCTGGAAAATTATTTAAAATATTTGCAGAATAAAAATCAGTCACTATAATGTAAGGTAGGAAAACTAAATGAGCATTTGCTGATTTAAAATTAATATTAATTCAAGATACCTCAATAAGTATTCCAAATTATTAAAAATAATTTTAAATATAGGATGTGGTATGGGTTTGGAAGTGCTCAAATATAAAAACATAGGACATCATTAAGTCAAAATTGATTAAAGAGTTGAACATAAGAACTGAAACTATAAAACTGCTAGAATTAAGTCTTGGTGATGACTTTTTGGATTTGACATCGAAAGCAAAGGCAACAAAAGGAAAAATAAATAAATGAGATTACATCAAACTAGTTTCTGCACAGCAGAGGAAACCAACAAACGAAAGGGCAACTTATGGAAGGGGAGGAAATGTTTGCAAATCATGTATCTGATTAGGAGTTAATATCCTGTGTGTATATATATATATGTATACTCATACAGCTTCATAACAGAAATAACAATCCAATTAAAAAATGGACAGAGCATCTGATAGACGTCTTTCCAAAGAAGACATAAAATGACCAATAGGTACTTGAGAAGGTGCTCAACATCATTAATCATCAGGGAACTGCAAATCAAAACCACAGTGAGATGTCACCTCACAGTCACCTCGCACTTGTTACAATGGCTATCAATAGGAAGACAAAAACTAACAAGTGTTGGTCAAGAAGTGGAGAAATGGGAACTCTTGTGCTGGTGGTAAATTGTCACAGCCACTATGGAAAATATAATGGAGGTATCTTTAAAAATATAATTACCATAGGATCCAGCAGTCCCATTTCTGTATGTATCTAAAGGAAATGAGATCAATATCTTGAAGACCTCTGCATTCCCTTGTTCATTGTGGAATTATTCACAGTAGCCAAGATTTGGAAACAATTTAAGTACTCATCAATGGATGAACGGGTAAAGAAGATGTATATAAAAGTGCAATGTTATTTAGCTATAAAAAAGAAGGAAATCCTATTGTTTGATGCAACATGGATGGACTTTGATGGCATGATGCTATGTGAAATGTCAGGCTCAGAATAACAAATACTTTATGATGTCATATATGGAATCTAAAAACAAAAAGAAGAGCTCAGCTGGGGGTGGGAAAAATGGGTGAAACTGTCAAAAGGTATAAAGTTTGAGTTATGAATAAAATAAAGTGTAATGTACAGCATGGTGACTATAGTTAATAGTGCTGTATTGCATATTTGAAAGTTACTAAAAGAATGGATCTTAAAAGTGCTCATCACATGGAAATAAAATAATTACGTATGGTGACTGATGTTAACTAGACTTACTGTGGTAATCATTTCTCGTATAAATACTGAATCTTTGTGTTGTACCTCTGGAACTAATATGTCAGTCATACCTCAATTAAAAAAAAAATACATAGGACATGATACTACCCTGTTGATAATTAGTGGAGTACTCATTGAAGTGATTCGTATTTGCTCCACAGCTTTTATGTCAGTAGCTATATAAATCAACTGATTTTATTCTGTAATCTCTG
The DNA here is from genome assembly GCF_014754425.2 of Oryx dammah. Classification (NCBI taxonomy): domain Eukaryota; kingdom Metazoa; phylum Chordata; class Mammalia; order Artiodactyla; family Bovidae; genus Oryx; species Oryx dammah. The sequence continues at coordinate 50,432,627 of NW_024070189.1, forward strand.
ATTTTCCGTGGCCTACATTTTTGGGGGACCTCTGGTCACAAAACAAAGTACAATATTTAAAATATTGTGAAAAAAATTTCTCATTATGAAATCATTGGAGGAAACACACTTTCTCTGTATTTATATAAGCACTATAGAATTCTTAAGCCTGCCAAACTCTCCCTTCTCTCTAATAAAGGGAATTGCATGTGAGAGACTTAGCACTTTTATATGCACTAGTACACCTGACTGATATAGACTTAAAAACAATATTTATCTCTATGTTTTACCTAAATGGTTCTTGTCCCATAAAATCCAAGGGAGATTTATTCTCTAAGTAGGCTGTGATTGATTCTCATTCCTTTATTGCTTTATAAAAATCTTCCTCTCCTGTTAGGGGAGAGGTATACGCCACATTGTTCTGTGTTCAGATAGAATGATATGTTCAGAGCCTATCATGGTTCTATGTACATGTCTGCTAGATATATAATTGTACTAGACTGCCATTTTACTACTCATTCAAGACGTTCAACTACCATAAACCTTCTAGATGCTAAGTTGTACCAGAACACTATGAAAAAATGGAAACACAATACTCAGTGTTCTAAAAGCTCCAGGAACAGCCTGGCAGACCATCATGTATCCTTCCTATGATCTCCCCACTTTTAATGTTCTTCCCACTGTCTTCTTTCTTGGACACAGTGTTCCCCATCTCTGCCCTCGGGGGCTATGTTTTCCCTTTGCTCTGTTGCCTGTGGAATCTGCTTTGATGGAGTCAGTGTGATTCATTTTCCAGGGTCACACTGTGCCAATCCTTCTCACAAAGTGCACTTGGAAAAGTGCCTCCACTTGGAGATTTATTATTTCTCTACGCTCACCTTCTTCTGAGGTGATCTTTCATGGGTTATTACTTTCCAGTCTTTAAAAAAATGTGCTTTTCTGCTAAGACAGAGCAGAGGACATGTGGTGTGTAAGGCAGTAAGTCAATCCAGTCCATCAGGAGTGACTGTATATCTAGGAAGGCGATTACACCTTAAAAAGCAAATACAAATTTCATGTTCCACTGTCTCTTGTAGTAATTATGAAAGAAGGTTTTATGTCTTTATTTCCATCAATTCTAAATCAATGTTTTATTTTTCTTGAGTATTTTTGGGGTGGAGGGAGAGAGTTTGAGGTAAATTGACAGCTTCATTGCAGGTTCCTTAAAGAAGTTGACCAATAAAATGAAATCCAATCTTCTCTCTGTCAGGAATATATGAAAAGCATGAAAAGGATGCACGTCTTTTATCCAGACAGAATGTGCCTGTGTTCCTTTTCAGAACTGGGTTTCCTGTGGTAAAGCTGAACTCTTTGATCTCCTCAGTTCTGGTCACCTGTAACTCTCTAATTAATGCAAACCAACCCCAGTCCAGGAAAGACTATGTTAGAAAAACCTCAGTGCAACTCTGATGTCCCCAGTGACAAACAACCTGAAAGTTGCTCAGTCGTGTCCTACTCTTTGTGATCCCATGAACTATACAGTCCATGGAATTCTCCAGGCCAGAATACTGGGGTGGGGAGCTGTTGCCCTCTCCAGGGGATCTTCCCAACCCAGGGATCGAACCCAGATCCCCTGCATTGCAGGTGGATTCTTCACATCTGAACCACCAGGGAAACCCAAACAGTTGTCCATGATTGTTAAGAGAAATCAAATAGGTAATAGTGCAAAAAGAAGGGGAACTGGATCAAGAAGTGATGAATTTACTGCCTGTTTTTTATGTTCAAAATATTTGTGTCTTGAGCAAGTAATTTCTCTACTGTTTACATAAATTGACATAATGCAGTTTACTCAGCAATACTTTAAGTGCCTACTTATGCATTTAACCCTATTCAAGGGGACTATAATCTATATTTAAGCAATGATCCCTGTCTTTGTAAAACTTACGTGTCACTAAAAGAAACACATAGTAGGTAAAGACCTAATAAGGAAGTAAATTTTATAGAATATTAGAAAATAATAATTAACTTCTAAAAAAGTAAGTAGGTTAAATGGAGTGTTGAAACAGGAATGTGCGTAGTAACAAATAAGATAATAGGATAATCTGAGGACCTTGCATTTGAACAAAGACCTAAAAGAGGTAAGGGATTGGGCCAGACATTTATCTGCTAGAAGAGGATTCTAAGCAAAGGGAAGAGCTAGAGTAAAAGTCCTTAGGCTGGGATCTAGTGCATGGCATGATTAAGTAACAGCAAAGAGACTTGTGTATTAGCTTGGCTGAAGGAGAGGCAGCTGTGCGACTCTGGAGGGGCTGTGAGTAGATGCCCCACGTCCAAGGACAGAGAAGCCCCAGCAGGATGGTAGGCACTGGAGCAGCAGCTGGGTGGAGCTAGAGCAACTTTGAGGAGATACCTCACGTCCAAGGGCAAAGGAGACGCCCCAGCAGAACTGTTCAGTTCAGTCGCTCAGTCGTGTCCGACTCTTTGTGACCCCATGAATCGCAGCACGCCAGGCCTCCCTGTTCATCACCATCTCCTGGAGTTCACTCAGACTCATGTCCATCGAGTCCATGATGCCATCTAGCCATCAGAGGGGCGAATTCACGTTTAGACTCAAACCCTATTCCTACTAGAGATGCTCAGAGGGCTCAAACAAACCTTGTGTGCACTGGGACCCAGAGACCCCACAGAGACTGAGATAGAACTGTGTCTGAGTGTCTCCTGTGGAGGTATGGGTCACAGGGGCAGGGGCTCTGGGTGTTGCAGACTTGGGTATGGCTGGGTGCAGCAGACTTGGGGATGGCATAAGCCCTCTTGGGGGAGGTTGCCATTAACCCTACCATAGAGCTGCCAGAACTTACACCGGACTGGGAAATAGACTCTTAGAGGACACAAATATAACCTTGTGCACACCAGGACCCAGGAGAAAGGATCAGTGACCCCACAAGAGACTGACCCAGACTTGCCTGGGAGTGTCCAGGAGTCTCCAGTGGAGGCATGGATCAGTGGTGACCTGCTGCAGGGTTGAGAAAGGTTGTTGCTGAGCCACGAAGGACACCAGGATTCTTGGCCTCCGGAGGAGAAGAATTAAATCCAGGGCCAGAGATGAGGCTTGATCGCTCAGAGCTTTTGTGTAATAGAGTTTTATTAAAGTATAAAAGGGATAGAGAAAGCTTCTGACATAGACATCAGAAGGGAGCAGAAAGAGTACCCCCTTACTAGTGTTAGCAATGGAGTTATATATCTTTTAATTATTTATTACAATGAATCAAAAGAAAGTATCAAGTTTGTGAAAATTTTACCAGACCCACTCCCACAATTTACCTTTTAGGATAACATGGTTAGAATTTAACAATAGAAAGATCCTACCAGACCTATGGCATAATATACATTCTAAAATATCAGGATTAGTCAGCAGGTTTTCAGGAAGGAGAAACTGTCCTCCAGCAGGATACATTGTTGTTTTATAATCCCTAGTACAGAGTTTAAACTGAGTTGTGTATTTGACTAAGACTAAGGAATGTAGAGGAAAATAAAAACGTTTATCCTTTTCTCCTCTTTGAGAATTTCAGACCCCTATCTCCACTTCGAGAGCCCCAGACCCTCTCTCCTTGGGGACCGTGGACTTCTTATCAATTTGCCTAGGAATTGACTCTCTCAGTTGGGGACTCTGAGTGTAGCAGTGCATATACTGGACCTTTTGAAGGAGGTCGCCATTATCTTCATTATCTCCACCATAGTTTGGCCCCTGGTAAATAACTGGGAGGGAACACAGCTCCACCCATCAACAGAAAATTAAAGATTACTGAGCATAGCCCCACCTATCAGAACAAGACCCAGTTGCTCCCTTGTTCAGTTTCTCCATTCCAGAAGCTTCCATAAGCCTCTTATCCTTCCCTATTAGAGGGCAGACAGGCTGAAAACCACAATCACAGAAATCTAACCAATCTGATCACATGGACCACAGCCTTGTCTAACTCAGTGAAACTATAAGCCATGCCATGTAGGGTCACCCAAGACAGATGGGTCATGGTGGAGAGTTTTGACAAAATGTAGTCCACTGGAGAAGGGAATGGCAAACTACTTCAGTATTCTTGCCGAGAACCCCATGAAGAGTATGAAACTGCAAAAATCTAGTACACTGAAAGATGACCCCAGGTCAGTAGGTACCCAATATGATACTGGAGATCAGTGGAGAAATAACTCCAGAAAGAAGGAAGACATGGAACCAAAGCAAAAACAACACCCAGTTGTGGATATGACTGGTGATAGAAGCAAAGTCCAATGCTGTAGAGAGCAATGTTGCATAAGAACCTGAGCTGTCAGGTCCATGAATCAAGGCAAATTGGAAGTGGTCAAACGAGATGGCAAGAATGAGCGTCAACATTTTAGGAAGCAGCAAACTAAAATGGACTGGGATGGTTGAATTTAACTCAGATGATCATTAGATCTACTACTGAGGACAAGAATCCCTTAGAAGAAATGGAGTAGTGATCATAGTCAACAAAGGAGTCCAAAATGCAGTACTTGGATGCAATCTCAAAAATAACAGAATGACCTCTGTTTGTTTCCAAGGCAAACCATTCAGTATCACAGTAATCCAAATCTATGACCCAACCAGTAATGCTGAAGGAGCTGAAGTTGAACGGTTCTATGAAGACCTACAAGACCTCCTAGAACTAATACCGCCCCCCCCCCATGTCCTTTTCATTATAGGGGACTGGAATTTAAAAGTAGGAAGTCAAGAAACACCTGGAGTAACCGGCAAATTTGGCCTTGGTGTACAGAATGAAGCAGGGCAAAAGCTAATAAAGTTTTGCCAAGAGAACACACTGGTCATAGCAAACACCCTCTTCCAGTAACACAAGAGAAGACTCTACACATGGACATCACCAGATGGCCAATACCAAAGTCAGATTGATTATATTCTTTGCAGCCAAAGATGGACAACATCTATACAGTCAGCAAAAATAAGACCAGGAGCTGACTGTGGATCAGATCATGAATTCCTTATGCCAAATTCAGACTTAAATTGAAGAAAGTAGGGAAAATCACTAGACCATTCAAGTATGACCTAAATCAAATCCCTTACAATTATACAGTGGAAGTGAGAACTAGATTCAAGGGATTAGATCTGATAGAGTGCCTAAGGAACTATGGATGGAGGTCTGTGACACCATACAGGAGATAGGGATCAAGACCATCTCCAAGAAAAAGAAATGCAAAAAATCAAAATGGCTGTCTGAGGAGGTCTTACAAACAGCTATGAGATGAAGAGAAGTGAAAGGCAAAGGAGAGAAGGAAAGATATACCCATTTGAATGCAGAGTTCCAAAGAATAGCAAGGAGAGATAAGAAAGGCTTTCTAAGTGACCAGTGCAAAGAAATAGAGTAAAACAGAATGGGGAAGACTAGAGATCTCTTGAAGAAATTAGAGATACCAAGGGAACATTTCCTGCAAAGATGGACACAATAAAGGACAGAAAAGGCATGGACCTAACAGAAGCAGAAGATAATAAAGAACAGGTGCAAGAAAACACAGAACTATACAAAAAAGTTCTTCACAACCCAGATAATCACAATGGTATGATCATTCACCTAGAGCCAGACATCCTGCAATGTGAAGTCAAGTGGGCCTTAGAAAGCATCACTATGAACAAAGCTAGTGGATGTGATGGAATCCCAGTTGGGCTATTTCAAATCTTAAAAGATGATGCTGTGAAAGTGCTGTACTCAATATACCAGCAAATTTGGAAAACTCAGCAGTGGCCACAGGACTGGAAAAAGTCAGTTCTTCCAATCCCAAAGAAAGGCAATGCCAAAGAATGCTCAAACTACTGCACAATTGCACTCATCTCACACGCTAGTAAAGTAATGCTCGAAATTCTCCAAGTCAGGCTTCAGCAGTACATGAACCATGAACTTCCAGATGTTCAAGCTGGTTTTAGAAAAGGCAGAGGAACCAGACATCAAATTGCCCACATTTGTTGGATCATGGAGAAAGCAAGAGAGTTCCAGAAAAACATCTACTTCTGCTTTCTTGACTATACCAAAACCTTTGACTGTGTGGATCACAATAAACTGTGGAAAATTCTGAAAAAGATGGGAATACCAGACCACCTGACCTGCCTCTTGAAAAATCTGTATGCAGATTAAGAAGCAACAGCTAGAACTGGACATGGAACAGACTGGTTCCAAATAGGGAAAGGAGTACATCAAAGCTGTATATTGTCATCCTGCGTATTTAACTTCTGTGCAGAGTACATCATCAGAAACGCTGGGCTGGAAGAAGCACGAGCTGGAATCAAGATTGCTGGGAGAAATATCAATCACCTCAGATATGCAGATGACACCACCCTTATGGCAGAAAGCAAAGAAGAAACTAAAGAGCTTCTTGATGAAAGTGAAAGAGGAGAGTGAAGAAGTTGGTTTAAAGCTCAACATTCAGAAAACTAAGATCATGGCATCCAGTCCCATTACTTCATGGCAAATTGGTGGCGAAACAGTGGAAATAGTAACAGACTTTACCAAAGAGGAAGTGGGGGGGGGGGGAGGGCACTCCAAAATCACTGCAAATGGTGACTGCAGCCATGAAAGTAAAAGACACTTGCTTCTTGGAAGAAAACTTGTGACCAACCTAGACAGCATATTAAAAAGCAGAGACATTACTTTGCCAACAATGGTTCATCTAGTCTAAGCTATGATTTTTCCAGTAGTCATGTGTGGATGTGAGAGTTGGACTATAAAGACAGCTGAGCCCTGAAGAATTGATGCTTTTGAACTGTGGTGTTGGAGAAGACTCTTGAGAGTTCCTTGGACTGCAAGGAGATCCAACCAGTCCGTCCTAAAGGAGATCAATCCTGAATATTCATTGGAAGGACTGATGTTGAAGCTGAAACTCCAATACTTTGGCCACCTGATGCGAAGAACTGACTCATTTGAAAAGACCTGATGCTGGGAAACATTGAAGGCAGGAGGAGAAGGGGACAACGGAGGATGAGATGGTTGGATGGCATCACCGACTCAATGGACATGAGTTTGGGTAAACTCTGGGAGTTGGTGATGGACAGTGAGGCCTGGTGTGCTGCAATCCATGGGGTCCCAAAGAGTCGGACACGACTGAGCGACTGAACTGAAGTGAACTGAGAATAGTAGCAGAAGTTAGACTGGCCATTGGTGGCCATGTCATGTATATCACTGTAGGGCATTTCAGAATTTTAGCTCTTACTGGTTCTGAAAGAGAAACTGTGGCAGGATAAGAGTAGTTCATATATTTCATTGTCCCTTGGTAACTTTGAATTATTTTTTGTTATTATTTAATTCCCTTTTCTCTTCAGTTGTCAAATTGCTGCTCATCTTCTCAGGCTCTAGACCCCTTGCCTGTTACATACAGGCTAGTATCTCGAGGATGAAAGTCACATAGAATGCTGGAGTGATTTCAATATATTCCTCCGTTATCTAGGATCCTGGCTTCTTTGGTTATTTTCAGATAATATCAGAAATTATATGCACACACACACATATATGTAAGTATATTATATAATTTTATGTAATACAAAAGTATAAATATTTATATAAAATTATAATATGTATTTTATGTCTAATTTTTCTAATTTTCAGAGAAAGAGTTGTTTTGATAAAAAGCAGTGTGTTAAAGCTGAATGCAAAGTTTTCTCTTTAGAGAAAGTGGAGGGTCTACTTAGATTTGCTCATTATAGTGTTTTCAATATTTGTAAGTCTCTTTCTATTTTGTAAATAACTTCATTTGTATCATTTTTTTAAAGTTATGTTTCATATATGAATGTATGATATTTGTCATTCTCTGTCTGGCTTCACTTAGTGTGATAATCTCTAGGTTTATCCATGTTGCTGCAAATGGCATTATTTCATTCTTTTCTGTAACTAATATTCCATTATCTATATAAACACCACATCTTCTATATCCGTTCTCTGGATGTGGATGTTTAGGTTGCCTTCATGTCTTGGCTGTTGTCAGCAGTGCTGCCGTAAACGTTGGGGTACATATATCTTTTCAAATTATTGTTTTTTCCAGATAGATTCCCAGGAGTGGGATTGTTCAATCATATGGTAGTTCTATGTTTAGTTTCTTAGGGACCCTCCATACTGTTCTCCGTAGTGCTTGTACCAATTTATATTCCCACCAACAGTGTAGGAGCATTCCTTTTTCTCCACACCCTCTCCAGCATTTATTGTCTGTAGATTTTTTGATGATAGCCATTTTGACCAGTGTGAGGTGATACCTGATTATAGTTTTGATTTGCATTTCTCTGACAATTAGTGATATTGAGCATCTTTTCATGTGATTTGGGCCTTCTGAATGTCTTCTTTGGAGAAATGTCTGTTTGTTTTTTGATTGGACTTTTTTTTTTTTTTTTAACATAGAGCTGCATGAGCTATTTGTTTATTTTGGAGATTAATCCCTTGTTGGTTGCTTTGTTTGCGGATATTTTCTCTTATTCTGGGGGTTGTCTTTTCATTTTGTTTATGGTTTCCTTTGCTATGCAGAAACTTCTAAGTTTAATTAGGTTCCATTTGTTTATTTTGTCTTTGTTTTCATTACAATAGGAGGTGGATCCAAAAAGATATTGCTGTGATTTATGTCAGAGTGTTCTGCCTGTGTTTTCCTCTAAGAACTTAAAAGTGTCTGACCTTATGTTTAGGTCTTTGATCCATTTTGAGTTTGTTTGTCTGTATGGTATTAAAGAATGTTCTTAGTTTTCATTCTTGAAATGGAAGCCAGGAAGATGCTTAACGCAAAAAACAGATTTCACATATGGAAGTGTATTTCAAATATGCACAGTCACAAGAATAATCTGAGTGATTTTGCATAATAGATTCCTGGGATCACACCATTAAAGTAGATTAGAATTTCCAGGAAAGAGTCACTAAATTACAGTGGATTAACAAACCTACTGCATAAACCTCACGATCAAGGAACTTCAGAACATAGTATGTGTGTTTTTATTGGATTAAGTGCTGTATCTAAATAGATATTCTGTGAGACATCTGGTATTGGGAAGACATTTATTAGCAAGACTAGTTATTAAGGTTGCTCAATGAATGTATACGTAATGAAACAAAGATGTATTGGTATCCTTCTATTCATCTACCCTGTCCTTAAGGTATGCAGTTCAAAACAGTGTGACCAAATTGTTTCCAGTGCTTCTAAAAATTCTACCATTAAGCTGTGCAGTATTTTTTTTTTTTTTGCTTTAGGTGTAGATGGGCAAGAACTAATATTTGTTAATGTCTGCATTAAATCTCTTTTTAAAATTTCAGTGTATACAATTAAATGCCTATTATATATCAGCCAAGGTGACAAAAACAGTAAGGATTTAATGGTAGGCAAAGCAGATAAGATCATTTGCCTCAAGCAACTTGCACTCATTGCATAGATATTATTTCAAAAAGTCTATTTGAACTCATATTGTTTGTTTGGACACTGTCTCTATCCTAAAATGTATGTTTTTCCTCATAAGCACACTTTTTTTCCTCAGCTTTGGCTATTGGGATCTCTTTCATTTGGCAACAAGGTCTCTGACATACCATCATTGTTTTGTTATCTGAGCACTTCCTTACTTTCTGGCACCACAAGATGCCCCAGGCTCAACTTGTTTATTCGCTGCCCTGCTCTTGAAATCAGTCATTTCTCCAAGCACTTCTACTTCCTTTTATTAGAGAATATGATTAGAAACCAAAAGGTATGCTCTTTGTTATAGAGTATCATTGTTTCTAGAGTCTTTCAGCTGACAGAGCAGGGAAACAGATGTGAATGTAGTATATATGTCCAGTGGACAGAATCTGGATCTACTTTTCTAAAGTTCACTACTTGCAGAGGTACTGTTTCAACCACCTAGAATTGTAATTAAGGCCAACAAATTTCTTTTTCTTACCCAACCCTAAGATCAATAAAACACACCATATGAAGGCTTAAATATGTGATTGGAAGTGCAGGTATAACGTCCCTTATACACACATTAAAAGGAGCTGCTTATTCTTCCAGTGCTTTGGTAAGCCTACAAACAGTGTTGCTACATTTAAAGAAAACATACTTTTGAATCTCAATGTTTTCCTCAGGAAATAGGGACTATTATTTCTGGAAAGAATACTATACACCAGCTCTACTTCCCTAGATTTCCCACATGACCTACCTTACACAAAGGAAGTAGAGAAGACAAAGATTAACAGCACTGGAGCTTGATTATCTTGTTTGACTTTTCTCCTTGGTCACACAGATCAGACTGCATTCTTTAATTTATGAGTGAGAAGTTTGATGGGGGTGAAACAGATGGCCTAGGGCAAATAAGACACAAAGTCATTCTGTGTTCTACCTAAAGGTTTTAAAGTCATTCATGCGAGGTTGGAGACAATTTGGTCTAATACACCCAAAAGTATGGGGAGGGGGAAAGGTAATGTGTGGCTACAGATTTTAAGATGAACAAGTTTTGTAAGCAAGTGGCCTAGAAAGGAATGAGAAAATTAAAGCAAGAAAAGGAAGAGTTTGGGTAGTGATAATTAGATACAGGCCTTCGAAGTTGTCTGTACTAGAAGCACATCCGACTATTATTCGGTTTTTACATTTTAACCTTATATTATCAGATAATTATATATTTAAATGAAGTTTTTAAAGTGTTTATAGATTTGTACTCTATAGTAATGTAAATCCTACATAGAATCATGCTGTTTCTACGATCAGAACTCTAGGAAATTGTCATATTTTTTATGTCACCTTAGAGCAGTTTTATTTAGTTATAAGATTTATCCATTACTAGTCAAAATACAATTGTTCAAACAAGTTAATAGATGCACATTTTCTGTCTTTTGTGCTTTCAAGTTTTTCCATCTAAAAATATAGCGTATCTCTCTATTTCTTTCAAGTTCTCAGTATGAATAAGTTATTGCTGTCTTATAGATTAATTCATAAGTCTTCTGCAAAATGAAAACTTTGCAGTAAAAGGTGATTTACAAAATGTGGTAACATAAAACCTACCTTTTCAAGTTGAATATTATGTGGAACCAAGGAAGAGAGAGAGAAGATGAAAGAGCTTGTTTCAAGAGATGAAGAGGGAACTCTTCACACCCAGCCTAATACTTCAATTTAGAAGTCTCTAAAACCATGCTGGCTTGAAAACAGTGGAGTAAATGATAATTAAGATATCATCTCCAATACTTTGAAATCTGTGATGCTTAGGAGAGTGTTTTAGAAATTGAAGACAAAGAGTCAAATTTATGGGGGACAATAAAAGCATAAAAACTGACCATGTTATTCAGTGTAGGCAGGTAATTTCAATGATCTGGAAAATCAAAGAAGCCAAAACTGGACTAGGCCTGTTATCATATTTCCTGTGTATAAGTGGAAGATTGTCGCCAACAAATGGATCCTATCCCTGAAGAAGTCAAAGATAGACATGCTTAGAACATCTCATGTTGGAAGATATATGACATTATCTAAATTGCAAATCTGAATACATATCTGAAAATCAGATTCATTTATATTGTAGGCAGTATTTTGTCATTTCAACTAGGCACAAGGCTATACTTGCCTTAAAGCAAGTTATCTTATCAGATGAAAGATAAATTTCCAAGTGCCATAAAGAAAAATTTTCAAGACCTTCTGGCAAAATGTCCAAATAATTAACAAGACAAAAAACAGATACTTGTCTGTTTCAAATAGCTCAATAGGAACATGCAAAGGAAGATAAATACAGAAAAGCATTGTCAAAAATCTCAAAGAAATATAAGGGAATCCAGTATTTGGTATCTAGTCAGATATTATTCTAGGGTAAAGCCAAGAGAAAAAGGGTCTGTAAGTGCAAAATAACTTAAGCTATACTTATATTTGTGAGCCCTTCTTGAGTAGTTTTCTAATGGATTGGCTTGATTCAACCAAGTGACTAATGGAGAAGTTTGGTTAGGGGCTGATTATGAGCATTTAATGTATTTTAAAACATTTTATACTAAAAGACAGGTTGACATAAAGTGAAAATTTTATGTAAAAATGATATGTTACATGCTATGACAAAAAAGATAATAAATTTCATAAAGAGGAGAAAGGGAAGAGTACAGTGAGTTCATTAGAAAAAAAGTGAGAAGCAAATGATAGCATGAAAATCTTATAGATCAGATACTAATTGGTTAAATAAGAAATCAAGGAACAGAAAATTTTCTAAGAAAGTATATAAAAGTAGTTGTTAGAAGAAAAGATATATCTTAAATGTTAAAAGTATTTTAAAGCATAAAAGCAAAATAAATTATGAATAAAAAGATGAGTAGGAAATATAATAAAAAATAATTTTAACCAAAAATTTACTGCATTTTGAGACTAGTATTAGTCATATTGATTTATGGAAATAGATTTAACTCAATAATTAAAATTTTTAAATAAAAATTTAATATGGCTTTCAAAGTAAGGTTCAACTATAGCTGTATCTAAGAGATACTTACATAACAAAGTGATTCATCATCTGAGAATAAAAGGAAAGGCAAAGATATATAGGAATTTAAAAAGTAATTAGAAAGCATTGGCTGTATTGCCACTTGTGACAAAGCAGAGTTAAAGCCAGATATCATTAAATGTTGTAAGTAACTGAGAAAGCATGCATGCTCAAGAGAAACAATGGAGAGGACAGGAAAAAAAGAATAGAAACTTAATAATGGGAACATATATGGCATCACTCTCAGTATATAACTAGTCAGGTGGACAAAGAATAATACTGTTTATGAAAGTGAAAAAATGAATTAAACCTTCCATTTATAAAGCTAGAAAACCCCAGTGTTCATCACAGCACTGTTTATAATATCCAGGACATGGAAGCAACCTAGATGTCCATCAGCAGACGAATAGATAAGAAAGCCGTGGTACATATACACAATGGAGTATTACTCAGCCATTAAAAAGAATACATTTGAATCAGTTCTAACGAGGTGGATGAAACTGGAGCCTATTATACAGAGCGAAGTAAGCCAGAAAGAAAAACACCAATACAGTATACTAACACATATATATGGAATTTAGAAAGATGGTAACGATAACCCTGTATGCGAGACAGCAAAAGAGACACAGATGTATAGAACAGTCTTTTGGACTCTGTGGGAGAGGGTGAGGGTGGGATGATTTGGGAGAATGGCATTGAAACATGTATAATATCATATAAGAAACGTATCGCCAGTCTAGGTTCGAAGCAGGACATAGGATGCTTGGGGCTGGTGCACTGGGATGACCCAGAGAGATGGTATGGGGAGGGAGGTGGGAGTGGGGTTCAGGACTGGGAACATGTGTACACCCGTGGAGGATTCATGTTGATATATGGCAAAACCAATACAGTATTGTAAAGTAAAATAAAGTAAAATTAAAAAAAAAATCAATTCAACCTTTAATATTAGGAAGATAATAAGAAAAATAAAAACAGAATAGAAACACAGCAAATGTGGATAATATATCAAAATACAAGGGGGGAAAGAACCACTGAAAGAAGAAATTAGTATAAAGACCACATTGCATACCACTTTTCAAATAAATTTGCATTTAAAGAAGTATATTCATCTTTTAGGAAAACAAATGAGTAAGCAAAAGTTTAAAGAAACCATTAAAAGATATAAACATTAATGAAAAATCCCATGAAAAAAAAAGTTGTTGTTCAGTCATTAAGTCATGTCCAACTCTTTGTGACCCCATGGACTGCAGCACACCAGGCCTCCCTGTCCTTCACTATCTCCCAGAGTTTCATTAAACTCATGTCAATTGAGCCGGTGAAATTACTCAGTTCAAATTGTTTCAAAAAAGAATTCCACTAAATTGACAAAATCAGAAAAGCCCAATGACATAAAAATAGTTCCAGACAGAGAATAATGAAAGAAATCTTCCTATTTTTCTGAAACAACTATAACACTTAAGCTTAAACATAATAATAATACTACAGAACTAATGACTTTGGCATAGTAATCAAATATTTTATTAAATAAAATATTAGAATCATATATAATTTTAAAATGGCTGAGTGAAATTTATTTCTGGAATGCAAAGATAATTATTAGGAAAGTCACGTAACACATAAATACCATGAATAGAGTAGTCTGTAAACAACAAGCATTTATTTTTCACAATTCTGGAGGCTGAGAAGTCAAAGATCAAGATGCTTGCACATTTGATTTTGGTTGAAAGCATTTTTATTGTAAACTTACATGGCAGAAGGGGCAAGCTAGCTCTCTAGAGTCTCTTTTATAAAGAAGCACTAATTCTAGTGATGAGGGCTCTGCCCTCTAATGCCCTAATCACCTTCTCAAATACCCTCCTCACTATAACATCATCTTGAGAGTTAGAAATTCAAAGTATACCTTTTGGAGAAGACACAAACATTCAGTCCATAGCAAATGGCATTAATGGTTGCATGTCCTGATATCCTGCTGGTTTAAGAGGGTGCCCAAGATTATCTTTAGTTCTTCCCTGAAAGTGAAATTTGTTCAGTTGTATCCAACTCTTTGCAAACCCATGGACAATACAGTCCATGGAATTCTCCAGGCCAGAATAGTGGAGTGGGTAGCCTTTCCCTTCTCCAAGGGATTTTCCCAACCCAAGGATCGGACCAAGGTCTCCCACATTGCAGGTGGGTTCTTTACCACCTGAGCCACAGGGAAGCCCAAGAATACTGGAGAGGGTTGCCTATTCCTTCTCCAGCAGATCTTCCCAACCCAGGAATTGAACCGGGGTCTCCTGCATTGGAGGTGGATTCTTTACCAACTGAGGTATCAGGGAAGCCCAGTTCTTCCCTGGAGCCTAATTAAATGAACAGTTACTTGCTTGTTATTATGGAAACTGGAGGAGAAACTTCAGTATCTAATGTAACTATTGGGGAATGTTAAGTTGGGTAAACTTTGGCCATATTAGCAGTAAAACACATGGACATACTTTTTTGGCCCTTTGAAGTTGTTTTCCCTTATGATAGTAAATATATAGTGTGAAAGTGTGTTAGTCGCTCAGTTGTGTCAGACTCTTTGTGAGCACGTGGACTGTACCCTGCCAGGCTCTTCTGTCCATGGAATTCTCTAGGCAAGAATACTAGAGTGGGTTGCCCTGCTCTTCTCCAGGGGATCTTCACAACCCAGGATAGAATCCCAAGTCTCCTACATTGCAAGTGGCTTCTTTACCATTTGAGCCATCAGGGAAGCCCAGTAAATATATCTTCATCACTAAATAAAGAAAGGGGTGAAGAAAGAAACTATTGCTAAGAAACAACCGAGTTTAGTAGTTGGTATGTTATTTTCTATTAAGACTTGACCTTTATTTCTTAACAATGATGACATAGTATATACACAGACTTCATATACTGATTTAAATGGTTTTAATTAAATAATTGATTAATTTTATTTTAAAAAAACTGAAGTAGAGTTGATTTCCAACATCGCTTTAATTTGTGGTTTACTACATGGGGCTTCCCTGGTAACTCAGTTGGTAAAGAATCTACATGCAATGCAGAAGACCAGGTTTCGATCCCTGGGTCGGGAAGATTCCTCCCCAGCCCCCAGGAGGAAATGGCCACCCACTTCAGTATTCCTGCCTGGGAAATTCCTTGGACATAGGAGCCTGGTGGGCTACAGTCCATGGGGTTGCAAGAGTTGGAAATGACTTAGCAACTAAACCACTACCACGTGGTTTTGCAATTATACAAATGATAACTGCCACAATGACTATAATCAAAACAGAAAAATAATAAAAATTGTTCATAAGGATGTGGTGAAACTGTAATGTCATGCATTGTTGGTGGAAATATAAGAAGCCACTTTGGATAATGGGCCTCCCTGGTGGCTCAGCGGTAAAGAATCCACCTGCAGCGCAGAAGACACAGGAGATGTGGATTCGGTCCTTGGGTCAGAAGATCCCCTGGAGAAGGGCACAGCAACCCACTGCAGTATTCTTGCCTGGAGAATCCCCTGGACAGAGGAGGCTGGTGGGCTACAGTCCATAGGGTTGCAAAGAGTCAGACATGACTGAAGCAACTGAGCACGCATGCATACACTTTAGATAACAGGTTCTTACAAAGTGGTTCTTAAAACCTTCAGCATACACCTAACATATGAATCATCCTTTCTGTTCCTGCTATTC
The DNA here is from genome assembly GCF_014754425.2 of Oryx dammah. Lineage (NCBI taxonomy): Eukaryota > Metazoa > Chordata > Mammalia > Artiodactyla > Bovidae > Oryx > Oryx dammah. The sequence continues at coordinate 50,448,701 of NW_024070189.1, forward strand.
ACTCAAGAGAAAAAGAAACAGAAAAACATTTGTCCACACAAATACTTGTGCACTAATTTTCAATGTAGCATTATTCTTAATAGCCAGAAAGTGGAAATAATTCAAGTGCCCATCAGCTGGTAAATAAACACACTGTCATTCATTCATCAAGTAAAAATAATGAACTACTAATAAATGATACAGAGTATATGAACTTACAAGTTATCATGCCTAGTGAAAGAGGCAAATTAGAAACAACTGCATTGTGCTTCATTTTATTTATATGAAACATCCTAAAAAAGGCAAAACAGTATGGGGAGGATGTAGGTTAGTGGTTGCCTGGAGATGTGAATGGGAAGAAGGATTATCTGCATTAAAGTCTGAAGAACTTTTAGGGGATGATGAAAATAATTTAAATAGGATCACACTGAAGGTGGCATATTTCTGTATATTTATAAAAATCATTGTATTATTCCTAAAAATGATTATAATTTTGGTAAGTAAATATATCAGTAAATCTGTTTTTAAAGTAATATGACAGCACATTCTCTATTAAAATTGCCTTTTCATTATAAAAATGGAATGTTTTAAATATTGTGACACTCCCATCTCACTTTTATGTAGCTGAAGTATGGAGCCAATGTCTGATGAGATTTTTTTAAGAACTAAGTTAGCTAACAAGTGGGAAATGGCCTATTGCAGCTTTTGGAGATAAAAGCACTCAAAGAAAAAGAATTCCCATTTGCTAATAGATAATAACTTTAGCCAGCACAGTGAAAAATCCTAGAGAACACTGATATTCAGTTTTACTGACCATCTTATCCTTATTGTCTGTTATACTACTTCACACATAGTAGTGGGAGAGTCAATTACTAGTCAGGTTGATAAAAAAGTCCAGGGGGGGTGGAATGCAAAAGTAGGAAGTCAAGAAATACCCAGAGTAATAGGTAAATTTGGCCTTGGAGTACAGAATGAAACAGGGCAAAGGCTAATAGAGTTTTGCCAAGAGAACACACTGGTCATAGCAAACACCCTCTTCCAACAACACAAGAGAATACTCTACACATGGACATCACCAGATGGTCAATACCGAAATCAGATTGATTATATTCTTTGCAGCCAAAGATCGAGAAGCTCTATACAGTCAGCAAAAACAAGACCGGAGCTGACGGTGGCTCAGATCATGAACTCCTTTTTGCCAAATTCAGACTTAAATTGAAGAAAGTAGGGAAAACCACTAGACCATTCAGGTATGACCTAAATCAAATCCCTCACAATTATACAGTGGAAATGAGAAATAGATTCAAGGGACTAGATCTGATAAACAGAGTGCCTGAAGAACTATGGATGGAGGTTTATGACATTGTACAGGAGGCAGGGATCAAGACCATCCCCAGGAAAAAGAAATAGAAAAAAAAAAAAAAAAGGTTGTGTGAGGAGGCCTTACAAATAGCTGTGAAAAGAAGAGAAACGAAAGTCAAGGGAGAAAAGGAAAGATATACCCATTTGAATACAGACTTCCAAAGAATAGCAAGGAGATACAGGAAAACCTTCCTGAGTGATGAATGCAAAAAATAGAATGGGAAATACTAGAGATCTCTTAAAGAAAATTAGAGATACCAAGGGAATATTTCATGCAAAGACGGGCTCAATAAAGGACAGAAATGGTATGGACCTAACAGAAGCAGAGATATTAAGAAGAGGTGACAAGAATACACAGAAGAACTATACAAAAAAGATCTTCATGACCCAGATAATCATGATAGAATGATCACTCACCTAGAGCCAGACATCCTGGAATGTGAGGATTGCAGGGCCTTAGGAAGTAGACCTTAGGAAGCACCCCTACAAACAAAGCTAGTGAAGGTGAACGGCACCTAGGAAGAAGGGTCTGTCTCTATGACAGTGTTTTTGCACACAGATATTGTTATAGATCCTGAAGCCTTAGAATCAACAATGTGACTCAGCTTTCAGCTTTTCAACAGTCATTATGAGAACTCTGGGAGGTGACCCCTGACCCAGCCTCCACAGTTGGTCTAATTGCTGGTTGTGCAGAGCACTCCTCATCGATTGAAGGCTTGACGTGGTGGGTTTCTCCCCTTCAAGGTAAGGACTTTCTTCAACTCTGGGAACATCTTCACCAACAACAATCATATGTGACACCTCTTCTTGATCTGATGACATCTAGAAATCCTAAGATGGACTGATATCACACATTGTACCTTAACTATGGACATCATGTGACTTTTAATTTTGATTATGTTTTAATTTGGTTTAATGACTATTTTGCCTTATATCTATAATGGGGTTTGTCGCTAACCATATGAAAGCTTTTAGGTTACAAATTGTTGTCTAGGCTCCTATGAGTGCCACAGCCTCCTCCAACTATTGGGGGCCCTGGATCAGAGACTCTTTATATGAGGGTTAGGAGAATATGTTGCCTCAACAATTTAGGGATGATGCCCTTCAACAGAAGGACATAGTTATGGAATAAAAATGATGCCCCTTTCTCTTGGCAATATAATTCTCCTAAAAGAAAAGGGAGGGATGAGAGAGTCATTTTCTAGGCAGATTGATAAGAAGTCCAGTGTCCCGGAGGAGGAGAAAGGAGTTCAGGGCCCTCAAGGAGAAAGGGGTCTGGGGCTCTCAAGGAGAAAAGAACAAACCTTGTTTTCTACATTGCTTTGTCTTAGTCAGTAAGATAATGTATCTTGCTAGAGGTCATGTTTCTCTTAACAAGAACCTTCTGACTAATCTTGTTATTTTAAGACTGTATTGTGGGAGGGGTCTGGTAAGACCTTTCTGTTGTTAGTTCTAATCTTGTTAATTTAAGATGTCTGTTGTGAGAGTGGGTCTGGTAAAAGTGTATAAGGCCTTGATAAGACTTGTGAGTTGAGGGCATTCTCTGACCCTCTTCTGATGTCTATGTCAGAAGGTTTTTCTGGCCCTTTCGATACTTTAGTAAAACTCTGCTACACAAAAGCTCTTGAGTGATCAAGTTTGGTCCCTGGTCTCAAAGCTAAATTTTCTTCTTCAGAGATCATGAATCTAAACTGACATTGTTCACTGTAAGCTCTCAGTAGGCTTTTATGTAATTTATTGAATAAAAATTAAAGAACACATGTATCGATATACCATGTTTACTGAATTATTTTAGAAGCATCTGTAAAAAAAAGATTGTACAACTAAATGAATGTATTTTTAAATATTTTTCAAACTGTCACTGAATAATCAAACATGGAGAATCAAAGTCCTAAAATAAAAAAATCTTTGAACTGGCAGTAACTTTGAAATTCTATTTTCCATCTCATGTTCCATAAGAGGATTTATCTGATCATCTGTGAATTTAAGGACCCAGTTGAAAGAAATCAAATTCTAATTGTAGAATTGACTGCAAAATTAGATCACATTAGAGCTATAAGGGTGTATATCTTCATCAAAATTCAACAAACACCAAAATGAGCAACTTCAAAATTTTCACGAAGAAGCCTATAGAGAAAAGAAGGAGAAAGAAAAAGAAATTAGCAAGATAGTATTTTAAACTTCATGATAAGTGTATCAAGTGCTTCCTAATGAGAAGGAGTCTGAACTTGGGACATGATGGAGAGGCTGTGCTCCTGTTCTGTAAGGAACTGGGCTGCCTCTGATTGCTGGCCCTGAGTTTCTGCTGTTGTAGAAACTCCTGCATGCTGGTTCTGGCTCATACTTTGAATCTGCTGTATCTGAGAAAGGGGAGGATTAGGGAATGTGTTTGTGGTCCTTGAGAAGGAGATGACGAAGTTTGGTAGACGTGTCATAGACTACTACCCTGCAGTCTGAGGAAGGTTTGAAAGGTTGTCTTGGGGGCTTAGGGGACCATCAGAAGAATCCCTTTCTAGAAGGAATAGTGCATTGTGATTGATTTCAGACTATACCCATAGGGTCCTGTATCAGTTAATAGTTGCTGAAGCTGAAGATCTGCTCATGGCAATACCAATATTTACTGTGCAGCCTCAGGGCTTCTGAATTACCATACATTAGTCTGCTGTTTGTAGATAATAATTGATTTCCAGAACATTCTGCATGGTTATGTAGAGAGCTCTAAAGCAGTGCTCCTTTTCAGAAATTAGAACTTTCAGGGAAAGTACAAGTGTGCACAGGACCTCTTTTATGCATGGTCATGACAGTTATTTTGTGCATATGCTGTGTTTAGGTTATCGGCACTATGAATTTTCCTATTCTTTTGAAATGACTTCCTGATTACTTTGGAAGAAAATATATTTACTGTCATATTCTTACATCTTTTCACTGCAGAGAATACATATATTACGGTAAGTTTGACCATTGGTTACACAGACTGGCTCATGTTCTCCAGTACAAATGTATGATGAAAGTATGAACGACATAGTTTGTCTGAAAAATATTAAACAAAAACATGGAACTTATCAAATAACACAGAGTAAAAAATGTTCTTCAAGTCTAATATGAAATGCCACACGTCTAAATGGGATAAATATATTCTGTATATAAGTTTAAGAACAAACCTCAATAGAACCACTACCCACTTAAAATGTAAAATATTGTCAATATTTTTTATGTTTATTATACTTCACAAAAAGACCACACAATTTTTTTGTTAAAATTTACAACATTAAAAAGGTTATTAATTTACCATTTTTAACTTCCTAAAGAGTTAAGTGTTATCTTACCTTATGCATTTTTATTTTATATTGGAGGAAAGCTTCTGGGAAAGAAGAGATAAAAATGATACAGGATGAAAACAGGCATAGTCTCTGGTAGTAAGTGACACATCTTAGTAGCAGAAATGAAAATTGCCTATACTAACAATGCAAATATGACCGCAAAACACTAAGTTCACAAAATAGAACAAAATCAAAAAACACTTTTTAATTCCCAGATTGATCTCACAGTGTGAAAAGTAATGTCCTTTTTCTTTTTCTTTTTTTGCCATGCCTTGAGGAATATAGAATCTTAGTTCTCCAACGAGTGATTGAACTCATGCCTCTGTAGGGTGGTATCATGGAGTCCTAACCATTGAATTTCCTGTATTATTTTTTTAACTATTCCCATCACCTTGCTTTAGAGATACCATTGTCTTTTCATCTTTGTAGCTGAGATCCTCATCAAAGAAAACAAAGAAAGAAGTCACTTAATTATGAAGAAATTAATCAGTACTACCTGGTGGCTCAGTGGGTAAAGCGTCTGCCTCCAATGTGGGAGACCGGGTTCAATCCCTGAGTCAGGAAGATCCCCTGGAGAAGGAAATGGCAACCCACTCCAGTACTCTTGCCTGGAAAATCCCACGGACTGAGAAGCCTGGTAGGCTACAGTCCGTGGGGTCGCAAAGAGTTGGACACGACTGAGCGACTTCACTTCACTTCGATCTTACTGTATAAATTCTGAAATTTATTTAGCCATCATAAGCTTTAAGGAAGGTAACACAGTGACAAGGTCAACAATGAGTTCCCTTCTTACACAAGGCCTTGAAAAAGAGGAGTCACCTGGCAAATATCAAATCAGATTGTCAAGAAATACCAGATCTAGGAGAAATCATTTTTCCTCACACTTTGCATATAACAACAATGGAATTGAGCCCCTGTAAGGAAGAAGAATTTAAAGGTCTTGAGTTACAGATGAACAAAAACATAAAACCTGCTGTTCATTCAAACCCACTACTCTGTATTCACTTGTCTAATGTGGGAAATGAAGAAAAGCAGCCGTTGCTGCAGTTTGAAGCAAGACATTTGTCGCATGTGCAGTTTCACTTTACCCGTTTAAGTATTACAAACCCAGTAAAGTTGGTTTACAGCAGTTGTTTACTGAATTTTCTAGGGTCTGTTTAACTCAGAGCTGGAAAATTTACTCACCAGAGCAAAGAAGAAATGCAAAGAAAATGATGAAAATAGCTTTGATCCATGATGAGAAGAAAGACATTTTATCAAGTCAGTAGATGAAAACTTTATAATGGTTGATAACTCATGAACAAAGAAAAGTCCTCATTTTTCCTATAAATAGATAAACAGAATCTATAGTCCACACATATAATCTTTGGTAAAGGAACCATTCCAGTCCCCTAGGTTACTACTTTAGGTGAATCATTTCCTTTTTTCTTCTTCCAACCCTCAGATTCAAGACATAACCTGTAGGCTGCATAGATACCTGAGAAAAGCGTGGGACAAAGTCTTGTTCGCATGAAAAAGAGGCTGCTTACCTTCCTTCCCAACTCTGTACTTCAGCTCATAAGGAACCTGGCTACAGGTAGGGAAACTTGCGCACTTGGGGCCGCCCTCCCAGCAGTGCTGCACACCAGGGCTAACGCCTGTGGTTCCGCATCTGAACTCCCTGGCACAGACAGATCGTGGAGAGTGAGACCAGCAGCTTTTGAAACTATCTACTTCACCTTTTCTCTTCAAGTCTCTCCTTAGTCTCCCCAGCTAAGTTGTTCTTCTTGGTACAGAAAGGAGCTCAGTGGGGAAAGACAGAAGCCCCAGGACAGATAAAACACAGAGATATTCTTTGCCTTCACAGGGGCTTTCAAGTAAGTTCTTGAGAGATGCTTCACAAACACCCCTCAACAGATCTTCCCTCAGCAGGAGGCATGAGGACAACTTGATCTGATGAATCCAGATTTGTGGGGAAGAGAGCCAGTAAAAAAAAAAAAATATATATATATATATATGTATATGTGTGTGTATATATATGTGTATATATATATATAATAGATTTTAAGATAGGATATGTGAAAGGTTTCTAAGCGATTGAGCTGGAAAGAGAGAAGAGGACTTAAGCAAGAAGAGTTTTGTGAACTATAATTACATATATACCTTTGACCCTTCATATCTTTCAATACCAGAATTGAATTATACTCAATTGAAAAATATTTTTTATTCTATTTTATTTTTTTTTTTACATTGAGATAATTGTAATAGATAGATTTACAATTGTAAGAAATAATAAGAGAAATCCAGTTTGACCAGTTTCCCCTAATGGTTACATCATGTAAAACTATTATACAATTTTACAACCAGTACTTGACGTTAGCTAGAAACCTTTTTAGGAGTCCGTGACCAAGAATGTGGAAGAAGTGTGTGTAGGTGAGGCCTGGGCAATGGTCTATTTTTAAAGTTCTCAGATACCTCTCAGGACCAGCCAGCTTTGGGCAAGCCTGGGTCAGGGCACAGGATGTGAATTTCTGGGATAGAAGAGAAAGAAGGCTGGGAAGTTAAGCTGAGAACACTTGAAGTGATGCCCTGAATTTTTGCTCAATAATTTTATCTTCACAGCATAGGTAATGAAAGACACTGAAGGCATTTCAAGTAAATGAGAGATTTGATCAGAGTTATCTTTTCCTTATTAACTAATCTACCTCATAGTCTGAGTCATTGGAAAGGGCTTTGGCAGTTCAAAGATCAGGGTACAAATTCAAACTATCCTTTATTAACTTTTACTCAGTATTTAGACTTTCTAGGCAATGGCACCCCACTCCAGTACTCTTGCCTGGAAAATCCCATGGACAGAGGAGCCTGGTAGGCTGCAGTCCATGGGGTCACTAAGAGTTGGACACGACTGAGCAACTTCACTTTCACTTTTCACTTTCATGCGTTGGAGAAGACAATGGCAACCCACTCCAGTGTTCTTGCCTGGAGAATCCCAGGGATGGGGGAGCCTGGTGGGCTGCCATCTCTGGGGTCGCACAGAGTCGGACACGACTGAAACGACTTAGCAGCAGCAGTGTAACTTTGCTTATTTTAAATGTGAGAGTAATATATCCACATGCCTTTGTTCGTCTTAAATGTTACATGTAAAATATTTAAACTATTTCCATTCAAGTTGTGTAGTTGGGAGATATTTGTCATTCTGTTACTGTGCCTTTTCAAAGTGAAGAGACCCAGGGTTTAGAAATAAACATTTAAGATTATTAATTTATTAGGCCAACTTAATTGAAGGACCCACATATAGTAAAGTAACTATTATGCTTAGAGTAGCTCTTGGATTTAATTATTTAGACGCCATCAGAGATGCCTATGATGGACCAGTTCATATACTGCAGGATATTTTAGGGAAAAGTAAACTGAAGCTTAAAGGGGAAGTTATAGAGAACCTCTTTATATACCATGCACTTAAATTTATTTATCAACAGATTAAGAGGAGGAGAGACAATCTGACTCACAACAGGCTATAAAGTTTTGAAATTCACCAGAAAAGGAAATGTTAGACTTGAGGATTTTTTAATATTAACTTTATAACAAAAAAAATGTATATTTTCTTCAAATTATGGCAGGGATGGTGGTGAGAAAGAAAACACTTGAGTTGAAAAGATAGATATTTTAACAGAGAAAGAATAGGAACATAGAGCAGTTTCCATCTTTTCCAAGTCAGTATTACTGTAAATAGGGAGCAAAGAAACTCACCACTCTAGGCAATACTAGAGATGAGCTACATGGATTTAATTTACATATGTTAAACACTAGCTCCGCCTAATACTGGACCCTCCTCCAGGTAACTGTATAATACAGGTTTTTTTTTTTTTTTTTGAGACCACATACATTTAAAAACTGAATTATTCAAGGGCATATATACTAAATGTTCAAAAGTGATTAGATTCTTCCAATGAGATTCATATCTCAGGGCCCAAAGGCATTTGATAACAGTTAAGACCAGTAGACAAAAGAGTTGGATTGGAAATGGGCAGTTCTTCATGAAACATGTGTTTGGAGGTTAGAGAGTGATGCTTTTTAAAAAAATGTTTATTGAAATATTGTTGATTTACAATGTTGTGTCAGTCAGTCTCAGGTGTACAGCAAAGTGATTGTTCAGTTCAGTTCAGTTCAGTTCAGTCGCTCAGTCGTGTCCGACTCTTTGAGACCCCATGAATTGCAGCACGCCAGGCCTCCCTGTTCATCACCATCTCCCGGAGTTCACTCAGACTCACATGCATCGAATCCTTGATGCCATCCAGCCATCTCATCCTCTGTCGTCCCCTTCTCCTCCTGCCCCCAATCCCTCCCAGCATCAGACTCTTTTCCAATGAGTCAACTCTTCTCATGAGGTGGCCAAAGTACTGGAGTTTCAGCTTTAGCATCATCCCTTCCAAAGAAATCCCAGGGTTGATCTCCTTCAGAATGGACTGGTTGGATCTCCTTGCAGTCCCAGGGACTCTCAAGAGTCTTCTCCAACACCACAGTTCAAAACCATCAATTCTTTGGCACTCAGCCTTCTTCACAGTCCAACTCTCACATCCATACATGACCACAGGAAAAACCACAGCCTTGACTAGACGGACCTTAGTCTGCAAAGTAATGTCTCTGCTTTTGAATATGCTATCTAGGTTGGTCATAACTTTTCTTCCAAGGAGTAAGCATCTTTTAATTTCATGGCTGCAATCACCATCTGCAGTGATACTGGAGCCCAAAAAATAAAGTCTGACACTGTTTCCACTGTTTCCCCATCTATTTCCCATGAAGTGATGGGACCAGATGCAATGATCTTCGTTTTCTGAATGTTGAGCTTTAAGCCAACTTTTTCACTCTCCTCTTTCACTTTCATCAAGAGGTTTTTTAATTACTCTTCACTTTCTGCCATAAGGGTGGTATCATCTGCATATATGTGTGTGCATATATTAATATATACTTTTTCAGATTTTTTTCCATTATGGGTTATTGTAATGCATTCACACTAATATAGATAAACAACAAGGTCCTACCATATAGCAAAGGGAACTATACTAAGTTCAGTTCAGTTCAGTCACTCAGCCATGCCTGACTCTTTGCGACCCCATGAACCGCTGCATGTCAGGCCTCTCTGTCCATGACCAAGTGCTGGAGTCCAACCAAACCCATGTCCATTGAGTTGGTGATGCCATCCAACCATCTCATCCTCCATCGTATCCTTCTCCTCATGCCCTCAATCTTTCCCAGCATCAGGGTCTTTTCCAGTGAGTCAGCTCTTTGCATCAGGTGGCCAAAGTATTGGAATTTCAGCTTCAACATCAGTCCTTCCGAAAAATACCCAGGACTGATCTCCTTTAGGATGAACTGGTTGGATCTCCTTGCAGTCCAAGGGACTCTCAAGAGTCTTCTCTAGCACCACAGTTCAAAAGCATCAATTCTTTGATGCTCAGCTTTCTTCACAGTCCACCTCTCACATCCATACATGACTACTGGAAAAACCATAGCCTTGACTAGACAGACCTTTGTTGGCAAAGTAACGTCTCTGCTTTTTAATATGCTATCTAGGTTGGTCATAACTTTCCTTCCAAGGAGTAAGGGTCTTTTAATTTCATGGCTGCAGTCACCATCTTCAGTGATTTTGGAGCCCAAAAAGATAAAGTCTGACACTGTTTCCACTGTTTCCCCATCTATTTCCCATGATGTGATGGGACCAGATGCCATGATCTTTGTTTTCTGAATGTTGAGCTTTAGGCCAACTTTTTCACTCTCTTCTTTCACTCTCATCAAAAGGCTCTTTAGTTCTTCTTCACTTTCTGCCATAAGGGTGATATTATCTGCATATCTGAGATTATTGATATTTCTCCCGGCAATCTTGATTCCAGTATCTATGCATTAATCCCAAACTCCTAATTTATCTCCCCCCTGCCCCTGCTTTTCCTTTTTGGTAACTATATATATTTTTTCATTTTTGGCTTCCCTGGTGGCTCAGAGTTTAAAGTGTCTGTCTGCAATGCTGGAGACCTGGGTTTGATCCCTGGGTCGGGAAGATGCCCTGGAGAAGGAAATGGCAACCCACTCCAGTATTCTTGCCCGAAAATCCCATGGACAGAGGAGCCTGGTGGGCTACAGTCCACGGGGTTGCAAGGAGTCGGACACGACTGAGCAACTTCACTTTCACTTTCCCTGTCCCTGATTTTCCTTTTTGGTAACTCTAAGTTTGTTTTCTGTGTCTGTGAGTCTATTTCTATTTTATGAATAAGTTTATTTGTATCACTATTTTAAGATTATGTATATAAGTGATATCATACAATATTTGCTTTTCTCTCCTTTACTTCACTTAGTATGATAACCTCTAGGTCCTTTCATTCTTTTTATGGATTAAATAATATGTATGTATCATTTTTATCCATTCATCTCTTGATGGATACTTAGGTTGCTTCCATGTCTTGGCTATTGTATTTAAATAATGTTGCAATGAACTTTGATGTGCATGTATCTTTTCAAATTAGTTTTCTCTGGATAAGCCCAAGAATGGGATTGTTGAGTCATACAGTAACTCTACTTACAGTTTGTTAAGGAACCTCCATATTGTTTTTCATAGTGACTGAGAGAGCTAATTCTTAGGTAAGTTCATAAGGAGTCTGGGGCCCTGGAGGAGGAGAAAGAGGTCGGGGGCTCTCAAGGAGGAGAAAAGAACAAACGTGTTATATATGTATATATATATATATATATATATATATATATATACACATTGCTTTGTCTTATTCACATAAGACATTTTCCTTAAACTCTGAGTTCTTATGACAACAGTCTTTAAGACTAACTTTCTTTAAGCCCAGAGCTGATGATTACATAACAGAACAACTCATCTTAAACTATATAACAACAATGTATTATTAAGAAGGGCATGTTTCTCCTTATTAAGAACCTTCTGACTAATCCTGTTATCTTAAAATGTTTATTGTCGGAGTGGGTCTGGTAAGACCTTTCTATTGTTATTTCTAATCTTGTTAATTTAAGATGTCTGTTGTGGGAGTGGGTATTAGTTGAGTTCAGTTCAGTCACTCCATGACTCGCAGCACACCAGGCCTCCCTGTCCATCACCAACTCCCGGAGTTCACTCAGATTCACGTCTATCAAGTGAGTGATGCCATCCAGCCATCTCATCCTCTGTCGTCCCCTTCTCCTCCTGCCCCCAATCCCTCCCAGCATCAGAGTATTTTCCAATGAGTCAACTCTTTGCATGAGGTGGCCAAAGTACTGGAGTTTCAGCTTTAGCATCATTCCTTCCAAAGAAATCCCAGGGCTGATCTCCTTCAGAATGGACTGGTTGGATCTCCTTGAAGTCCAAGGGACTCTCGAGTCTTCTCCAACACCACAGTTCAAAAGCATCAATTCTTCAGCGCTCAGCCTTCTTCACAGTCCAACTCTCACATCCATACATGACTACTGGGAAAACCATAGCCTTGACTAGATGGACCTTAGTCGGCAAAGTAATGTCTCTGCTTTTGAATATGCTATCTAGGTTGGTCATAACTTTTCTTCCAAGGAGTAAGCATCTTTTAATTTCATGGCTGCAGTCACCATCTGCAGTGATTTTGGAGCCCCCCAAATTAAAGTCTGACACTGTTTCCACTGTTTCTCCATCTATTTCCCATGAAGTGATGGGACCAGATGCCATGATCTTCGTTTTCTGAATGTTGAGCTTTAAGCCAACTTTTTCACTTTCTTCTTTCACTTTCATCAAGAGGCTTTTTAGTTCCTCTTCACTTTCTGCCATAAGGGTGGTGTCATCTGCATATCTGAGGTGATTGATATTTCTCCTGGCAATCTTGATTCCAGCTTGTGCTTCTTCCAGCCCAGCATTTCTCATGATGTACTCTGCATATAAGTTAAATAAGCAGGGTGACAATATACAGCCTTGACGTACTCCTTTTCCTATTTGGAACCAGTCTGTTGTTCCATGTCCAGTTTGAACTGTTGCTTCCTGACCTGCATGCAGATTTCTCAAGATGCAGGTCAGGTAGTCTGGTATACCCATCTCTCTCAGAATTTTCCACAGTTTATTGTGATCCACACAGTCAAAGGCTTTGGCATAGTCAATAAAGCAGAAATAGATGTTTTTCTGGAACTCTCTTGCTTTTTCCATGATCCAGCGGATGTTGACAATTTGATCTCTGGTTCCTCTGCCTTTTCTAAAACCAGCTTGAACATCAGGAAGTTCACGGTTCACGTATTGCTGAAGCCTGGCTTGGAGAATTTTGAGCATGACTTTACTAGCATGTGAGATGAGTGCAATTGTGTGGTAGTTTGACCATTCTTTTGCATTGCCTTTCTTTGGGATTGGAATGAAAACTGACCTTTTCCAGTCCTGTGGCCACTGCTGAGTTTTCCAAATTTGCTGGCATATTGAGTGCAGACCTTTCACAGCATCATCTTTCAGGATTTGAAATAGCTCAACTGGAATGCCATCACCTCCACTAGCTTTGATTGTAGTGATGCTTTCTAAGGCCCACTTGACTTCACATTGCAGGATGTCTGGCTCTAGATGAGTGATCACACCATCGTTATTATCTGTATTGTGAAGATCTTTTTTGTACAGTTCTTCTGTGTATTCTTGCCACCTCTTCTTAATATCTTCTGCTTCTGTTAGGTCCAGACCATTTCTGTCCTTTATCGAGCCCATCTTTGCATGTAATGTTCCCTTGGTATCTCTAATTTTCTTGAAGAGATCTCTAGTCTTTCCCATTCTGTTCTTTTCCTCTATTACTTTGCACTGATCGCTGAAGAAGGCTTTCTTATCTCTTCTTGCTATTCTTTGGAATTCTGCTTTCAGATGCTTATATCTTTCCTTTTCTCCTTTGCTTTTTGCTTCTCTTCTTTTCACAGCTATTTGTAAGGCCTCCCCAGACAGTCATTTTGCTTTTTTGCATTTCTTTTCCTTGGGGATGGTCTTGATCCCTGTCTCCTGTACAATGTCACGAACCTCTGTCCATAGTTCATCAGGCACTCTATTTATCAGATCTAGGCCCTTAAATCTATTTTTCACTTCCACTGTATAATCATAAGGGATTTGATTTAGGTCACACCTGAATGGTCTAGCGGTTTTCCCTACTTTCTTCAATTTGAGTCTGAATTTGGTAATAAGGAGTTCATGATCTGAGCCACAGTCAGCTCCCAGTCTTGTTTTTGCTGACTCTATAGAGCTTCTCCATCTTTTGCTGCAGAGAATATAATCAATCTGATTTCAGTGTTGACCATCTGGTGATGTCCATGTGTAGAGTCTTCTCTTGTGTTGTTGGAAGAGGGTGTTTGCTATGACCAGTGCATTTTCTTAGCAAAAGTCTATTAGTTTTTGCCCTGTTTCATTCCGCTTTCCAAGGCCAAATTTGCCTGTTACTCCAGGTGTTTCTTGACTTCCTACTTTTGCATTCCAGTCCCCTATAATGAAAAGGATGTCTTTTTTAGGTGTTAGTTCTAAAAGGTCTTGTAAGTCTTCATGGAATCATTCAACTTCAGCTTTTTCAGTGTTACTGGCTGGGGCATAGACTTGGATTATTGTGATATTGAATGGTTTGCCTTGGAGATGAACAGAGATCATTCTGTCATTTTTGAGATTGCATCCAAGTACTGCATTTCAGACTCTCTTGTTGACCATGATGGCTGCTCCATTTCTTCTGAGGGTTTCCTGCCTGCAGTAGTAGATATACTGGTCATCTGAGTTAAATTCACCCATTCCCGTCCATTTTAGTTCACTGTTTCCTAGAATGTCGACGTTCACTCTTGCCATCTCTTGTTTGACCACTTCCAGTTTGCCTTGATTCATGGACCTGACATTCCTGGTTCTTATGCAATATTGCTCTTTACAGCATCAGACCTTGCTTTTATCACCAGTCACACCCACAACTGGGTATTGTTTTTGCTTTGGCTCAGTCCCTTCATTCTTTCTGGAGTTATTTCTCCACTGATCTCCAGTATCATATTGGGCACCTACTGACCTGGGGAGTTCCTCTTTCATTATCCTATCATTTTGCCTTTTCATACTGTTCATGGGGTTCTCAAGGCAAGAATACTGAAGTGGTTTGCCATTAAAACTGCTGTGCTGGTTCCTGGTCCCAAAGCTAAATCTTCTTCAGAGAAGACGAATCTGACATTGTTCACCATAAGCTGTCATGACTGTACCAGTTAATATTCACACCACCAGTGTAAGAGGGTTCATTTTCTCCACATCCTCCTTAGCATTTATTATTTGTAGACTTTGGATGATGGCCATTCTGACAGTATAAAGTGATACCTCATTGTGGTTTTGATTTGCATTTCTGTAAAAATTAACAGTGTTGAGCATCTTTTCATGTGGCTCTTGGCCATCTATCTGTACGTCTTATTTGAAGAAATATTTATTCAGGTATCCTGCCTATTTTTTGATTGGATTGTTTGCTCTTTTTTTATATTGAGCTGTATGTGATGTTTGTATATTTTGGAACTAAATATACTACATTTTAGGTAAAGAATATGAATAAGAGTAAAGTTTGTTGTGAAGTTTTTAAGAAAAAATAGATATATTTTGGAACAGAATATGCATGTTGAATAGAACATATATATATAGTATATAAATAGTATATAATATTAGTAATACTAGTAGTATTATTAGTACCATTAGTATACTATTAATAATGTCACTATTATACTGTGAATAGTAATAGTATTACTATTAATACTATTAGTATGCTATATTATATATAATATATATACTATATTAGTATACTATTAGTATACTAGTAATAATAGTATATAAATATAGTATGTTTATATACTATGTATATAAAACATCCAGCAATACTGCAGTTTTGATTATTGTAGCTATATAGTAGTAGATAGATACTAAGACTGAAAATCATGTATTTTGACTTTTCCAAATTGTTTTATCAAATTGTTTTAGCAGTTCTAGTTCTTTGTCTTTCCATGTAAATTTTAAGTTACTTTTATCTACAGTAAATCTTTTTGGAATTTTAACAGAAAATTTTTAGACTAATTTTTGCTTTAGGATAGATTTACATCTTTACTATTTTAAGCCTTCCAATTATGAAAGCCATATAATGGTCTATTTATTTAAATTTTCTTGTGTGTCTTACAAGTCTTACAAGTAAATGTCATGGTGTAAAACAAACAGCACTCTTATGACATTTACATTTTTCTTCACCTGGATTATTGAGTTAAAGTGCCCTTGCCTTGATACATTTGTGTAGATGGCTGCCTGGAGCATCTTTTAAACTTAGCATGGTATATGGTGTTTGCATAGGTGTCCTGGAAGTAACTAAGGGCCAGAGGAAGTTGGGTAATGAACAACAGAAAGGGTTAGAGACAAGTTAGATAAAGGAAAGGCTTGGCCACTAGATACTTATCTTAAGGCTTCTTGTGCCTCCATGAACATGGGTTCCGTAATACCTAATACTTTTCAGTCAGTAATGTCCATCTCAATAAAACAACTTATTTTCCAAACCCTGTCAGACCTTCCATGAATGTTTCCATTAAGACACTTTGCTCCAGCACTTAAAATCTGCAGCATATATGATACAGCACTTAGATCCCTATGTTTTGAACACATAGTTCATTTTCATTGTAAGATTGTAAGCTTTTTGGCAGCTCCTAGAATAGTACAATATGTATAGTTAATTCATTAGTACTTAGACGAATGGAAAGTATTAATTTGGACACGATTTCTGGTTATGTACTAATCCAGTGGCATTTTGGAAAAGAGCATGGCAATCCACTCTAGTATTCTTGCCTGGGGAACCCCATGGACAAAGGAGTCTTGCAGGCTGCAGTCTGTGGGGTAACAGAGAGTTGGACATGACTGAAATGACTGAGAACACACACACCAGTAGCATTTGCAATTTTAGAGGAGGAGGAGGCTTGGGTAATCATCACCAAAACACAAAACTATTAATACTTCATAATATGTAACCTGTAGTGTTTGTTGTAATGGCTCTTATACATGGGTGTCAGAGGAACTAAGCAGCATTAGGATGTGTCTAGAGGATCAAGCTTCCCTGGTGGCTCAGAGGCTAAAGCATCTGCCTGCAATGCGGGAAACCTGGGTTCGATCCCTGGGTCGGGAAGATCCCCTGGAGAAGGGGATCTTGTAAATGTATTGTACAAATGGCAACCCACTCCAGTATTCCTGCCTGGAGAATCCCATGGGTGGAGGAGCCTGGTGGGCTACAGTCCATGGGGTTGCAAAGAGTCAGACACGACTGAGCAACTTCACTTTCACTTAGAGGAACAAGCAGGTTCAGAACAGCCAGGGTCACCATGTCCAAACAGTACCCAGAAAACACCGCAGGGTGGATGCAGCGATGGCTGTGCACACAGATGTCTAGCCTGATTGAGGGAACATCTAACCCTGATTGAGGGTTAGATCTTAGTAACCCCAGCCTGGCTCAGAATGTCAGCCTGGAAAATGAAGAGAATGTTTTGGTGTCTATCACTCTTTGGGAATGTTAATATAGGTAACATTATTTAGCATAAAAGCTTTGACATATTTTGTTCCTTTCTTGAGGATTATTTTTTCCCTTCTGATAGTAAATACATGCTTTAGTTAAGGTGGAAGATTCTGAAAGTTGCAAAAGTAAAGATAAAACAGTTCCACCATCATGATGCAGCCACTTTAATATTTGGTGTATTATCTTCTATTTAATTTTGTTCTTATTTAAGAAAATAAGAACTTAAGGCCATAGTGTACATATACAAATTTATTATACTGAATAAAGTACATTTTGATTATTGCAAATGAAGAGGCAATCCTATAATGGCAATAATCCAAAATACAGTTAACATCAAGTGTTGGTAAGAAAATGGAAAGACCAATATACTCATACATTGTTGATGAGAATATAAAAAGGTACATTCATTTGAAAAATAGTTTGGCATTTCCTTGTAAAGTTCAACATATACCTGCCACTCCTAGGAATTTACCTAGAAGAAATGATAATATAAGTCTATAAAAAGACTTACTCAATAATATCATAGTAACATTAGTCATAATAGTCATATTGTGGAAACAATCCAAGTGTCTATCAATTAGTGGATAAGTTTTACACATTATTGATGCGAATTTTGTAGGAGCTTAATGTCAGTGCTGGTAATTGGTTATGTAGGTGAATATTGGTATATCTCCAGGCAATAACGTTTGGGTAACAACACACACACACATAAAAACATGCAATGGAAAATTACTCTGCCATGTAAAAGTGAAATAAATGCCATTTGCAGCAACGTTAATGGAGCTCACTTAATATACTAAGTGAGGTAAGCCAGACAGAGAATGACAAATGCATATGATATCACTTATATGTGAATCTAAAAAAGTGATACAAATGAACTTATTTCCAAAACATAAATAGACTGAAGGACATAGAAGACAAGCTTTTGGTTATCAACAAAGCGTGTGGGGGGGGGGGGGGGGGGGGGGGGGGGGGGGCGCGGAGAGTGGCAGAGCAGAGAGGGGTAAATTAGAAATTCAGGAATAACATATAAACAATACTATAAATACAATGGGCTTCCCTTACGACTCAGCTGGTAAAGAATCCACCTGTAATGCAGGAGACCCTGATTAATTTTCTGGGTTGTGAAGATCACCTGGAGAAGGGAAAGGTTACCATACATACAACAGATAAATAGTAAACAACTAACATATAGCACAAGGAGCTATACTTAATATGTGTAATAACCTAGAAGAAAAGAATATGAGAAAGTATATATGCATATGTGCATGAGTGAGTGAGTGAAGTCTCTCAGTCGTGTCTGACTCTTTGTGATCCCATGGACTGTAGCCCACCAGGCTCCTCTGTCCATGGAATTCTCCAGGCAAGACAGAATCACTTTACTGTACACCTGAAACTAACAAAATATTGTAAATCAAGTATTCTTCAGTTAAATTTTTTTTTAATTTATTAAGTAAAAGAATCAGTTCACTTCAGTTCAGTCTCTCAGTCATGTCTGACTCTTTGTGACTCCATGGACTGCAGGACACAGGTCCTCCCTGTCCATCACTAACTCCCAGAGTTTACTGAAACTCATGTCCATTGAGTCGGTGATGCCATCCAACCATCTAATCCTCCATCATCCCATTCTCCTCCTGCCCTCAATCTTTCCAGGCATAAGGGTTTTTTCCAGTGAGTCAGTTCTTCACATCAGGTGGCCAAAGTATTCAGCTTCGATATCAGTCCTTCCAATGAACACCCAGGACTGATCTCCTTTAGGATGATCTGGTTGGATCTCATTGCAGTCCAAGGTACACTCAAGAGTCTTCTCCAACACCACAGTTCAAAAGCATCAATTCTTCGGTGCTCAGCTTTCTTATAGTCCAACTCTCACATCCATACATGACCACAGAAAAAACTATAGCTTTGACTAGATGGACCTTTGTTGGCAAAGTAATGTCTCTACTTTTTAATATGCTGTCTAGGTTGGTCATAACTTTCCTTCCAAAGAGTAAGCATCTTTTAATTTCATGACTGCAGTCACCATCTGCAGTGATTTTGGAGCCCAAGAAAATAAAGTCTGCCACTGTTTCCACTGTTTCCCCATCTATTTCCCATGAAGTGATGGGACCAGATGCCATGATCTTAGTTTTCTGAATGTTGAGTTTTAAGCCAACTTTTTCACTCTCCACTTTCACTTTCATCAAGAGGCTCTTTTGCCATAAGGGTGGTGTCATCTGCATATCTGAAGTTATTGGCATTTCTCCCAGAAATCTTGATTCCAGCTTGTGCTTCCTCCAGCCCAGTGTTTCTCATGATGTACTCTGCATATAAGTTAAATAAGCAGGGTCACAATATACAGCCTCAATGTACTCCTTTTCCTATTTGGAACCAGTCTGTTGTTCCATGTCCTGTTCTAACTGTTGCTTCCTGATCTGCATACAGATTTCTCAAGAGGCTGGTCAGGTGGTCTGGTATTCCCGTCTCTTTCAGAATTTTCCAGAGTTTGTTGTGGTCCACACAGTCACAAGCTTTGGCATAGTCAGTAAAGCAGAAGTAGATGTTTTTCAGGAACTCTCTTGCTTTTTTGATGATCCAGCGGATGTTGGCAATTTGCTCTCTGGTTCCTCTGCCTCTTCTAAAACGAGCTTGAACATCTGGAAGTTCACAGTTCACGTATTGCTGAAGCCTGGCTTGGAGAATTTTGAGCATTACTTTGCTAGCGTGTGAGATGACTGCAATTTTGTGGTAGTTTGAGCATTCTTTGACATTGCCTTTCTTTGGTATTGGAATGAAAACTGACCTTTTCCAGTCCTGTGGCCAGTGCTGAATTTTCCAAGTTTTCTGGCATATTGAGTGCAACACTTTCACAGCATCATCTTTCAGGATTTGAAATAGCTCAACTGGAATTCCATCATCTCCACTAGCTTTGATTGTAGTGATGCTTTCTAAGGCCCACTTGACTTCACATTGCAGGATGTCTGGCTCTTGGTGAGTGATCACATCTTCATGATCATATGGGTCTTGAAGATCTTTTTTGTACAGTTCTTCTGTGTATTCTTGCCTCTTCTTAATATCTTCTGCTTCTGTTAGATCCATACCATTTCTGTCCTTTATTGAGCCCATCTTTGAATGAAATATTCCCTTGGTATCTCTAATTTTCCTCAAGATATCTCTGGTCTTTCCCACTCTATTGTTTTCCTCTATTTCTTTGCATTTATCACTGAGGAATGCTTTCTTGTCTCTCCTTGTATTCTTTGGAACTCTGCATTCAAATGGGTATATCTTTCCTTTACTCCTCTGCTTTTCATTTCTTTTCTTTTCTTTTCAAAGCTATTTGTAATGCCTCCTCAGATAGCCATTTTGCTTTTTTGCATTTCTTTTCCATGGGGATGGTCTTGATCCCTGTCTCCTGTACAATGTCACGAACCTCTGTCCATAGTTCATCAGGTACTCTGTCTATCAGATCTAGTCCCTTAAATCTATTTCTCACTTCCACTATATAATTGTTAGGGATTTGATTTAGGTCACATTTGAATGATCTAATGGTTTTCTCCACTTTCTTCAATTCAAGTCTGAATTTGGCAATAAGGGGTTTATGATCTGAGCCACAGTCAGCTCCCAGTCTTGTTTTTGCTGACTCTATAGAGCTTGTCCATCTTTGGCTGCAAAGAATATAATAAATCTGATTTCAGTATTGACCATCTGGTGATGTCCGTGTGTAGAGTCTTCTCTTGTGTTGTTGGAAAAGGGTGTTTGCTCAGTGCATTATCTTGGCAGAACTCTATTAGCCTTTGCCCTGTTTCATTCTGTACTCCAAGGCCAAATTTGCCTATTACTCCAGGTGTTTCTTGACTTCCTACTTTTGCAATCCAGTCCCCTATAATAGACATCTTTTTTGACTGTTATTTCTAAAAGTTCTTGTAGATCTTCATAGAACCGTTCAACTTCAGCTCTTCAGCATTACTGGTCGGGATGTAGACTTGGATTACCGTGATACTGAATGGTTTGCCTTGGGAAATGAACAGAGATCATTCTGTCATTTTCGAGATTGCATCCAACTACTGCATTTCAGACTCTTTTGTTGACTATGATGGCTACTCCATTTGTTCTCAGGGAATCTTGCCCACAGTAGTAGATATAATGGTCATCTGAGTTAAATTCACCCATTCCAGTCCATTTTAGTTCACTGTTTCCTAAAATGTCGACGTTCACTCTTACCATCTCCTATTTGATCACTTTCAATCTGCCTTGATTTATGGACCTGACATTCCAGGTTCCTATGCAATATTGCTCTTTACAGCATCAGACCTTGCTTATATCACCAGTCACATCCACAACTGGGTATTGTTTTGCTTTGGCTCCATCTCTTCATTCTTTCTGGAATTTTTTTCTCCACTGATCTCCAGTAGCATATTGGGTACCTACCAACCTGGGGAGTTCATCTTTCAGTGTCCTATCTTCTTGCCTTTTCATAGTGTTCAGGGCTTCTCAAGGCAAGAATACTGAAGTGGTTTGCCATTCCCTTCTCCAGTGGACCACATTTTGTCAGAACTCTCCACCATGACCCATCCTTCTTGGGTGGCCCTACATGGCATGGGTCATAGTTTCATTGAGTTAGACAAGGCTGTGGTCCATGTGATCAGATTGGTTGGTTTATTGTGATTGTGTTTTTCAGTCTGTCTTCCCTCTGATGGAGAAGGCTAAGAGGCTTATGAAAGCCCCCTGATGTGATAGACTGACTGAGGGGGATACTGGCTCTTGTTCTGATGGACAGAGCTGTGCTCAGTAAATCTTGAATCCAATTTTCTGTTGATGGGTGGATCTGTGTTCCCTCCCTGCTATTTACAAGGGGCCACACTGTGGTGGAGGTAATGAAGATAAGAGTAACTTCCCTCAAAAGATCCCAGGCATGTACTGCGACAGTCTGTGCCCCCAACTCTGCAGCAGGCCAGCACTGACGCACTGCTTCACAGGAGACTCCTGGAAACCCGCAGGCAAGTCCCCTGTGGGGTCATTGTTCCTTTCTCTGGGTCCTGGTGCACAAGGTTCTGTTGTGCCCTCCAAGAGTGTGTTTCTCAGTCCTATGTAAGTTCTGGCAGTTCTATAGTGGGGTTAATGGTGACATCCTCCAAGAGGACTACTATCATACCCACACCAGAGCCCCTATCCCTGTGGCAGACCACTGCTGATCTGTACCTCCACAGGAAACACTCAAACACAGTTCCGTCTCAGTCTCTGTGGGGTCCCTGGGTCCTGATGCGCGCAAGGTTTGTTTGAGCCCTCTCAGCATCTCTGGCAGGAACAGGGTTTGATTCTCAATGTGAATTTGCTGCTCCTACTGTTTTGCTGGGGCTTCTCCTTTGCCCTTGGACGTGGGGTATCTCCTCACAGCTGCTCCAGTGCCTACCATCTTACCGGGGTTTTTCTGACCTTGGAGTGGTAGCCGCGTAGCGCTGGAGCAGCAACCGGCTGAGAGGAGATACCCCACGTCCAAGGTCAGGAGCAGTGCCTGTGCTTCACTAGAGCAGTCCTGAAAAGATATTCCACGTCCAAGGTCAGGAGCGGTAGCTGCACTTTGCTGGACCAACTGTATGGAGATACCCCATGTCCAGATAAAAGAATACATACATGAATTTACCAGCATTCACTGAATAATGTTTTTATATATGTATTCTGTAATGAAAAAAAACCATGAAAGTAGTTGAATTCATTTTTGTAATGTGGCTCCATATTTGTACATTTTAATGGATACTTTCATTAAGAATTAATACTAAGGAAAGTAAATGAAAGTTAACTCCCATGTAGCTTATCTCTTAGAGGTGAAAATATTTACTGAAAGGAAGAGCAGATCTGATATCACATATGTAGCAACTTGAAACTTGCTTTCTAGCAGTCTGCATTTCTGCCATTAAAACCAAACTTTAAATAAGTTTTTGACCAATCAAATTTCATTCAGTTTCTTGTTGCCTCAGAGGTAAAGAGAAATAGGGGAGCATCAGACTTGGACTACAAATGAGTATCCTAGATTGGTAAAAGTAGAGTTGGCTGACCTGCCAGGATCACTGATCACTGAACTCTCTTGATGCTTTATGAGAGAGAAAATAACATAATTTTTTTTCTCCCAAACTTCAGAAATCATGCAATATTTTGAATAGTCTCTGAAATTCATTAAGTTACAGGTATGTCCTATGTCTTAGAATTTAAGTCTGTCTTGGCTAACATTTTTGATCAGAAGGTTGATATGGAGTATTTGTGAGAATTCAAGTTCTCAGATTCTTCTTCTAGAGCTTTTGAAGCTTTTCAATAGAGAGAAGTGCAGTTGTCTGTACTTTTTAATAAACTTTCAAGTAATGGATTATTTACTGACCTTTGAGACTATTTCTATAATTATAGTTACCAGAAGTCTTTGTGTGTCTGGATGAAGCACAAGCTGGAATCAAGATTACTGGGAGAAATATCAATAACCTCAGATATGCAGATAACACCACCCTTATGGCAGAAAGTGAAGAAGAACTAAAGAGCCTCTTGATGAAAGTGAAAGAGGAGAGTGACAAAGTTGGCTTAAAGCTCAACATTAAGAAAACAAAGATCATGGCATCTAGTCCCATCACTTCATGGCAAATAGATGGGGAAACTGTAGCTGACTTTATTTTCTTGGGCTCCAAAATCACTGCAAATGGTGATTGCAGCCATCAAATTAAAAGATGCTTACTCTTTGGAAGAAAAGTTATGACCAACCTAGATAGCATATTAAAAAGCAGAGACATTACTTTGTCCACAAAGGTCCATCTATCTAGTCAAGGCTATGGTTTTTCCAGTGGTCATGTATGGATGTGAGAGTTGGACTACAAAGAAAACTCAGCGCCAAAGAATTGATGCTTTTGAACTGTGGTGCTGGAGAAGATTCTTGAGAGTCCCTTGGACTGCAAGGAGTTCCAACCAGTCCATCCTCAAGGAGATCAGTCCTGGGTGTTCATTGGAAGGACTAATGTTGAAGCTGAAATTCCAATACTTTGGCCACTTGATGCGAAGAGCTGACTCATTGGAAAAGACCCTGATGCTAGGAAAGATTGAAGGCAGGAGGAGGAGGGGACGACAGAGGATGAGATGGTTGGATGGCATCACCGACTCAATGGACATGAGTTTGGGGTGGATTCCGGCAGTTGGTGATGGACAGAGAGGCCTGGTGTGCTGCAGTCCATGGGGTCACAGAGTCGGACGCGACTGAGCAACTGAACTGAACTGAATCCAATCCAACCACAAAAAAAGAAAGGGTATTTTAATAGAGATAATAGTATTTAACATTTTATTGACTGGAATATTCATGATTACAAATTGCATTAGGTTTTCTATTATTAAACACAATTAAGATAGGTTTTTCAACCATCATTGTATAATCGAAAATTGAAAATAGAAATCTTTCACTGGCAGGCTCGTAGAGTTGAAAAAGTCTCCAACAATCTGTAGTACATCTTGTGTAGTACTGAAGGGTTAATCTGCTCATCTAGGAATTTAAAGCCCTGATTGTGAAGACTGATTGGTTGTAGAATCCATGGTGAAATAGGATTGCAATAAAAGCCATAGGAATGTGCGGTTGAGGCAGAGTCAGCAACAACGACCCCAATGACCGAAATCAAAATTTCCTCTGTTTTCTCTGTAAAGAAAGAAAAAGAGAAATTTTTTTATGTATTTAAAATTGTTTGAGTATTGCACTAAATGCTTCTGCATGAGGATATTTGATTGGGAGAGAGCTAGGAAGGCTGTGCTCCCTTCCACAAGCAGGGCCCCTCCGGGCCCCCCCCCCCCCACCCTGCACAGGTCCTCCTGATCCCCTGGGGCTACTTGACTCTTCCTACATGCTCCCTCCTGACTCAACCTGGGAACCCTCCCAGACCTCAGGAGGTGGAGTAGAGATTGTTTTCCTGGTTCTCTAGAAGTAGAAGCCCATCTGGAGATTCAGTGAGAGGAAACACCAGTAAGAGAAAATGAGGCAGGAGGTAGGAAGGCTGGCTGAACCTTCAGACTGAAAACTCCACCAGGGGGAAGGAGGCAGGAAGTGACTTTGGGTGGAAGTGTCCTAGACTGCCCTGCTCTCCGAAGAAAGTTTGGAGTCCTGTCATGGAGTTCAGGGGACAAAAATGGACCATCCCCTGGATGGTTCTTCCTGACATAATGAGAATTCCTTTTGACATAAATTGTGATGGATTCAAATTTCTGAAGTCAGTAGAGTTTCTTTCTTTCTTTTTTTTTTAAAATCTATTTATTTTTATTGAAGGATAATTGCTTTACAGAATTTTGCTGTTTTCTGTCAAACCTCAACATGAATCAGCCATAAGTATACATATATGCCCTCCCTTTAGAAACTACCTCCCATCTCCCTCCCCACTCTACCCCTCCTGGTTGATACAGAGCCCCTGTTTGAGTTTCCTGAGCCATACAGCAAATTCCCATTGGTTATCTATTTTGCATATGATAATATAAGTTTCCATATTACTCTTTTCATACATCTCACCCTCTCCTCCCCTCTCCCCATGTCCATAAGTCTATTCTCTATGTCTGTTTCTCCACTGTTGCCCTGTAAATAAATTCTTTAGTACCGTTTTTCTAGATTCCATATATATGTGTTAGAATATGTTATTTATCTTTCTCTTTCTGATTCACTTCACTCTGTATAATCGGTTCTAGGTTCATCCACCTCATTAGAACTGATGAAGTGAGTAGAGCTTCTTGCTCAGTTATGCTCCCTGTAGTTTGGAGCTACATTATGAGGTTATCATTCAGCCTCTGGAGTTAAGAATTACATTGTATTGGTAAGCAGACTGCCAGTAGTAAGTCAGAGCAATAAAATCCAGTTAATGTAATGATTTATGCATGTGGGTAATATCCAGCAGGGATATACTTCGAGGTCAAATAAAACTACTTTTAGGGATATGACTTCAGGGAAATGTACCGGCATGTTTCTACGGCTTTCACAGAGGAAAAACAGTTACTTTCCGTGTATACTGAGCCTTGGCTATCAGAAACATGGATGTTCCTATTATTTTCTCATTGTTTCTTCATTATGTTGGGAGAACCAATATTTAGTCATGTGTTCTTACAGCTTTTTACTGCAGAACTTGCATTTATTGGAGTATGTTTGGCCATTCGTTGCACAGATTGGATCTTTTTCTTTTGTGCAAAAGTGTAATTGATCCTTATACACGTTACATTCTGGCTGATAAACAAAGAGACAACATCAAATTTTTCAGATAATAAACTTTTTGAATAAAATATTCCTTATTCTTCATACAACATTGTATGCAACAAAATAGAATAAATGTTTTCCATATTGAGGTTAAATATAAACATCAAGTATCAACAACCGGTTTAGACATAAATATATATTGATGTGTTCTTACAACCCCAGTGTTATGTTTTAAAACCATTCAAATAGCTGGATACATTTTAATAATTTAGCTACTCTGCCCCTATTTCTTCTCATACCTGAGGGAGAGTTTCCTCATTATCTCATAGCACAAGAAATGATAAAAGTGAAAGTATTGTGAGTCTACTGTTTTTCTCAATAGTTTCATTACTAGATAATCTTATAGTTTCAGATTGTCACCATATATGTATGTATTCATATATATGACTGTTTGTATATGTGTGTTTAACTATATATGTATATATGCAATTTGGTGAGTGATGACTCTGTAGTCAATATACATAATTAAACAATAATGTGTGTATTCTTACATGACAAGCTCTTTTAACATCTTTAATTACCTTTATTTATTTAGATGTTTAGAAGTATAATTGATTTTCTTCATCTCTATGTAATATTTGACTCTGTGTAAAAATGATTAGTTTATATTCCTTTCAGTGAAAAGTTATTTTTCTTAAGCTTCTTATTTGTGAGGGAAAAAATTCTTACTTTAAACATCCTTTTCAGATGCCTGTCTGCCTAATAATAAAATTTTGAATGATGTGATAATTTTACCTTGTAAAAAGACAAATGGTTTAATATGTCTGGTAAGGTTCTGTTTTTTGAACTTAGTGTAATAAGGACACTTTATGTTACTTTTTGAAGGGTTATTATGTTTTACTTTTTCTGGTGAAATTTTCTGTTAAAATTTAAAATATAAAAATAATTTTAAAAATTTCAATTTCTAAATTAAGAACTATGAACTTGCCCTTTTGCGAATTTCTCCAGAAGGTACAAAAGCAGTTTCTGCAACCAACACAAAAATAGAAAATTAAAAAGAAGATGAAGAGAGAAAAACACTGTCTTAATTGGGAAGTATTCACATCTTTTAATAGCAAAATACTATGCAATTTGCCTACCCCAAACCCCTCCCATAATGAAGTGAGGCTTTTGTGGCAGTATCAAAATAATTTCACAAAATAACTTGAAGTCTGGAAACAATTCTAAATTCATCTCACTCTGTGAAAAATGAAGTACGGCTTAATAATCACCAACCCTTCTGTGGAGATCCCTTTTCCCTCATATTTATATGTGAGACATTCTAGTCAGAGAAAACAACATCTTGCTTAGTGCCATGTAATATGCTTGTATGAAGTCACTTAATATGTAGAAGTAAAAGACTATTTAATTCCTTCATACTCAGCTTGAGGTTCATGGATCACTTTATTAACTTTAAGCTACTCTGCTCTGAAACTGATGGGGTGCCTTTGCTTTAAGAAAGATAAGCTGTCAGCAGAGGGATCAATTAGTTCTCTCCTTACACAAAACCTTGTCCTTCATACACTTAGAGCCGGCAAACAAGAAGTTGGATTGTCGAGGGATACTGGGTCTAGAGGACAGTATTACTCCCCACACTCTGCATTTAGCAACCATGAAATCTGACCTCCAAAAGAGGGAAATTAGATAGATATCTTTAGTCTTAAATGAACAAACCACTAAATTCTACTGCTCATTCTAAACACCCTCTCTGTCTCTACCTTTCTAAAGTGGGAAATAAAAACCAATCTGATGTAATTTAAAAAAAGATATTTGTAACATATCCCATTTCATTTTGCCAATTTAAGTATTACGCACCCAGGACTTCAAGCGCCTCCCTTCCTAAATGATGGTAGTTGTTTCCTGCATTTTCTATGATGTGTGAACTGCTTCATCTAGGATTGAAAATTTTACTCACCAGAATAAAGTGGAAATGCCAAACCAATGATGAAAGTAGCTTTGATCCATGATGAGAAGAAGGACATGTTATCAAGTCTGTGGAAGATACCTTAAAGAGTGTTCACAACAATGGTATATGACGCATTAGGTAGGTAGCCTCCAGAACCAGGTTCTAGAAAGCTTCTTGTTTCTAAAGCAATGACTCCCGCCTCCTAGATAACTATTCATTTTACCTTTCTTTCAAACCTACAATTCAATAAAACATGGTGTCATTGTTGGAAGGCTTACCCAGAGACGT
>NW_024070189.1:50477261-50518300 GCF_014754425.2 Oryx dammah
GGTAAGACTGATGGCCCAGGACAGATAAGACACAGAGCTATTCTGTGCCCTCACTGGAAGCTGTAAAGTAGGTCAGGAGAGATGCCTCACAAGTAACCCTCCATTAATCTTCCCTCAGTAGGAGGCTTGGAGACAACTTGATCTCATGTACCCAGAAATATGGGTTAGAGATCCTAAGATAGAGAAGAGAGGCGAAAGCTTTCCAAGCATGTGAGTTGAACAAAGTAAAGAGAATCAAGCAGGAAAAGATGAGTCTGGGGATGGTAATTAGATAATTAAGGACATAAGCTCTCAAAAGTTTTCAAAACTGTTGGCATATTACAGTTACCTGGGAAATGGTAAAAATAACACATTCACCTTCTGGTAATCAGAATTGTGAGTCAATTGTAACAGGAGCAGACCTGTGGAGTAGAACAGTGTAAAAGCTCCCAGAGGAGTTTCATGTGTAGCCAGGTTTGGGGGAAGCTTGTCTTGAGGAAAGGGTGCAAATATATGGGTGTTTGTTTGTTTTTAATGGAGATAATTGACATACAACATGACACATATTTAGGGTGTACAATGTGTTGATTTGATCATTATGTATTTCCTTATGATTACTGCTGTAGTGTTACCTAACACATCTATCATGTAATTAATTCTTTTTTTTTCTTTGTAATAAGAGCAATGAAGTTTATAACAGAGTACTGTTGACTGTAATCACTACACTGTGCATTAGATATCGGACACTTACTTTTTGGAGCAGGAGAGAGTGAAAAGTGGGGAGTGAAGTTGAGACCGAATGAAGCAATGCCTTAAATTATGGTAAAAATTGGATTTTACATCAGAGATGCTTGGGAATATTTTGGAGATACTTTGAGATATTGTAGCCTTTTTTAAAATTCAGAGATTATTTTTCATTGGTATTTTCTCTTAATCATCTCCTTCAGTCTGACTCAGTAGAAAGAGTACTGCAGGTGAAGGATCCAAGTACAAACCCCGTGTATCACTGAGTCACCTGGACTCAATATTCAAACTGCATAATCCACAATTTTCTTATTGTAAATATGAGAGTTATAGTATCTATTTTATATGTTTGTGATAAATGGGGATAAAACATTTAAACTCTCTGTGCTTAAGTTGTATGTTGGATGGTCATTTGTCACCCTAATCCTGCCTGCTACTTTTTTTTTTTTTTTCTGCCTGCTACTTTTTGCAGGGAAGAAGTTTAGGATATTTAGAAAGAAACTTTGAGATTAGTTTCTTGCTAATTTGGTTGAAGAGCTCACATATAACGGTACAGAAAATATTCCTTTACTATAGTAAAATGAATATTGTGTGTGTACTTCCTCTTTGAATTCTGTACACAGACACCATCAGGGATGCCTGCAAGAAATCAGTCCTTCTGGGGCAGGACACTTTACAGAAGAGTAAGCTAAAGTCTAAAGAAGGCAATGGCAATCCACTCCAGTACTCTTGCCTGGAAACTCCCATGGACAGAGGAGCCTGGTAGGCTGCAGTCCATGGGGTCGCTAAGGGTCAGACAGGACTGAGCGACTTCACTTTCACTTTTCACTTTCATGCATTGGAGAAGGAAATGGCAAGCCACTCCAGTGTTCTTGCCTGGAGAATCCCAGGGACGGCAGAGCCTAGTGGGCTGCCGTCTGTGGGGTCGCACAGAGTTGGACACGACTGGAGCAACTTAGCAGCAGTAGCAGCAGCAAGCTAAAGTCTAGAGGTGGAGTTGTGGAGAAGCTCTTTATATTCCTTTGATACGTATTTGTCAGCGAAGATTAAGAGCAGGAGATAAGGTTTGTGAATCATGGCAGGTTACAAGTATTTTTAATTAGTGAAGATAATGTTAGGTGCTAAATTATTTGGTGTAGCTTCATGAATGAAAAAGTAAGCAAGGAAATGAAAATCTTATGGAATGAAAATGTTAAAAATTTCTAGGATTTCCCTGGTGGTCCAGTGGTTAAGAGACCGCCTGCCAGTGTAGGGGACATGGGTTCGAGCCCTGCTCTGGAAAGATTCCACATGCCAGGAGGCTGCTGTTGAGCTTGTGTGCCACAAGCACTAAGCCTGTGCCCCAGACCCCCTGAATTGAGTTTTGTAAGAAACTACAATTGTCATCTTCCGAAATAGTTGTAGCAATTTTGGAGCATTTCAAAATGCTCCACATCTGGCCAACACTTGTTGTTCTCAATGTTCCAGATTGTAGCCATTGTATTAGAAGTGTAATGGTATCTCATTGTCTTTTTATTTGAATTTCTCTGATGATATGCATGATTTGAAGTATCTTTTCACGTGGTTGTTTGCTACCCATATCTCTTCTTTAGTGAGGTGTTTGTTAAGGTCTTTGGCTGATTTTTATTTTTTAGTGCAAGTAGTTGATTTACACTATTGTGTTAGTTTCAGGTATACAGCAAAGTGATTCTGATATATCAGTTTATTTCCATTATAGGTTATTTTAAGATATTTAATATAGTTCTATGTGTTATAGACTAAATTCTGATTGCTTATGGTAGTGTACATCTATTAACCCCATACTCCTAATTTTTCCTCCCTACTCTCCTCCCCTTTGATAACCTTATATTTAATTTCTATACCTGTAAATCTGTTTGTGTATTGTAAATGAATTTATTTACCTTATTTTTTAGATTGCATATTTAAATGATATCATACAATAGTATTTCTCCACTTGACTTAGTATGATAACACCTAGGTCCATCCGTGTTGCTGAAAGTGGCAGTCTTTTATTCTCTATGGCTGTTGTTGTTGTTCAGTTGCCCAGTTGTGTCCAACTCTTTGCAACCCATGCACTGCAGCATGCCAGGCCTCTCTGTCCCTCATCATCTCCTGAAGTTTGCTCAAGTTTGTGTTCTTTACATCGGTGATGCCATCCAGCCACCTCATCCTCTGATGCCGTCTTTTCCATCTGTCTTCAATCTTTCCCAGCATCAGGGACTTTTCCAATGAGTCAGCTGTTCATATCCATCAGATTACCAAAATATTGATGCTTCGGTTTCAGCATCAGTCCTTCCGACGAGTATTCAGAGTTGATTTCCCTTAAGATTGACTAGTTTGTTCTCCTTGCTGTCCAAGAGACTCTCAGGAGTTTTCTCTAGCACCACAGTTTGAAGCCATCAATTCTTCACTGCTCTCCCTTCTTTATGGTCCAGCTCTCACAACCATAGGTGACCACTGGGAAAACCATAGCCTTGATTATAAGGACATTTGTTGGCAGAGTAATCTCTCTGCTTTTCAGCACATTGTCTAGGTTTGTTATAGCTTTCCTGCCAAGATGCAGATGTCTTCTGATTTCATGGCTGCAGTGGCCATTCACAGTGATTTTAGAGTGCAAGAAGAGGAACTATGTTATCACTTCTACATTTCCCCCGCCTCTACTTGCCATGATGTAACAGGGCCGGATGCCATGATCTTAGGTTTTTAATGTTCATTTTAAGCCAGCTCTTTCACTCTCTTCCTTCACCCTCATCAGTTCAGTTCAGTCGCTCAGTTCTGTCCAACACTGCGACTCCATGAACCGCAGCACACCAGGCCTCCCTGTCCATCACCAACTCCTGGAGTCCACCCAAACCCATGTCAATTGAGTTGGTGATGCCATCCAGAAGTCTTATCCTCTGTCGTCTCCTTCTCCTCCTGCTCTCAATCTTTCCCAGGATCAGGGTCTTTTCAAATGAGTCAGCTCTTCACATCAGGTGGCCAAAGTATTGGAGTTTCAGCTTCAAAATCAGTCCTACCAATGAACACCCAGGACTGATCTCCTTTAGGATGGACTGGTTGGATCTCTTTGCTGTCCAAGGGACTCTCAAGAGTCTTCTCCAACACCACAGTCCAAAAACATCAATTCTTTGGTGCTCAGCTTTCTTTATAGCCCAACTCTCACATCCATACATGACCACTGGAAAAACCATAGCCTTGACTAGACAGACCTTTGTTGGCAAAGTAATGTCTCTGCTTTTTAATATGCTGTCTAGGTTGGTCATAACTTTCCTTCCAAGAAGTAAACGTCTTTTAATATCATGGCTGCAATCAACATCTGCAGTGATTTTGGAGCCCAGAAAGATAAAGTCAGGCACTGTTTCCACTGTTTCCCCATCTATTTGCCATGAAGTGATG
Organism: Oryx dammah; assembly: GCF_014754425.2. Lineage (NCBI taxonomy): Eukaryota > Metazoa > Chordata > Mammalia > Artiodactyla > Bovidae > Oryx > Oryx dammah. The sequence continues at coordinate 50,481,381 of NW_024070189.1, forward strand.
GGACCAGGTGCCATGATCTTTGTTTTCTGAATGTTGAGCTTGAAGCCAACTTTTTCACTCTCCTCTTTCACTTTCATCAAGAGGCTCTTAGTTCCTCTTCACTTTCTGCCATAAGGGTAGGATCATCTGCATATCTGAAGTTAATGATATTTCTCCTGGCAATTCCAGCTTGTGCTTCCTCCAGCCCAGCGTTTCTCATGATATACTCTGCATAGAAGTTAAATAAGCAGGGTGACAATATACAGCCTTGACGTACTCCTTTTCCTATTTGGAACCAGTCTGTTGTTCCACGTCCAGTTCAAACTATTGATTCCTGACCTGCATATAGGTTTCTCAAGAGGCAGGTCAGGTGGTCTGGTATTCCCATCTCTTTCAGAATTTTCCACAGTTTATTGTGATCCACACAGTCAAAGGCTTTGGCAGAGTCAATAAAGCAGAAATAGATGTTTTTCTGGAACTCTCTTGCTTTTTCGATGATCCAGCAGATGTTGGTAATTTGATCTCTGGTTCCTCTGCCTTTTCTAAAACCAGCTTGAACATCTGGAAGTTCATGGTTCATGTATTGCTGAAGCCTGGCTTGGAGAATTTTGAGCGCTACTTTACTAGCTTGTGAGATGAGTGCAATTGTGCAGTAGTTTGAGCATTCTTTGGCATTGCCTTTCTTTGGGATTGGAATGAACACTGACCTTTTCCAGTCCTGTGGCCACTGCTGAGTTTTCCAATTTGCTGGCATATTGAGTGCAGCACTTTCACAGCATCATGTTTCAGGATTTGAAATAGCTCAACTGGAATTCCATCACCTCCACTAGCTTTTTTCGTAGTGATGCTTCCTAAGGCCCATTTGACACATTCCAGGATGTCTGGCCCTAGGTGAATGATCACACCATCATGATTATCTGGGTTGTGAAGATCTTTTTTGTATAGTTCTTCTGTGTATTCTTGCCACCTCTTCTTAATATCTTCTGCTTCTGTTCGGTCCATACCATTTCTGTCCTTTATTGAGCCCAGCTTTGCATAAAATGTTCCCTTGGTATCTCTCACCTTCATCAAAAGGCTTTTAGTTTCTCTTTGCTTTCTGCCATTAGAGTGGTATCATCCATATATCTGAGGTTGTTGATATTTCTCTTGCCTATCTTGATTCCAGTTTGTAACTCACCCAGCCTGGCATTTCTTATGATGTGCTCAGCCTATAGATTAAACAAACAGGGTAACAGCAGACAGCACTGTCATACTTTTTTTCTCAATCTTAAAACAATCACTTGTTCCATACAGGGTTCTGACTGTTGCTTCTTGACCCACATACAGGTTTCCCAGGAGTCAGGTAAAATGGTTTGGTATCCCCATCTCTTTGAGAGCTTTCCACAGTTAAATATCCACACAGTCAAAGACTTTAGCATAGTTGATAAAGCAGAAGTAGATGTTTTTCTTGAATTCCCTAGCTTTCTCAATAATCCAGTGAATGTTGGCAATTTTATCTCTGGTTCCTCTTCCTTTTTCTAAACCCATCTTGGACATCTGGAAATTCTTGGTTCACATAATGCTGAAACCTAGCAAACAAGATTTTAAGCATGACCTTACTAGCCTGGGAGATGAGTACGATTATCTGATGGTTCGCACATTCTTTGGTACTACCCTTCTTGGGAATTAGGATGAGGACTGATCTTTCCTAGTCCTGTGGCCACTGCCGAGTCTTCCAGATTTGCTGGCGTATTGAATGCGACATGTGGATGGCCTCCTCCTTTAGGATTTTGACTAGTTCTACTGGAGTTTCATTGCATCCAGTGGTTCTACTGGAATTTCACAGCTTTATTAACAGCAGTGCTTCCTAAGGCCCACTTGACTTCACACTCCAGAATGTCTGGCTCTGAGTGGCTGACCACACCATCATAGTAATCCAGTTCATTTGGATCTTTTTTGTACGATTCTTCTGTGTATTCTTTCCATCTCATCTTGATTCCTTCAGCATCTCCTAAGTCTCTAACATTTATGTCCTTTATTGTGCCTATCTTTGGGCAAAATGTTGCCTTGATGTTTCCAGTTTTCCTGAAGAGATCTCTAGTCTTTCCCCTTCCATTATTTCTTTCTAGTTTCATACACTGTTCACTGGAGAAGGCCTTCTTGTCTCCCTGTGCTGTTCTTTGGAAATCTGAGTTTAGTTGAATATACCTTTTCTCCCTTGCTTTCCACTTTTCTTCTTTCTTTTGCTATTTGTAAGGCTTCCTCAGGTAACCACTTTGCCTTCTTGTTTTTCTTTTTCTTTGGGATGATTTTGTTCACTGCCTTCTATACAATATTATGGACCTCTGTCTGCAGTTCTTCAGGCACACGGTTTATAAGTTTTAATTCCTTGAATCTATTTTTTACCTCCACTGTATATTCATAGGGGGTTTGATTTAAGTTGTACCTGGCTGGTCTAGTGGTTTTCCCACTTTTTTTTTTTTTTTTTTAGTTTAAGCCTGAATTTTGCTGTGAGAAGGTGATGATCTGAGCTATAGTCAGCTCCAGGTCTTGTTTTTGCTGACAGTATACGGCTTCTCTATCTTCAGCTACAAAGAATGTAATCAGTTTGATTTTGGTATTGGCCATTTGGTGATGTCCATGTGTAAAGTCATGTCTCGTGTTGTTTTGAAAGTGTGTTTGGTATGACCAATGCATTCTCTTGGCAGAATTCAGTTAACCTTTGCCTGCTTCATTTTGTTATCCAAGGGCAAACTTGCCTGTTCCTCCAGGTTATCTCTTGACTTCCTACTTTTGCATTCCAATCCCCAGTAATGAATAGAATACCTTTTTTTGGCTTTAGTTCTAGGAGGTCTTCTAGGTCTTCATAGAACTGATCAACTTCAGCTTCTTTGGCATCGGTGATAAGGATTACCTGATTACTTGGATTACTGTGAAGTTGAATGACTTGCCTTGAAAATGAACCAATATCATTCTGTGGTTTATGAGATTGCACCCAAGTACTGCATTTTGGCCTCTGTTGATTATGAGGGCTACTCCATTTCTTTTATTGGATTCTTGCCCACGGCAGTAGATTTAATGGTCACCTGAATTAAATTTGCCCATTCCTGTCCATTTTAGTTCACTGATTTCTAACATGTTGATGTTTATTCTTACTGTGTCCTGCTTGACCATGTCCAATTTATCTTTATTCATGGACCTAACATTTCAGGTTCCTATACAGTATTGTTCCTTGCAGCGGCAGATTTTATTTCCATCACCAGACACATCCACAACTGGGTGTCATTTTTGCTTTGGCCCAGCTGCCTCACTCTTTCTGGGGCTATTAGTAGTTCTCCTCTGCTCTTCCCCAGTAGCATATTGGACATCTCCAGACCTTGGAGACTGTTCTTTCAGTGTCATATCGTTTTGTCCTTTTGTACAATCCATGAGGTTCTCAGGTCAAGCATACTCGGGTTTTTTGCCATTCCCTCCTCCAGTTGTCAGAACTCTCCACTATGTCTTGGGAGGCCCTACATGGCATGACTCATAGCTTCACTGAGTTATGCAAACCCCTTCAGCACGACAAGACAGTGATCCTTGAAGGGGTTTTATAGCTGAATAGTATTCTATTGTTTGTATACCTGTATACATGTGTAAAATCTTCTATATCTATTCATTTGTTGATGGACCCTTAGTTGTTTCCATGTCTTGGCTCTATAACAATACTGCTATGAACATTGAGTTGCATGTATCTTTTCAACTTAGAATTTTCATGTTTTCCAGATTTATGCCCAAGAGTGGGATTTGTGGATCATATGGCAGTTTTATTTTTAGTTTTTTAAGGAACCTCCATACCATTTCCCGTACAGCCTATTTACACTGCCATCAACAGCATAGGAGTATTCCTTCTCTCCACCACTTTTCAGCATTTATTATTTTCAGGTTTTTTGACAAAAGTCATTCTGACCAGTATGATATGATACCAGTGGCTTTGAATTGCTTTTCTCTAATAATTAGTGACTTCGAGCATTTTTTTCATATGCCTGTTACCCGTCTATATATCTGCTTTGCAGAGATGTCTATTCAGGCCTTATGCCCATTTTTTGATTAAGTTGGTTTTTTTTTTTGATAATGAATTATAGAAGCTGTTTGTATATTTTGATAAGTAAATCCTTATTGGTTGCATAATTTACAAGTATTTTCTCTCATTTTGTGGGTGTATGGATTTTGTTATGATTTGTGTCATAGAATGATCTGCCTATGCTCTCTTTTAAGAACTTTATGGTTTGATGTCCTAGATTTAGTCTTTAAAGCATTTTGAGTTTATTTTTTCATTTGACATGAGGGAGTATTCTAATTTTATTGATTGATATATGGCCATCCTGCTTTCTCAGCATCAATTGGTGAAGAGACTCTCTTCTCTTTATTGTCTATCTTTGCCTCTTTTGCCATAAATTGATTAACTGTAGATGTATGAATCTGACAGAATGTGGTCCACTGGAGAAGGGAATGGCAAACCACTTCAGTATTCTTGCCTTGAGAACCCCATGAACAGTACAAAAAGGCAAAATGATAGGATACTGAAAGAGGAACTCCTCAGGTCAGTAAGTGCCCAATATGCTACTGGAGATCAGTGGAGAAATAACTCCAGAAAGAATGAAGGGATGGAGCCAAAGCAAAAATACCCAGCTGTGGGTGTGACTGGTAGAAGCAAGGTCCGATGCTGTAAAGAGCAATATTGCATAGGAACCTGGAACGTTAGGTCCAGAATCAAGGCAAATTGAAAGTGGTCAAACAAGAGATGGCAAGAGTGAACATCGACATTCTAGAAATCAGTGAACTAAAATGGACTGGAATGGTTGAATTTAATTCAGATGACCATTATATCTACTACTGTGGGCAGGAATCCCTTAGAAGAAATGGAGTATCCATCACAGTCAACAAAAGGGTCCAAAATGCAATACTTGGATGCAGTCTTGAAAATGACAGAATGATCTCTATTCATTTCCAAGGCAAGTCATTCAATATCACAGTAATCCAAGCCTATGCCCCAACCAGTGAGAAGCTGAAGTTGAACGGTTCTGTGAAGACCTACAAGACCTTTTAGAACTAACACCCAAAAAAGATGTCCTTTTCATTATAGGGGACTGGAATGCAAAAGTAGGAAGTCAAGAAACACCTGGAGTAACAGGCAGATTTGGCCTTGCAGTACAGAATGAAGCAGGGCAAAGGCTAATAGAGTTTTGCCAAGAAAATGCACTGGTCATAGCAAACACCCTCTTCCAACAACACAAGAGAAGACTCTACACATGGATATCACCAGATGGTCAACACAGAAATCAGATTGATTATATTCTTTGCAGCCAAAGATGGAGAAGCTCTATACAGTCAACAAAGACACGACTGGGGAGCTGACTGTGGCTCAGATCATGAACTCCTTATCTGCAAATTCAGACTTAAATTGAAGAAAGTAGGGAAAACCAGTAGACCATTCAGGTAAGGCCTATATTGAATCCCTTATGATTATGCAGTAGAAGTGAGAAATAGATTTAAGGAACTAGATCTGATAGACAGAGTGCCTGATGAACTATGGATGGAGGTTCATGACATTGTACAAGAGACAGGGATCAAGACCATCCCCATGGAAAAGAAATTAAAAACAAAATGGCTGTCTGAGGAGGCCTTACAAATAGCTGTGAAAAGAAGAGAAGCGAAAAGCAAAGGAGAAAAGAAAAGATATAAGCATCTGAATGCAGAGTTCCAAAGAATAGCAAGGAGAGATAAGAAAGCCTTCCTCATGTATCAATGCAAAGAAATAGAGGAAAAGAACAGAATGAGAAAGACTAGCGATCTCTTCAAGAAAATTAGAGAACCCAAGGGAATATTTCAGGCAAAGATGGGCTCGATAAAGGACAGAAATGGTATGGACTGAACAGAAGCAGAAGATATTAAGAAGAGGTGGCAAGAATACACAGAAGAACTATACAAAAAAGATCTTCATGATAATCATGATGGTGTGATCATTCACCTAGAGCCAGACATCCTGGAATGTGTCAAATGGGCCTTAGGAAGCATCACTACGAAAAAAGCTAGTGGAGGTGATGGAATTCCAGTTGAGCTATTTCAAATCCTGAAACATGATGCTGTGAAAGTGCTGCACTCAATATGCCAGCAAATTTGGAAAACTCAGCAGGGGCCACAGGACTGGTAAAGGTCAGTTTTCATTCCAATCGCAAAGAAAGGTAATGCCAAAGAATGCTCAAACTACTGCACAATTGCACTCATCTCACAGGCTAGTAAAGTAGTGCTCAAAATTCTCCAAGCCAGGCTTCAGCAATACGTGAACAGGAACTTCCTGATGTTCAAGTTGGTTTTAGAAAAGGCAGAGGAACCAGAGATCAAATTACCAACATCTGCTGGATCATCGAAAAAGCAAGAGAGTTCCAGAAAAACATCTATTTCTGCTTTATTGACTCTGCCAAAGCCTTTGACTGTGTGGATCACAATAAACTGTGGAAAATTCTGAAAGAGATGGGAATACCAGACCACCTGACCTGCATCTTGAAAAATCTGTATGCAGGTCAGGAAGTAACAGTTAGAACTGGACGTGGAACAACAGACTGGTTCCAAATAGGAAAAGGAGTACGTCAAGGCTGTATATTGTCACCCTGCTTATTTAACTTCTATGCAGAGTATATCATGAGAAACGCTGGGCTGGAGGAAGCACAAGCTGAAATCAAGATTGTCAGGAGAAATATCATTAACCTCAGATATGCAGATGACACCACCCTTATGGCAGAAAGTGAAGAGGAGCTAAAAAGCCTCTTGATGAAAGTGAAAGAGGAGAGTGAAAAAGTTGGCTTCAAGCTCAACATTCAGGAAACGAAGATCATGGCACCTGGCCCCATCACTTCATGGCAAATAGATGGGGAAACAGTGGAAACAGTGCCTGACTTTATCTTTCTGGGCTCCAAAATCACTGCAGATGTTGATTGCAGCCATGATATTAAAAGACGTTTACTTCTTGGAAGGAAAGTTATGACCAACCTAGACAGCATATTAAAAAGCAGAGACATTACTTTGCCAACAAAGGTCCGTGTAGTCAAGGCTATGGTTTTTCCAGTGGTCATGTATGGATGTGAGAGTTGGGCTATAAAGAAAGCTGAGCACCAAAGAATTGATGTTTTTGGACTGTGGTGTTGGAGAAGACTCTTGAGAGTCCCTTGGACAGCAAAGAGATCCAACCAGTCCATCCTAAAGGAGATCAGCCCTGGGTGTTCATTGGAAGGACTGATGCTACAGCTGAAACTCCAATACTTTGGCCACCTTATACGAAGAGTTAACTCACTGGAATAGATCCTGATGCTGGGAGGGATTGGGAGCAGGAGGAGAAGGGGACGATAGAGGATGAGATGGCTGGATGGCATCACCGACTCGATGGACATAAGTTTGAGTAATCTCTGAGAGCTGGTGATGGAGGCCTCCGGGGGGGCCTGACGTGCTGTGATTCATGGGGTCGCAAAGAGTTGGAGACGACTGAGCGACTGAAGTGAACTGTATGAATTTACTTCTGAGCTCTCCAGTCTGTTCCATTGATCTACTTGTCTGTATTTGTGGCAATACCATGTTGTTTTGATTACTCTAACTTTGTAGTAGTCTGAAGTCCAGGAGGGTTATGCTTCCATCTTTAGTCTTTTCCCTCAGAATTACTTTGGCAATTCTCTTTCTTTTGTGGTTCCATATAAAATTTTGGATGATTTGTGCTAGTTCTGTGAAAAAAGTCATGGGTAATTGATAGAGATCACATTAACTGTGTAGATTGTTTTGGGCAGTGTGACCATTTTAGGGGTGTTTGCTTTCTTATCATTGAGATTTAAATGTTCTTTATATATATTGGATAACAGTCCTTTATCAGATGGATCTTTTGCAAATTTTTCTCCAAGTCTGGTTTGTGTCTCATTCTCTTGATATCTTTCACAGAACTGAATTTTTAATTTTAATGAAGCCCAGTTTGTCCTTTATTTCTTTTCTTTTCTTTTTTTATTTTACTTTACAATACTGTATTGGTTTTGCCATACATCAACCTGAATCCACCATGGGTGTACATGTGTTCCAAATCCTGAACCCCCCTCCCACCTCCCTCCCCATACCATCTCTCTGGGTCATCCCAGTGCACCAACCCCAAGCATCCTGTATCCTGCATTGAACCTAGACTGGTGATTTGTTTCTTACATGGTATTATACATGTTTCAATGCCATTCTTCTAAATCATCCCACCCTCACCCTCTCCCACAGAGTCCAAAAGACTGTTCTATACATCTGTGTCTCTTTTGCTGTCTCGCATACATGGTTATCGTTACCATCTTTCTTTCATGGGTCAAGGCTTTGATATTTTATCTACAAATTTTATTTACCCATCACCATACCCAGGGTCATTTATGTTTTTTCCTATGTTATCTTTTAGAAGTTTTACAGTTTTACCTTTTATACTTAGATTTGTGATTCATTTTGAGTTAATTTTTAGAAGGTTATAAGGTCTGTGTCTAGATTGTTTTTGCATGTAAATGTCCAGTTGTTCCAGCACTGTTTGTTGAGATAACTTTTACCCATTGCATTGCCTTTGCTTCTTTGGCAAAGACAAGTCAACTGTATTTATGGAGGACTATTTCTGAGCTGCATAAAATTAAAAGACTCTCGCTCCTTGGAAGAAAAGCTATGACAAACCTAGATAACATATTAAAAAGCAGAGGCATCATTTTGCTGAGAAAGGTCCTTATAGTCAAAGCAATGGTTTTTCCAGTAGTCATGTATGGTTGTGAGAATTGGACCATAAAGAAGGCTGAATGCCGAACAACTGATGCAGAATTTTTTAAATTAGTTAATTAATTAATTTTACTTTACAATATTGTATTGATTTTGCCATACATTGACTTGAATCCACCATGAGTGTACATGTGTTCCCTATCCTGAACCCCCCTCCCACATCCCTCCCCATCCCATCCCTCTGGGTCATCCTAGTGTGCCAGCCCCAAGCACCCTGTATCATGCATCAAACCTGGTCTGGCAATTCATTTCACACATGATATTTTACATGTTTCAATGCCATTCTCCCATATCCATTCACCCTCTCCCTCTCCCACAGAGTCCAAAAGACTGTTCAATACATCTGTGTCTCTTTTGCTGTCTCACATACAGGGTTATCATTACCTTCTTTCTAAATTCCATATATATGCGTTAGTATACTGTATTGGTGTTTTTCTTTATGGCTTACTTCACTCTGTATAATAGGCTCCAGTTTCATCCACCTCATTAGAATTGATTCAAATGTATTCTTTTTAATGGCTAAGTAATATTCCATTGTGTATACATACCACAGCTTTCTCATCCATTCATCTGCCGATGGACATCCAGGTTGCTTCCATGTCCTGGCTACTATAAACAGTGCTGTGATGAACGTTGGGGTACAGGTGTCTCTCTCGATTTTGGTTTCCTCGGTGTGTGTGCCCAGCAGTGGGATTGCTGGGTCATAAGGCAGTTCTATTTCCAGTTTTTAAAGGAATCTCCACACTGTTCTCCATAGTGGCTGTACTAGTTTGCATTCCCACCAACAGTGTAAGAGGGTTCCCTTTTCTCCACACCCTCTCCAGCATTTATTACTTGTAGACTTTTAGATAGCAGCCATTCTGACTGGCGTGAAATGGTACCTCATTGTGGTTTTGATTTGCATTTCTCTGATAATGAGTGATGTTGAGCATCTTTTCATGTGTTTGTTAGCCATCTGTATGTCTTCTTTGGAGAAATGTCTGTTTGATTCTTTGGCCCACTTTTTGATTGGGTCTTTTATTTTTCTGGAATTGAGCTGCAGGAGTTGCTTGTATATTTTTGAGATTAATTCTTTGTCCATTGCTTCGTTTGCTATTATTTTCTCCCATTCTGAAGGCTGTCTTTTCACCTTGCTTATAGTTTCCTTTGTTGTGCAGAAGCTTTTAATTTTAATTAGGCCTCATTTGTTTATTTTTGCTTTTATTTCCAATATTCTGGGAGGGGGGTCATAGAGGATCCTGCTGTGGTTTATGTCAGAGAGTGTTTTGCCTATGTCTTCCTCTAGGAGTTTTATAGTTTCTGGTCTTATGTTTAGATCTTTAATCCATTTTGAGTTTATTTTTGTGTATTGTGTTAGAAAGTGTTCTAGTTTCATTCTTTTGCAAGTGGTTGACCAGTTTTCCCAGCACCACTTGTTAAAGAGATTGTGTTTTCTCCATTGTATATTCTTGCTTCCTTTGTCAAAGATAAGGTGTCCATAGGTATGTGGATTTCTCTAGGGTTTCTATTTTGTTCCATTGATCTATATTTCTGTTTGTGCCAGTAACATACTGTCTTGATGACTGTGGCTTTGTAGTAGAGCCTGAAGTCAGGCAGGTTGATTCCTCCAGTTCCATTCTTCTTTCTCAAGACTGCTTTGGCTATTCGAGGTTTTTTGTATTTCCATACAAATTGTGAAATTATTTGTTCTATTTCTCGGAAAAATACTTTGGTAGCTTGATAGGGATTGCATTGAATCCATAATTTGCTTTGGGTAGTATACTCACTTGATGCAGAATTTTGAACCATGGTGCTGAGAAGACTCTTGAGAGTCCCTTTGACAGCAAGAAGATAAAACCAGACAGTTCTAAAGGAAATCAACCCTGAGTATTCATTGGAAGGACTAATGTTGAAGCTGAAGCTTCAATACTTTGGCCACCTGATACAAAGAGCTGATTTATTGGAAAAAACCCTGATGCTGGGAAATATTGAAGTCAAGAGGAGAAAGAGACAACAGAGGATGAGAAGGTTAGATCCATCACTGACTCAATGAACATGAACTTGGGTAAACTCTGGGAGATAGTGAGGGACAGGGAGGCACAGTCCATGGGGTCACAGAGTCAGACACGACTGAAGGACTGAACAACAACAATTTCTAGTCTCTCCATTCTGTTTCATTTATGTATTTCTTTGCCAGTACTGCACTCTTGGTTAATCAATTGAGTTTTGACAAGACTTTTTCCTGATTTCTGATTGATTTTTTCTCAGAAAGTTAAAATGCAAAACAATATTCTTTTCAACAAATTGTCTTGTGACAGCTGGATAACCACATGAAAAAGTAGAACTTTTACCCGTAATTCTCACCATATACAAAAATTAACTCAGAGCTATAAATGCAGGTACTATTACTGTGATACTATTAGAAGAAAATCTAGAAATAAATCTTCCTGAAATAGGATCAGGAAGTAATTTCTTATATATTATATAAAAAGCACAGGCAATAAAAGAAAAAGAGAGAAGTTGAAGTTCACTAAATTTTGAAATATTTTACATCAAAGGATGCTGTGAAGAAAGTTCAAAAGGCAGCTCAAACATGGGAGAAAATATTTGCAAGTTATATATCTAATAAGGGCCTTTTGTGTTGTTGTTCAGTTGCTAAGTCATGTCTGACTCTTTGCGACCCTGTAAACTGCAGCACAGCAGGCTGTCCTGTTCTTCACTATCTCCCCAAGTTTGTTCAAACTCATGCCCATTGAGTCAGTAGTGCAATCCAACCCTCTCATCCTCTGTTGTCTCCTCCTCTTCTTGCTCTCAATCTTTCCCAGCATCACAGTCTTTTCCAATGAATTAGCTCTTTGCATCAGGTTGCCAAAGTATTGGCATCTCAGCTTTAGCATCAGTCCTTCCAATGAATATTCAGGGTTGATTACCATTGAAAGTGAAAGTCGCTTAGTCGTGTCCGACTCTTTGTGTCCCCATGGACTGCATAGTCCATGGAATTCTCCAGGCCAGAATACTGGAGTGGGTAGCTTTTCCCTTCTTGAGGGGATCTTTCCAAACCAGGGATCAAACCCAGGTCTCCTGCATTACAGGTGAATTCTTTACCAGCTGAGCCACAAGGGAAGCCCAAGAATACTGGAGTGGGTAGCCTATCCCTTCTCCAGCAGATCTTCCCGACCCAGGAATTGAACCTGGGTCTCCTGCATCACAGGTGGATTCTTTACCAACTGAGCTATGAGGGAAGCCATGATTTCCTTTAGGATTGACTTATTTGATTTTTGAACCCAAGAAAATGAATCTGACACTGTTTCTACTTTTCCCCCATCTGTTTGCCATGAAGTGATAGGAACAGATACCGTGATCTTTGTTTCTTGAATGTTGAGTTTTAAGCTAGCTTTTTTACACTCCTCTTTCACCTTCATCAAGAGGCTCTTTAGTTTCTCTTCACTTTCTGTCATTAAAGTAGTATCATCTACATATTTGAGGTAGTTGATATTTCTCCCTGCAATCTTGATTCCAGCTTGTGAGTCATCTAGCCCAGCATTTCATATGATTCTGCATATTCATTAAATGTGCAGGGTAACAATAAATAGCCTTGACATACTCCTTTCCCAATTTTGAACCAGTCTGTTGTTCCCATGTCCAGTTCTAACTGTTGCTTCTTGTCCTGCATACAGGTTTCTCAGGAGGCAATTAATGTGGTCTGGTATTCCCATCTCTTTAAGAATATTCCACAGTTGGTTGTGATCCACACAGTCAAAGGATTTAGTGTCATCAATGAAGCAGAAGTAAATGTGTTTGTTGGTTTTTTTTTGGGGGAGGGGGTATTCTCTTGCTTTATCTATGCTCTATCATATGTTGGCCATTTGATCTCTAGTCCCTTTGCCTTTTCTAAATCCAGCTTATCTGTCTGGAAGTTTTCGGTTCACATACTGCTGAAGCCTAGCTTGAAGAACTATCTTGCTAGCGTGTGAAATGAGTGCAATTGTATGATAATTTGAATATTCTTTGGCATTGCTTTTCTTTGGGCTTGAAATGAAAACTGACCTTTTCCAGTCCTGTGGCCACTGCTGAGTTTTCCATATTTGCTGCCATAATGAATGCAGTACTTTCACAGCATTATCTTTTAGGATTTGAAATAGTTCAGCTGGTTACTAGTGCCTAGTAACCAATTATATAAAGAAAGAAAGAAAAGAAAGTGAAGTTGCTCAGTCGTGTCCGACTCTTTGCGACCCCATGGACTGTAGCCTACCAGGCTCCTCTGTCCATGGGATTTTCCAGGCAATAGTCCTGGAGTGGATTGCCATTTCCTTCTCCAGAGGATCTTCCCAACCCAGGGATCAAACCCGGGTCTCTTGCATTGTAGACAGATGCTTTACCATCTGACCCACCAGGGAAATCCCAAAATTATATAAGGAACTCTACCAAATAAAAAAAAGGAATTTTAAGAACTTAACTTTTAAAATTCAGCATTCAACAAACTAAGCTCGTGGCATCCAGTTCCAACCCTTCATGGTAAATAGATGGGGAAAAAGTAGAAACAGTGACAGGTTTTATTTTCTTGGGCTCCATTGCAGTCACCACTGTGGACGGTGACAGCCATGAAATTAAAAGACATCTGCTCCTTGGAAGGAAAGCTATGACAAACCTAAACAGCATATTCAGAAGCAGAAATATCACTTTGCTGACAACGTCTGTTTGGTCAAACAATGGTTTTTCCAGTAGTCATGTATGGATATAGATTTGGACCATAAAGAAGGCTGAGCCCTGTAGAATTGATGCTTTTGAATGTGGTGCTGGACAAGACTCTTGCAAGTCCCTTGGATAGCAAGATCAAACCAGTCAATCCTAAAGGAAATCAACCCTGAGTTTTCATTGGAAGGACTGATGCTGAAACTGAAGCTCCAATACTTTGGGCACCTGATGGAAAGAGCTGACTCATTTGAGAAGACTCTGATGCTGGGAAGGATCGAGGGCAGGAATACAGTGGGTAACAGAGGATGAGACGGTTGGATGGCATCAGTGATACAATGGACATGAGTTTGAGCAAACTCCAGGAGATAGGGAAGGACAGGGAAGCCTAGCATGCTGCAGTTCATGGGGTCTCGAAGATTCAGACATGACTTAGTAACTGAACAATAACAATTTTTTAAAAAGGCAAAGAATTTAAATAGACATTTCTCTAGAGAAGTTATGCAAGTGGCCAATAAGCACATGAAAAAACATTAAACACTGTTAATCATAAGGGCATGTAAATCCAACCCCAATTGAATATTAATTCACACCCATGGGGATAAATATAATTTTTTAAAATATAAAATTGTGATTTTGTTTGAGAATATGGAGAAATTGGAACTCTTTTACAACCCTCATGAGGAAGGAAAGGGTCCCCTCTCTGTTGCAAACAGTTTCACTGTTCCCTCAAAAAATATTACAGATAACATTATCTCTACATTTCTTTTACTATAACAAAGCTTTAAATGAGCAGTGGACCCTTTAGTCAATGTCTGCTTCTTGTTAGTGGGAGATGGAAGGCAGTGGAAAGCCATCATCAGACTTAGACTAGAAATGGATAGCCTAGATCGAGGAAAGCTGTCCCATCTATCATTTGAATATCACTCAACTACCTTTCAGAGAAGGCAATGGCAGCCCAGTCCAGTACTCTTGCCTGGAGAATCCCAGGGACAGGGGGGCCTGGTGGGCTGCCATCTATGGGGTTGCACAGAGTCAGACACGACTGAAGTGACTCAGCAGCAGCAGTAGCAGCAACTACCTTTTGGCTTATTTATGAAAGAGAAAGAAAATAACATGTAAATTCTTTCCTAAGCTTCAGAAATCCTATGCTATCTTTGAATAGATTTTTCAATTAATTCAATTATAGAACTTAAGTTCTAATTAATTATTTAACTAATTAAGGTTCTTATTGTTTAACATTTGTGGTCTTAACATTAACTTAAGTGCTTATTAGAATTCAACTTCCTAGTCCCTTTTTCTTGGAGAATTTGATTCAATAGGATAGAAAGGAGCCAAACAGTTTGTACTTTTGGTAAATACCAAATAATTTTGAAATAGTTCAAATTTTCATCTTTGAAAATATTGAAAATATATTTGATTATAGTTACCAAATGTATGCACATATCCTAACCCCTTATTGAAAGAAAGGATGTTTTAATAAAGATAACACCATTATTAACATTTTAATGAGTGAAATATTTATTATTTTAAATTACACTAGATTTTATGTTATCAAGCATGCAAGTGACATTAGTTTTTCAAACTACCATTGAATAAATTGAACACAAAGAATGAAAATCCTGAAATCATAAAAAATTAATTTTGGGAAGAATCTGAATGCTCTATATTCTATCAATAGCTCTTGTTTCATAGAATTGACCTGGTCAGCTCTGATTGAGAAGACTCTAATTGCCTGTAGAATGCACCACAAAATGTAGTTACAATAAAAACCAAATTATGAGCTGTTTTATCAATATTCACATTCACCAAAATGTTGAAAATAAATATTGGCATCATTATTCCTATAAAGAAAGAGGAAACAATTAGAGTTTTAAGGAAGGAATAAAGTACACTTTTAAAAAATTTAGAAGTATATTAATGGAAAAACTGGTGAAATCCAAACAAATTTTGTAGATTAGTTAATACTGATAAACCAAAGTTAATTTGTTACTTTTGACCCATGTGCAGGTTTGGATGAGTTAATCTTAGGAGAAACTGGATAAAGGATACAAAAACTTGGTACTATCTTTGAAATTTATCTGTAAATCTAAAATTACTCCACCATAAATTTTTATTTAAAAAGGAATATTTTAAACTCCCAGTGCAGTATCACTGAGAAAATTACACTCCATGCTGTAAGTTCTACCATAGATTGTACAGATTGGAGTCATTTCTGTGGTAGAGAAATGTAGATAATATGCATGCAGGATAGAGTTTGGATGTTAAACATAAAAACTCCAAAAATCTTTTCAATAAGGAGGATTTGCAAATGGAACAAGATAGAGTGGCTGTGTTCCACTTGCAGAAGCAACTGGACTCTGCTTGCTGCTAGAGCCGGTTCCCATCTGGGCCCAGTCTGCCGGTTCCCCTGTGCACTCAGTCCTGATTCAGGTTTGGGACCCACCCAGATCTGAGAGAGGAGAGATTGGAGACTATCAGCAGTCCTCCAGAAACACATGCCTCTTTGGAGATTAAATGTGCAAAGATTTTGTGAGAGGAAATACCCTATGAGAGGAAATGAGGCAGGAAGTAGAAAGGCTGGCTGAACCTTCAGACTGCAGACTCCCTCAGAGGAAGGAGGCAGAAAGGGAGATTAGATAGAGGTGCTCTAGAATGCCCCGCTCTCCAGGGAAGATTTGGAGGCTGTCATAGTGGCTCAGATGGCAAAGCATCTGCCTGTACTGTAGGAGACCCGAGTTTGATTCCTTGGTCGGAAAGATCCCCTGGAGAAGGGAATGGTAACCACTCCAGAATTCTTGTCTGGAAAATTGCATGGACAGAGGAACCTGGCAGGCTACAGTTCATGGGATCACAAAGGGTTGGACACAACTGAGTGACTAACACACACAGAGAGTTTTTGAGACATAGTCAACCTTGACAGGCATCCCTTTCTAACATGAATGGGCTGATTATGATAAATTTCTGAATTCAGTGGTTTGTTTGGTTCTTGAACAATTATGCTCCCTTCAGCCGAAGTCTGCATGGGTCAATCACAAGGCCACCACTGAGAGCTATCAATCTGCATCTGGGCTTTGGAATTACATTATATTGGTTGTTAGTCCGCCATTAGTAACTCATAATTAAGTTAAACTAATTGTTTACACATTTACACAATATCAATCAAAGTTATTGATAGCTCAAACACAAAATTACTTTCAGAAACAAGAACTTCAGAGAAAGAAACAAGAGTGGCCCTTAATATTTTACAATGATCTTACAGTTATATATATATTGTGCCTTGGTACAATCAGCAACACAGATTTATCATCACCTTGTGATGATTTCTTCATACCTTAGAAGACCAAATATGTACTATTGTGTACTTACATCTTTTCATTGCAGAAAGTACATTCATTGCTGTAGGTTTTTGCATCACTTGCACAGATTGGATCATATTCTCTGGTGCAAACTTCTGTATACACTTTACAGTCTGGCTGTTAAATGTAGAGACAACATAAAATTCATCAGGGAATGAAAATCTGAGTAAAATTTGTTTGATCTTGATATGAAGTGCCATGCATGAAAATTGGAAATATATTTCATATTTAGGTTTTTTAAACAATAATTTATTTATCTCTAGCCTTGCTGGGTCTCTGTTGCTATGTGTGCTTTTTCTAGTTGTGGTGAGCGAGGACTGCTCTAGCTGCAGTTCGTGGGCTTCTGATTGTGGGGCTTCTTTTGTTGCAGCGCATGGACTCTAGGACATGCGGGCTTCAGCAGTTGTGGTTCCCAGGCTCTAAAGCACAGGCTCAATAGTTACGGCATTCAGGCTTAGTTGCTCTGTGGTATGTGGGATCTTCCCTGTTCAGGGATCGAACCCATGTCTCCTGAATTGGCAGACAGATTCTTTACCACTGGGTCACCAGGGAAGCAACCTATGTTTAGTTTTAAAAACTACTATCTATAACACTAGAACTTATAGAACTAACACATATCCCACTTAAAAGTAAAATATTATTGTTTTCATAAACTTGCTATAATTTTTTTAAAGAGGTTATAAAACTGGCTAAATGTGTTTTTCTAATTTAGTGGCCATCATATTCACTTCCCTTTCGAACTCAAGAAGAAATCATGAAATTAGATTGTTCTTTTTCTTTTTCTTGTTCTTGATAATTCCAACTAAATCTATGTGTTTGTGCATGTGTGTGTATATGTGTGTGTGTGTATATCTATATCTATCTATCTATCCAGAAGATACACATGCAGTTTGTTTACTGTTGACAGTTTTGGTAATTGGCATATTTAAAAATGCTGTAAATCTGCTTCTATCATTTACTTTTTAAACATGTGATTTTGTTTATTCAGATATTTAGAGCTATAGGTTTTTTTTACCTTTATTTAACAACAACAGACTGGTTCCAAATAGGAAAAGGAGTACATCAAGGCTGTATATTGTCACCCTGCTTATTTAACTTATATGCAGAGCACATCATGAGAAACGCTGGGCTGGAAGAAGCACAAGCTGGAATCAAGATTGCCGGGAGAAATATCAATCACCTCAGATATGCAGAAAGTGAAGAGGAACTAAAAAGACTCTTGATGAAAGTGAAAGAGGAGAGTGAAAAAGCTGGCTTCAAGCTCAACATTCAGAAAACAAAGATCATGGCATCTGGTCCCATCACTTCATGGGAAATAGATGGGGAAACAGTGGAAACAGTGCCTGACTTTATCTTTCTGGGCTCCAAAATCACTGCAGATGGTGACTGCAGCCATGAAATTAAAAGACACTTACTCCTTGGAAGAAAAGTTATGACCAACCTAGATAGCATATTGAAAAGCAGAGACATTACTTTGCCAACAAAGGTCCGTGTAGTCAAGGCTATGGTTTTTCCAGTGGTCATGTATGGATGTGAGAGCTGGACTGTGAAGAAAGCTGAGCACCGAAAAATTGATGCATTTGAACTGTGGTGTTGGAGAAGACTCTTGAGAGTCCCTTGGACTGCAAGGAGATCCAACCAGTCCATTCTGAAGGAGATCAGCCCTGGGATTTCTTTGGAAGGAATGATGCTAAAGCTGAAACTCCAGTACTGTGGCCACCTCATGTGAAGGGTTGACTCATTGGAAAAGACTCTGATGTTGGGAGGGATTGGGGGCAGGAGGAAAAGGGGACAACAGAGGATGAGATGGCTGGATGGCATCACCAACTCGATGGATGTGAGTTTGAGTGAACTCCGGGAGATGGTGATAGACAGGGAGGCCTGGTGTGCTGCAATTCATGGGGTCGCAAAGAGTCGGACATGACTGAGTGACTGAAATGAACTGAATTGAATATCATATTATGTGGATCTATAGAAATTTTCATCTTAAATATATATTTAGGTTGATTCTTTTTTCCTTTGTTATGCTAAGATGAACACTACTACTCTAAACACCTTCAGCCTTTCTCAGATGGTTGTATGAAGCAACATATGTGCCCATTAATTAAATTTTTGTGTAACAAGATATGCACATTTTTATGTTGTCTAGATAATGACAGATAGCTTTGTATAGCTAAGTTTCTATTTTTTGACCTTGTGGTAACACTGCTGCTGCTGCTATGTCGCTTCAGTTGTGTCCGATTCTGTGCGACCCCATAGACGGCAGTCCACTAGGCTCCCCTGTCTCTGGGATTCTCCAGGCAAGAACACTGGAGTGGGTTGCCATTTCCTTCTCTAGTTGTAATACTATCTTTTTAGTTTTGGGAAGACCTCTCTGATGCACAGTTTTTGATGAATGTTGCTGTTAAAATTTATGATATATGAAAGTTAATTTTTAAAAAAAGTTAATTGCTTATCTTTTTCAACCTGCATCTGTATTAACTTACCGGAAATCTGAAATCAGGTTCAAAATAAATTTCTGCAACCAACACATGGGTAAAAAAGGAAAGGTAAAAATGAAGGAGGAGTTGGGGAAGGGGCAAGGGAGGAGAGGGAAAGGAAGATGGAGAGGGAGGATAAAGGGAACAGGAGGAGAAGAAAGAAATAGAAGGAGTGGAGAGGGAGAAAAAGGAGGAAGAGGAGGAGAAAGGGAAGGGGGAGAGAAGAATCAATTTTAGTAAACAAGGCCCATATTTATTAGTAGCAGAAACGTGCACATTAAATATTAGAGACTCCACAACTAATGAAGCAAGACTTTCCTGTCATTAACAAAACAAAAGAATCATAAAACAATACCAAATTTGGAAATATTTTATTATTATTTTTCAATTATTCAAACTCTGTGAAAATTAATGAGACGTATTTTTGAATTCTAAACAGCTTTCTTTGACGGTATCATCAGGGATTGAGATTGAGTGATAATCAGAATGTCAAGCAATACCAGATCTAGAAAAGATCATTTCTTGCCCCAGGTTTGCCTTTAACAATCTGACCGCCAGAAAGAAAAAAAATATATAGGTCATGTTCAATAGTTGTAGACAAAGACCAAAATTCTAGTGCCCACTCTGACCCGCTCTACTCTGTCTTTACTTGTCCAAAATGAGAAATGAGAAAAAGCAACCTACTGATGCCTTTTGTAATATGCCCTTTTTGACTTTATCAGTTTAAGATTTACAAGCCCAGTAAAAAAACAACCACCTTCATTCCCAGATTAGAGAAGTTGTTTCCCACATTTTCTAAGATATGTAAAATATTTCACCTTGCACTGGAAAATTCACTCACCAGAATAAAGAGGAAATAGCAAGGCAATGATGAAAATAGCTTTGATCCATGATAAGAAGAGAGACATTTTGTCAAGTCTGTGGAAGGAAACTTTGTTATGTTTATAACACAGAGACAAATTTCTATTTCTATATGAAAGTTTCTTATGATATGGGAACCCCTCCAGACCACGGATTCCTAATTATAGTGGGCTATTCCCTTCTCTTCCCTTAACCCACAGAATCAGCATGACACACACGTGAACAGAAGGCCTTGGGCAGACTTGTGAGAAACGCTACAACAGGTCCTCTTTGTTCACTTAAGAAGGAACCAACCTTTGGCTCAGCCCACAAGGAGCCTGGCTGCATTTAAAGAAGTACGCACTTAGGAAGTTCAGTTTTTCCTCAGAAAATAGAAAGATATTTCAGGAAGGACTGACCTGGAGCGGTCCCCACTGCAGTGTGACACACCAGGGCTGCCTCCATGGCATCCCCACCTGACCTGCCTGACACAGAGAAGGTGGTAGAAAGCAAGGGCAGCCGCTCCAGGGACTGCGCCTGTTTCTATCTCCTTTCCTTCTCAACCACTTCCCCCAGCAGAGCGGTCTCCTTTATTGGGCCGCTGGTGAGGAGCCTTGTTGGGGGAAACAGACGGTCCCCAGCAGATAAGACTCTGAGGTTTCCTGTATTCTTCCTCACAAAGATCTCACACAGATCATCTCTCTATAGGAGGTCTGGAGCAATTTTATCTGGTGAAGCCAGAACTATGAGGAGAGGAGAAAGAAATACAAAAAATGATAGATCTTAAGGTAGAGAAGAGATGTGGAACCTTTTCAGGCTATCGAGTTGGAGAGAACAAGAGAATCAAAGTCAGGAGAGTCTTGTGAACTATAATTAAACACATGCTGAGAGCCTCTATTTCATGACAGAGCACTGTAGACTCAAGATTTATTGTAAATTTAAACTTTCCTTAAAGTTTAAATTTAAACTTTTTATGTTGTGATAGTTATAGATTTATTACATAGAGTTGTCAGAAATAAGAGAGGTTCTCCTGTATCTTTTAACAAGTTTCTCCCAGTGGGAATGTCTTATAGGATTACAGTACAAAGTCCCCACCAGGAATTGACATCAGCTGGGGACCTTTTACCAGTGTTGGTTATCAACACCAAGACTGAATCAATTGTTGAATATATGAGATCTGGGCAATGGTATGTTTGCAAACCTCCCAGATGAGTATTGGGACAGTTTTGGAACCCCAAACTTACACAATGTTATGTGTCAACTATATCTCAATAAAACTAGAGAAAATAAAAGACGGCTCATTGGAGTGAAGTTGAGTTCACGTGGAACAATGCCTTAAATTCTATATTAAATAAGGTAAGTGGGTGACATTGAAGTCTTTGAAGTAGGGTAATAGTTAATCAGTCATTGTCTCCCTAATTAATGAATCTCCTTCACTGATTTCTAGAAAAAGTTCTGGCAGTTGAAAGACTTGAATTCAAATTCAAATACTACCACTGAGTAACCATGACACACTATTTAGAATTTCTAATATAAAAATTCTTTATTTTAAATAGGGAACTGACACTTCCGGCCTCTTACATGTCAGGGATAAAATATTAAGGTAATCTGCCTTCAGGTTTGGTACAGACTTACATTTGCCACCCTAATCTAACTTGCCTTTTATAGCTATGGAGAAAGGTAGGATTTAGAAAGGAAACTTTGAATGTGGCAGTGTTCCGTTCCAACTTAATTGGAGAATACAAAATCTGATGAGTGCAGAAAGTGCTCTATCATTATAGTACAGTGAATATTACTCTTGCAGTAGCTCTTTGAATTATTTACATAACTACAACCAGAGGTGTCTGCAGTACACCAGTCCTTCTGGTGCAGGACATTTGAGGAAAAGTAAATTGAAGTTTAGAATTGAAATGTCTTCATGTTGTACACACTAGATCTCTCCTTTTATATATGTGCATCAGCAGAGATTAAAAGCAGAAGAGACTGCCTATGAATCACAGCAGGCTACAATATTTTCATTTTTTACCTAGCCAGTAAAGAGAATGTTAGATGTGTGAATTAAAAGTTCTGTAAAGATTAAAAAAGAACATATTACTCAACTTGAACCAGAGGTAAGAAAAATACTCTGTATTTAACATAATAGGGGTATTAAAAGAGAGAGAAAAATAGGAAGTAAGAGCAGTCTCTAGTCTTTCTGGACTGCCCCATATGTTGTGGGCAAAGTAACCCAGCATTTGGGCAACAACAGGAAACAGCTACTGAATTTAACCTACACATGTAAAACACCAACTAAGATGCACATGTGAACTTCCCGTGGTCACTGAACAAAGTGTTTTTTGTTTGGGGGATCTTTTGTTTTTTGGAAACTTCATACTGTTAGAGAGGGAATTATAAAAGTCTCCATTTACCAGTATTTCAAAGGAGACTGAAGTCTTCTAGTCTGCCTTTTGTCCTAGAATAGACTCAACTTATTGGGTGCCATATAGCATGCTTTAAAAGATACCTCAGGCTGTGATCAATATAAATGTCTGGACAAGAACAACTCTTATCTCACTTGTCCAGGACAAGAAAACCTAAAATATTATGAGAATATGTGTTCTGCATCGAGACATTGCAGTTTCTTCTAAGGAAAGTGAAAGTGAAAGTTGCTCAGTTGTGTCCAACTCTTTGCGACCCCATACACTCACTATACAGTCCATGGAATTCTCCAGGCCAGAATACTGGAGTGGGTGACCTTTCCCTTCTCTGGGGGATCTTCCCAACCCAGGGATTGAGCCCAGGTCTCTTTTAAGGAATACCATTCTAAATGCAAGAATCATTTTACTAAACATAGTATGCCACCATTTTATGTTCAAGATTATACTTAAATTATGTCAGATATGACTTTAATAGCAAGCCAGAACTTTCAAACAGAGGTGATGATAGTATTTGCCTGATGAACAACTTATACTCAGGTATAGGAATATCTAATCCAACAGCTGAATTCTTAATTATCAAAAGACCAAAAAGACCATAAAATAACATTTTTACTTTAAATACATTTGGGAGATAATTTTCCTTTAGGGATTCAGAAATGCCTGCATATCTTTTTAATTGTATAGAGTTGCAACTCTGGGTTGTTACATCCACTAAAAGTTATTCAGTGAAATTCAGATCTAGAGCTTATCAATTCTATTGTTCTAAATTAAAAAAAAAAAACAGCTTTTTTTTTTAAACCAGAGGTAGATAACAGAACAGAACTGGGTTTAGATAATACAACTAATAAAAAGGATGACTGAATTTTGAAATTATTTCTTATGCTTATTATAATTTGTATACAGTATAACTCAACTTTCATAGTTGTATAGTTCTATAAATTTAGACAAGCTTATTGTAATTGTGTAAGCACCACCACAATAAAAATATAGGATATTTCTCTAACTCCCCCAATTTCCCTTCTGCTGTTTTGTAATCAGTTCGTTCCCCTTCTCCTAGCATTTGGGGACCACTAATCTGATTTCTCTTTACTATATTTGACCAATTTTATGTCAAAATAGATTTAGATTCATGAAAGATGTAGAAGCAATATAGTCAGGTCCTATCTTGTCTTACCGATCTTCCTCAGTGATAAAGTCTTACATAATCACAATACAGAGGAAACGAGCAAATTGACATGGTATACTACTGTTAACTGAATTATGTACCTTATTTGGATTTCAACATTTGGTAAAGAAGCTCTTAATTCTTTGATGCATAGTTCTGTGGACAGTGTTTCATGTACAGATTAATATAACTACCATATTCAGGATGTAGAATTCAGTCATCACAAATAAGCTCCCTCTTGCCTCCCCTGATACTCTCTCACCAACCATAACCACTGCCATTCATTCCTCTTTTCTTCATCGTTATAATTTTGTAATTTGGATAGTAATATATGAATAGAGCCATAAAGTAAATAAGATTTTGAGGCTGAATTTTTACCTCCTGAATATAATGTAGCTGATCATAGGATTTAGGAACATAAGAGCCTGAATTATGAAGAGTACTTATAGAATCTGCTGCAAAATGGAGTAAAAATAAAAGGCATACTATTATGTAGCTCCATCAAAAATGTCCATCTTCTTAGAGTTCTGTACACTTTTCCTTCAGAAAAAAGATGAGTTACAGAGAAAGAAAAAGAAATAAAAGAAAACAAACTCCCAAGGACATCTACAAAGTGTTTCTCAATAAGGAGGATTTGAACTTAGACACAGTGAAGAGGTTGTGCTCCATTTCCTCCAGCAGCCGATCCTCACTGGCTCCCTGTCCTTGCACACAGCCTCTCCCCTGAGGCAGAGTGTCTCTTGATACTTCCTGTATGCTCAGTCCTGACTCAGGACTCAGACCTGACCTAAGAAAGGGAAGGCTTTACATACTGTATTATTCTAAGTCCAATAAACATGCAATTTACAGATTAAAAGTGCAAAAATTTTGCAAGAGGAAATGTCTATATAGGATGGAGGGGAAGGGTGGAATGGGGAGAGAGATAGAAAGGGTGTCAGAGTTTGAGATCACAAACTTCTTCAGGGTGAAGGAGTGAGGGATGAGTGGTTGGAATCCTAGACCACCCTGAATGGTAAGAAATATTTGGAAAGTTTTCATGGAGCTCATGAGACAAGTTAACCATCCAGAGAGCCCTTTTCTAGTATGGATAGGCCCACCGTGATGGATTTGAGTTCAGTAGTCACTAGGGTTCTTTGCCTAGGGTCAGTAAGTGTAACAGGATGCCATGTAAATAACGAAATGCCAAGGTCAAGAGCAGGAAGGAAAAAAAAAAAGACTCATAATAAAAGCTAAAGGGGAGCAGTAAAGAAGGGCAAAACATACAGAATTTGAAGGCTACAATAAAGATTGTGGTCACAATCCTTCATAGGATTGCCCTTGACCCTAGATGTATTAGAAGTACTTTACGAAAGGTATGATAAGATTGACCCCTAAAAAATATTCCTCTGGTTATAACAGTAGAATAAAAAAAATGGCTGGATGGATATATATAAAATACTTAGGAAATCATTGCAATAGTCTTGAGTAACAGAACATAGTATCTTATACTTATTTGGTTGATACTAAAGTTCATGGCATCTGGTCCCATCACTTCATGGGAAAGAGATGGGGAAACAGTGGAAACAGTGTCAGACTTTATTTTGGGGGGCTCCAAAATCACTGTAGATGGTGATTGCAGCCATGAAATTAAAAGACGCTTACTCCTTGGAAGAAAAGTTATGACCAACCTAGATAGCATATTCAAAAGCAGAGATATTACTTTGCCAACAAAGGTCCATCTAGTCAAGGCTATGGTTTTTCCAGTGGTCATGTATGGATGTGAGAGTTGGACTGTGAAGAAAGTTGAGCGCTGAAGAATTGATGTGTTTGAACTGTGGTGTTGGAGAAGACTCTTGAGAGTCCCTTGGACTGCAAGGAGATCCAATCAGTCCATTTTAAAGGAGATCAGCCCTGGGTGTTCTTTGGAAGGACTGATGCTAAAGCTGAAACTCCAATACTTTGGCCACCTCATGTGAAGGGTTGACTCATTGGAAAAGACTCTGATGTTGGGAGGGATTGGGGGCAGGAGGAGAAGGGGACGACAGAGGATGAGATGGCTGATGGCATCACTGACTCAATGGATGTGAGTTTGAGTGAACTCTGGGAGTTGGTGGTGCTGTAGTTCATGGGGTTGCAAAGAGTTGGACACGACTGAGCAACTGAACTGAAAGAGACATAATAATTGACTTTGAAAGACAACACTGTTGGTGACGTGGACAAGAGGCTGCATCAAGGAGATTCAGAATTTCTGACCTGTGTAATCAGCTGTGTGGTTGTACCACCCAGTGATTTTTAAATCTTGTAAATGAAGCACATTGCACTGGAGCAGGAGAAGGATATTAGTTAAGTTTTGACATTCTGAGTTTAAGGATGAAACTGGAGCCTATTATACAGGGTGAAGTAAGCCAGAAAGAAAAACACCAATACAGAATACTAACGCATATATATGGAATTTAGAAAGATGGTAACAATAACCCTGTATGCGAGACAGCAAAAGAGACACAGATGTATAGAACAGTCTTTTGGACTCTGTGGGAGAGGGAGAGGGTAGGATGATTTGGGAGAATGGCATTGAAACATGTATAATATCATATAAGAAACGAGTCGCCAGCCCAGGTTCAATGCATGATACTGGATGCTTGGGGCTGGTGCACTGGGATGACTCAAAATAATGTTTTGAAGTTGAGACAGCCAAGTGCAAATATCATAGGTCAGTGAATATGTGTTTTAAAAATTCTGCTGCTGCTGCTAAGTCGCTTCAGTCGTGTCTAACTCTATGCCACCCCATAGACGGCAGCCTGCCAGGCTCCCCCCTCCCTGGGATTCTCCAGGCAACAACACTGAAGTGGGTTGCTATTTCCTTCTCCAACGCATGAAAGTGAAAAGTGAAAGTGAAGTTGCTCAGTAGTGTCCAACTCTTAGCGACCCCAGGACTGCAGCCTACCAGGCTCCTCCACCCATGGGATTTTCCAGGCAAGAATTCTGGACCCAGATAAAAATATATGAGTGAAAAAAAATTTTTTTTTAATGTATGACTATTCTTTATGGATATAAGTGGTAATTGAATTGTCTGCTATTGTTGAAGAGATCATTACCAATAAAGTGTAGTGTACGTACATATATATATATATATATATATACATATACTACTACTAAGTCACTTCAGTTGTGTCCAACTCTGTGCAACCCCATAGACGGCAGCCCACCAGGCTCCCCCATCCCTGGGATTCTCCAGGCAAGAACACTGGAGTGGCTTGCCATTTCCTTCTCTAATGCATGAAAGTAAAAAGTGAAAGTGAAGTCGTTCAGTCGTGTCCAACTGTTAGCGACCCCATGGACTGCAGCCTACCAAGGCTCCTCCGTCCATGGGATTTTCCAGGCAAGAGTACTGGAGTGGGGTGCCATTGCCTTCTCCGATATATACATATATATATACATATATATAATTACATGCTAAGAGATCTGTGGAAATTCAGAATCACTGGCTGATAGAGGACATTGAGGCTGGAAAAATAAAGGTTAAAAACAGTTTAAGTAGAAGGAAAAAAATTATATGTATATATACATACACTAATA
Source organism: Oryx dammah (assembly GCF_014754425.2). Lineage (NCBI taxonomy): Eukaryota > Metazoa > Chordata > Mammalia > Artiodactyla > Bovidae > Oryx > Oryx dammah. The sequence continues at coordinate 50,508,631 of NW_024070189.1, forward strand.
CAGGAGAGATAATAATCCCAAATAAAAATAAATTTCTCTATAAAAAAAGGAAATACCTTTGGATTGAAAAAGTTAAGAAAACGTATATTTTGTTTATCTTCTGGGGGCCAGGGAAGGGGTGATTTAAAAAAGAAAACCCAGAACTCCCCAGTGGTTCATTGGTTAGGGCTTGGTGTTTTTCCTGCTGGAATCAATGCCTGGCCAGGGAACAATCTTAATCCCACAGGCTGCACACAGTGACCAAGAAACAACAAAACAACCTCACTCTTGCGTTGAAACCATGTTTCTCATACTTACTTTATATTTAAAGGACCACAAAAACACAACGGTCTAAAAAATCAATTATGAAAATGCTCCTCGATCGCTCATTTTGTTTGTATTTTTATGTATCTTATAGTCTTCCTGACCTTGGAGAATTGGCTTTGTGCGGGAGAAGTCCTAGGCATCCCAGCAGCACACGTCCCTCTCTGCACCCAGGCTGTGTGCCCTAGGGCTTCCCTCTCTGAGGGCGGGGTGGGCCTTCTGTTGCAGCAAGCTGACTGTGTGGGCGGGTCTGTAGGCGGGGCTGGCCCCAGGCCCGGCCTTGTGCAGGAGCCGGGTCACAAGAGGGCCTTGGGACTAGCGCTGTCTTGGGGTCCTGAAAACTCCGGGACTGTTGCTCGCCTACTGGTGGGTGAAGCCGGGTCCTGGGGTTAATGCTGGGCGATTGGCAGGCAGAGCTGAGCCCTAGAGCCTGGTTGCAGGACCCAGGGCTCCCAGAGCCAGTGTCAGTGCCTGGTAGTAGAGGGCTGGTTCCTGACACAGTTGGACTTGGGGTCTGGGGTATCTTGAAGCTTGTGTTGAACTGCAGTTGGGCAGGACCAGGGCCCAGCTTGTTCCAGAGCAGAGTCTGACTTTCTGTGGGCAGGCCTGTCTGCAGGCTGTGGGATTGTGGTGGTGTCTGCCCCCTGGAGGGTGAGGCTGCTCCAGAGGCATGGGCCGGCTTCCCGGAGGGCGGGGCCAGGGCCCGGGCCCGGGGGATTCTGGGACTGCTCCTGCGCACGGGTAAATAGAGCTGAGTCCTGGCTCTCAGGTGGGCAGGGCGTTTGTGTCCAGAGGCCTCTGTGGGCTCTGAAGTTCTTTCTGCAGTGGTTCTGCTGAAGGGTGGGACTGTATTCACATCCAGTTAGTTGCTTGGCCTGAGACATCTCAGCACTGGTGCCTGTGGGCTGTTGGGTGGGGCCAGGTCTTGGCACTAATCAGGTGAAGGGAGGATTCTGCAATGGCGCCTACCAGCACTGGAGCTCCCAAGAATGGCTGCTGCCACTGTCTCCATCTCCAGGGTGAGCTGCAGCTCCCTACTCTCTCCGTCCGCCTCTCCGGGAGACTTTCCAAGACCAGCAGGTGGGTCCAGGCCAGGCTCCTGGTCAAGTCACTACTTTTGCCCTGTGCCAGAGCCTGTGCAATTTTGTGTGCTCCCTTTTCCAGTGAAGTCTCTATGAACCCCAGTCCTGTTTGTATACCTAACAGAGTATGATTCAGCCATTAAAAGAATATAATGTTGCCATTTGCAAGAACATGGATGGACTTGGATGGTATTATGCTAAATGAAATGTCAGACAGAGAAAGTCAGTATTGTATGATAGCACTTGTATGTGGAATCTGAAAACTACAACAAACTAGTGAATATAGCAAGAAAAAAATCAGACTCACAGATATAGAGAACAAACTAATGCTTACCAGTGGGAAGAAAGAAGGGGGGCAAGATAGAGGTAGAAGATTAAGAGGTATTAATACAACCTATTATGTATAAAATAATCTACCTCCTATTAAAAATACATGAAAAATTTTCTAAAAATCTGTAAGGATATACTGTAAAACACAGAATACAGTCGTTATTTTATAATAAATGAACTTTAAAAATTGTGAAACACCATATTCACAGTTGTAACATATATATATATTTTACATCAACCATACTTCAGTTAAGAAAAAAAAGTGTTCCAGAAAACAAAAAATAGAGACACTTAAGGGACAGCTGTTTCTACTTCACAGATAAGGAAATTAAGATTCAGGGTAGTGAATTACCTGGTCAGTATTGTAAAGTCAGCTCAGAGTTTTTGTACATTTTCTCAAATAATTTATAATCACAATCTAGTCATGAGAAAAATACCACACAAATCTCAAGTGAGAAACATTCTACAATGTTATATATAGCTGACCAGTGCTATATAAGACTATCCAGGCCTTCAAAATAAGGAAAGTCTAGAACCTTAGTAGTAAAAACAGTTGATAGATATGATGATCACCTGAGGAGTTTTATAAACAGCACCTGGTCTTCTCATTGTGATTCAGGTGCTCTGCCTTAGACCTTGGGCATTGATCTTTAAAAGAATCCAAGCTAAATATGTGGCTACAGTTGGGGGTAACAGAATGAGAGGTAGAAATGTCTCTGGAACCCCATTCCAGCCATTTTTTACTACTGTGAACCAGAGGTTTTGTATTTAATAGAAGCATAAACTTTTCTGCAACTTGCTTTATTTACCTGAGATAAACTGGGATTTTTCAATGCAAAATTATTCTTTGGAAATATTAACGAGATGCCTTTAGTGCCACATAAGTGTTAATTAGTTTAAGCATCCATATTAATGGACATCTACTCATTTCACTCATGCTCAGAAAGATGTAATTTTTCCATTGCCTGTTGGAAGAAATCTTGATTCCAGCTTGTGCTTCATCCAGCCCAGTGTTCCTCATGATGTACTCTGCATATAAGTTAAATAAGCAGGGTGACAATATACAGTCTTGACATACTCCTTTCTCAATTTGGGAAATAAGATTGCTGGGAGAAATATCAATATAACCTCATGTATGCAGGATGACACCACCCTTTGGGCAGAAAATGAAGAACTACAGAGCCTCCTGATAAAAGTGAAAGAGGAGAGTGAAAAAGTTGGCTTAAAACTCAGCATTCAGAAAACTAAGATCATGGTATCCAGTCCCATCACTTCATGGCAAATAGATGGGGAAACAGTGGAAACAGTGTCAGACTTGATTTTCTTGGGCTCCAAAATCACTGCAGATGGTGACTGGAGCCATGAAATAAAAAGACGCTTACTCCTTGGGAAAAAAAGTTATGACCAACCTAGACAGCATGTTAAAAGGCAGAGACATTACTTTGCCAACAAACGTCCATTTAGTCAAGGCTGTGGTTTTTTCAGTAGTCATGTATGGGTGTGAGAGTTGGACTGTGAAGAAAGCGGAGTACCGAAGAATTGATGCTTTTGAACTGTGGTGCTGGAGAAGACTCTTGAGAGTCCCTTGGACTGCAAGGAGAATGAACCAGTCCATTCTAAAGGGCAGCAGTCCTGAATGTTCATTGGAAGGACTGATGTTGAAGCTGAAACTCCAATACTTTGGCCACCTGATGCGAAGAACTGACTCATTTGAGAAGACCCTGATGCTGGGAAAGATTGAAGGCAGGAGGAGAAGGGGATGACAGAGGATGAGATGGTTGGATGGCATCACCGACTCAATGGACATGAGTTTAAGTAAACTTTGGGAGTTAGTGATGGACAGGGAGTCCTGGTGTGCTGCAGTCCATGGGGGCACAAAGAGTTGGACATGACTGAGCAACTGAACTGACTGATGGTAGGAGAATAGATTGCAAAAGTTCTTATCTCCAGTGTTGCAGAAGGACTAAGAAAATTCACAGGTCCTGATTTGTAAGGAATTAGTGGATTCCAATAGTGGGAAGATCTCTGTGGCTAGGACAGAAAAAGTTAGAGGAGTCCAGGCAGACAGTGACTTCGAACAGATAGGAAGGAGCCAGGGACTTGCTAGTCTCATGAGCTGCTAAAGAATTAAGGGCATTGATGATAAGGAAAAGAACGTGCAGTGTTTTTAGGAAAAGATTTCTAAACTCTTTGGAATGATCAAAAGTGGCTGTAGTCAAATTTGCTATCAGGACGATGATTATCCTGTGGATCAGGGGTAGAATATGAAGGTTGTCCTAAATATTAGGGACCCAAGGGTTGTAAGCTAGGATAGCAGTAGTATATCATAAAATGCATATTTCAAACAGGTCACTCTTGCTGCTCTATGAGGAATGAATTAAAAAGACGGAAAGTAAAAGGACACAAATCATTTAAGGAGATCTTGCAGTGTTTCAGGAGGAGACAATGAATAGTAGCTTGACTTAGATATAGGCAATTAAGGAGAGAAGTGAACAGCACCTGTTTCACTGGTCTTCTCCTGCATTGATTGTTCAATGATTCATTCATGAAAACAAATTCCTTCTGTGTACAAAAAAAGTCTAAAAATTTCTCCCTCAAGATGCTCACTATATATTTGCAAGATTGCATTAATGTCTTTTCATGTGATTATTAAATGCCTCTTTAATATTACAGACTAATTGTTGGAGCATATTCAGTTGTAGCTTCTGCCACAGAACATTTTCCTGAGATAATTCTGATAGTAAAAATAACAGAAATAATTTATTTGTGTGTGTGTGCTAAACAAATGTGGGTAGATATAGAACTTCATTATATCTTTTATCCTTAAGTATTTAAGAAAAAGTTACAAGTTCTGTCTGTGCAGTGGCATCATTGTGTCTGAAGTATGAGGTCTGTGTTCAGTATGAATTGTTTTGTTTGTGAGGCACAGGCAAATAAAGAAAACTAAACTAACTTATTTAACCTTAATGGTAATTAAGTCCTGAGCTATTTTCCAGCATTACATTCTATTCTGTGTATAAGTGTATATTAATTTCAAAATAATTTATTTAGTTCCACAATATGAGGCATTTTGCTCTGGGCTCAGTCATCCCCTCTGTTTAATCTTCCATTAAACAGAATCACCAGGAAACATCCTGGAGTACTAGGAGAAGTCCAAGATAAGAGTTTGCTTAGATTCTATCCGTTTGAATCTGGGATTGAGTTTCTAGATGAATCATGTATGAGGGGATTCCACAGTTAATCTCTGAGGTTTGTTCATTGCCAGTTAGATATGCGGAATTGAAAGCCCTTGGTATGCCTCTTAATGACTCACATATCCCTTAGTGATAGCTTTCTGCATCTTTTTTTTTTCCCCCTCACTTTCCCAGACCATGACACTTTATGTTTCTCTCTCCTTAGATTTAACCACTTATCCTGTCCGATACCACAGCTTCCCTCTACATTTTCATCTGGACCATGTGCCTTATTCCATTGTCTGTATCCTGTTATGTTTGTTGGGTTCTACCCATATATTCAAAATATGGATTGCCATCTGAATACCTTACTGTTGAATAGGGCTCCTGTGGATATAGAAGGACCTGTAGTTATCACTGACCTGCAGATCTTGTGCAAGCTCTCTGACTTCATTTTCATTAAACCATTCTTTTCACCAGCTCTGATCCTAACATTATGTTGGGTTTGTGCCCTTTGTTGGGCCCCATCTTGCTAACCAATATGATTAACATCCTGGTGAGATTCCTTCTAAGCATCCTGTTTTGGGATGATGCCAGACATCAAACACAACTTCAGATAAATACAATAAATTTCTATGTTTCAGGTCTGTATCAGTGGTTTTAAACTCTAGTTGTGCTCACATATCCCTTTAAGAATCTAATGCGGGAATTCCCTGGCAGTCCAGTGGTTAGGACTAAGCGCGTCCATTGCCCCAGGTCCAGGTTTGATCCCTGGTCGTTGGGGAACTAAGACCCCAGAAGCCACAAGGAGTGGCAAAAAAAAAAAAAAAAAAAATTAACAAAAGGTTTGGATACCCTCTTAAGAAAAAAGTTTCCAGGGAATTTATTTTGCATATTATTTCCATAGATCCTCTGAAGCCAATCACTGCATCCTTAAGAAATCTTGAATCAGTTTTACATCAAGTATCCAGAGACCACCTTTGTTAGAAACACCTGGAATGTGGTTTCAAGCTCCACTTTCTTGAGCTCTAGCAGAGACCTACAGCACCAGTATTTCTCAACTGGGGAATCTTTATTTTTTACGTGTGATCCTGAGATTTTTACACTAATTAGGATTTGCAAATTGCTGCTGAAGTTGCTGGTCCTGAAGTCTTAGCCATTTTGGCACTTTGGGAACAGGTGGATCATAGACGCAAGTTTTGGGAAAGTCTAGAAAATAAACAATCCCAGAAATTGGAACCATCTCTGGAACCGACTTTATTTGCAGTGAAAAGATCTAGAGAATAATGTAAGATCCATTGTATATATAAGACTCCTGCTGGCCTCAGTAGAACACCCAGGGAAGTCCATTGTTTACAGAGAATTCAAAGTGGATTCTGAGATTCCAGGTAATTGGTTGTAGCAAATGCTTAACATTTCCCCTCATGGTTCAGACTCAGTTTTCCATTACTCAACCTGAAAACAAGATAATGAGAGCAATCAAGGACCAAGTAATTGCGGCATCACCATACAGAGACAAATGGGAAAAGGCTGTGGCTAGCCTGTTTCACATGGAACGTTCTGAGAATTTGTACACTCTGTGGCATTCTTTTCCTGTCCCTGGGCCAGGTGCCTAATCTATAAAATGAGAAGGTGTCCAGTCTGCCTTCCAACTTATATTTTATAGCTATAGAGGACACTTACCTTTAATATTTACATTAACATTAACCTTAATAAATTCTGGAACTGTCCAAAACAGAGGAAGTATAATTTTTACTTTATTCCTTTCATTCAGAGATGTAGTCATTAATTTTGAAAGCTGAACTATCTTTTAGTCACACATTCTAATTTTAAGTGGCCGTGTCATCTTATTTCTTATAGATAAGAGTGTAACTTAAAATTTGGCTTGGCTTACCAAATCCAACTTTTAATATTATTTAAATTTAAAGTATATTTTAGTAGTCATCACTTAGTAATCTATGAGATTCATAATCCTCTTTGCCCCCTAATATATTTTGTCTGCTGCCTTTCCTTGCAAAAAGGAAGGCTCCATGGAAACAAGAGATTCTGTATTTTGTTCACCATCTTAGTGCTTTGAACAATGCCTGGTACATAGCAGATGTTTAATGAATATTTGGTAAATGAATGAATGACTCAGTAATAAGCTTGCACCTATTTACAAAGCTGAATGTATCACATTCTCTCAGGAAATGACTGACTTTACTGTTCAAGGGTAAGTGTCCTTTTATGTTTCGTTTGGACAGACATCCAAAGTGCTATTGAGAGATAACTATGGGAGATGTAATGAAAAATATTCATTTATTCCCTGTGGATCAGAATAGGACTTCCTAGTACAAACAAACCTAAAGTCCTCTTACCTTTTTGCTTCATTAAATGCACAGCGGTTGCCATAAGTTTTTCCATCAGAACCACAGACTAGTTCATAGTTAGGCTGACATTTTGTTTTTCCAGTTGGGTTCTTGTTGCTAGTATGGCCAGTCTGCAGTAATGTGAAAGACCATTAGGCAAAATATAGGATACTCTAATTATGTTATTATAATAAAACATGTATTTATTACTCATTAACTACTGATTAAGCATTGTACTCAATTATTTCGTTGACCCTTTACATTTTAATGTAATCTGTGCAACAGTATGAAAGAAGAGTTTGTTTTTTTTCCAGGAGGACAGTGCATTTAAGTGACAAGCACAAAATCATATATGGACTAACTACCCAATCTGGAATTGAAACTCTGAGTTATCTGATTCCAGAACCTCTGCTCTTACTGTGTATCCTGGACTGCCTCACTTGAATGCTGTGTGCACAAACTGGCAAATACAAAACACATATGGTCATTACTTATTGAACCTTTCTTTTTTCTTGTTTCATATAAGAAGATGAGTCAGGAGGTAGAATTATGAGGGTTCAGTTAACTATAGCAGTACCTGAAGCATATCTCAGAATCAAGTTATAGGATGGTAGAAGGCTGTGAACATAAAGAAGCTTTGACCAGCAGATGAGAGCAGAAGCACTAAATGGAATGATGAGTGCCTCCAATAGGGAGCTTAGACTTCCTAGAGCCAAGGAAGATGACAGATAACTCTAAACCACTGGAAATGACAGAGGTTTGCTACTAATTTTATATACATCTGTTATTTTCATTCACACCTACTCTGTGAATTGGACAGGGTTATCTCCCCCATTTTAGAAAAGAATATAAAATTGAGAAACAGTAAGTGATGATTCAAACATTCAGAAACCTGCAGGTGATGGCATTAAGGTCTGGACAGCAGGGATGTCCCTGGGAGATTACTACTACATGCTAGAAGAGGCATAAGGACAAGGCACATTAGGCTGCTTTTACTTGAAAGGGTATTGATGAATGACACGTTATGTGGTAAAAAATGAAGTTTCCGTTAAGATCACAAGGTGGAGGAAGTGTTCTAGAAAACGGTTTTGAATCTACTAAGTTGAGTGTCCAAAGTAATTGCTGAATGGAATTAGAAAGCTGGCTGTTGGGAAAGAGACTGGCAAGGAAAGGCAAAGCATAGCAGGACTTAGAAGGGAATATGGGAGACGTGGCTATGTACCTGTTTGCAATGATGCCTCTCAAAATACAAGCCACTTATTTTCCTCATCTGACAAATAGTTCAAGAGAAATTATTATATGCCTATCCTGTTTTAGGATCTGGAAATACAAGTTTGAAAAGAAATGGCACTTTGTCTGGAAATTCTCTGGCAGTCCAGTGGTTAGGACTCTGGGCTCCCACTGAAGGGGGCATGGGTTTGATCCCTGGTTGGGTAACTAAAATCCTGCAAGCCATGTGACCAGATAAATGAAATTAAAATGGCACTTTCTTTAAGAAGTTAATGCTCTAATTGAATAATAATCAATTGTAAAGAACAATGTCCATTTTATGATAGAAGATATCATTAGTATCAAGAATACATTTTTGGGAAACTACAGGATTCTGTACAATGTGGCTGGTGTGTGAGCAAGAGTGACGTGAGTATCCAATCATGTTTAATCTTGGGCTTGGGATCTAATCATGAAAAAATCTTACATGCCGTGCTCAGGTATTTCAGTTTTATTGTCTAGGTAGTGTGGTGTGTCACTGAAGAATTTTTAGTAGGAAAGTGATAGATTAGACTTGTGACTCAGAAGTACTGTTTAAGTGGTTTGTATATTATGGGTGGGGTGAAAATAGACATGAAAGTTAATTCTGGTGGGGATGGGAACTCCATTATTGAGGGTCTGAGCTAGTTCAATATAGGTGGAAAGGCTTGAGTGGTAAACCGTAGAAGACAATGAGACAGAATGGAAGAACGTGACACTCACTAATGATTATAGGTATATAGATAAGTAACCACCTCCAGTTCCCTCTCATTTTGTTAAATCAGTGTTATCACCAACTGTTTGTCGTTAGTACAGCGTATTCTTTTAACTGGAAAATAGAATGACTGAAGTAAGTTGACTGAGGGGAAAAAAAAAAGAAATTAGCACTAACCTGAATCTCCATTGTATTGTCATTCAAAGGGTTGACTCCAGTTTTTCTTTCTTCTTGATTATAAAAAGACTTTGATTTTCCCTGTTGGCTAGACAATCCTGGCCTTCCTTTTTGGCTAGATGACCCTGGCTTCCCTTGCTGGCCAGTTGACCCTGGCTTCCCTTGCTGGCCAGATGACCCTGGCTTCCCTTGCTGGCCAGATGACCCTGGCTCTCCTTGGTGGCCAGCTGACCCTGGCTCTCCTTGGTGGCCAGCTGACCCTGGCTCCCCTTGCTGGCCAGCTGACCCTGGCTC